>NC_138772.1:170440235-170864091 GCF_965119305.1 Pelophylax lessonae | reverse complement strand
TCCATCCCCATCACTCTTCACTGGACCGAATTCTCATCTCTGTCATCCTCCTCTGCTCCGTCACTCTTCTCTCCTCCCCTCTGTCATCCCTCTCTCCTCCCCTCGTGTCATCCTCCTCTCTGTCATCCTCCTCTCCTCCCCTCTGTCATCCTCCTCTCCTCCCCTCTGTCATCCTCCTCTCCTCCCCTCTGTCATCCCTCTCTCCTCCCCTCTGTCATCCTCCTCTCCTCCCCTCTGTCATCCTCTTCTCCTCCCCTCTGTCATCCTCCTCTCCTCCCCTCTGTCATCCCTCTCTCCTCCCCTCTGTCATCCTTCTCTCCTCCCCTCTGTCATCCCTTCTCTCCTCCCCTCTGTCATCCCTCTCTCCTCCCCTCTGTCCATCCTCTCTCTCCTCCCCTCTGTCATCCCTCCTCTCCTCCCCTCTGTCATCCTCTCTCTCCTCCTCCTCCCCCTCTGTCATCCCTCTCTCCTCCCCTCTGTCATCCTCCTCTCCTCCCCTCTGTCATCCTCTCTCCTCCCCTCTGTCATCCTCTCTCCTCTCCTCTGTCATCCTCTCTCCTCCCTCTGTCATCCTCTTCTCCTCCCCTCTGTCATCCTCTCTCCTCCCCTCTGTCATCCTTCTCTCCTCCCCTCTGTCATCCTCTCCTCCCCTCTGTCACCTCTCCTCCCCTCCCCTCTGTCATCCTCCTCTCCTCCCCTCTGTCATCCTCTTCTCCTCCCCTCTGTCATCCTCTCTACTCCCCTCTGTCATCCTCTTCTACTCCCCTCTGTCATCCTCTTCTCCTCCCCTCTGTCATCCTTCTCTCCTCCCCTCTGTCATCCTCTCCTCCCCTCTGTCACCCTCCTCTCTCCTCCCCTCTGTCATCCTCCTCCCCTCCCTCTGTCATCCTCCTCCCTCCCCTCTGTCATTCCTCTCTCCTCCCCTCTGTCATTCCTCTCTCCTCCCCTCTGTCATTCCTTTCTCCTCCCCTCTGTCATCCTCTTCTCCTCCCCTCTGTCATCCTCTTCTCCTCCCCTCTGTCATCCTCTTCTCCTCCCCTCTGTCATCCTCTTCTCCTCCCCTCTGTCATCCTCTTCTCTCCTCCCTCTGTCATCCTCTTCTCCTCCCCTCTGTCATCCTTCTCTCCTCCCCTCTGTTATCCCTCTCCTCCCCTCTGTCACCCTCCTCCCCTCCCCTCTGTCATCCTCCTCCCCTCCCCTCTGTCATCCTCCTCTCCTCCCTCTGTCATTCCTCTCTCCTCCCTCTGTCATCCTCTTCTCCTCCCCTCTGTCATCCTCTTCTCCTCCCCTCTGTCATCCTCTTCTCCTCCCCTCTGTCATCCTCTTCTCCTCCCCTCTGTCATCCTTCTCTCCTCCCCTCTGTCATTCTTCTCTCCTCCCCTCTGTCATCCTTCTCCTCCTCCCCTCTGTCATCCTTCTCTCCTCCCCTCTGTCATCCTCCTCTCCTCCCCTCTGTCATCCTCCTCTCCTCCCCTCTGTCATCCTCCTCTCCTCCCCTCTGTCATCCTCCTCTCCTCCCCTCTGTCACTGTCTACACTACAGTACACAATCACCTTCCTACGCTGTGCCCGTCATCTCCATCCCCATCACTCTTCACTGGACCGAATTCTCATCTCTGTCATCCTCCTCTGCTCTGTCACTATTCTCTCCTCCCCTCTGTCATCCGTTCTCTCCTCCCCTCTGTCATCCTTCTCTCCTCCCCTCTGTCATCCTCCTCTCCTCCCCTCTGTCATCCTCCTCTCCTCCCCTCTGTCACTGTCTACACTACAGTACACAATCACCTTCCTACGCTGTGCCCGTCATCTCCATCCCCATCACTCTTCACTGGACCGAATTCTCATCTCTGTCATCCTCCTCTGCTCCGTCACTCTTCTCTCCTCCCCTCTGTCATCCCTCTCTCCTCCCCTCTGTCATCCTCCTCTCTGTCATCCTCCTCTCCTCCCCCTCTGTCATCCTCCTCTCCTCCCCTCTGTCATCCTCCTCTCCTCCCCTCTGTCATCCCTCTCTCCTCCCCTCTGTCATCCTCCTCTCCTCCCCTCTGTCCATCCTCTTCTCCTCCCCTCTGTCATCCTCCTCTCCTCCCCCTCTGTCATCCCTCTCTCCTCCCCTCTGTCATTCTTCTCTCCTCCCCTCTGTCATCCTTCTCTCCTCCCCTCTGTCATCCCTCTCTCCTCCCCTCTGTCATCCCTCTCTCCTCCCCTCTGTCATCCTCCTCTCCTCCCCTCTGTCATCCTTCTCTCCTCCCCCTCTGTCATCCCTCTCTCCTCCCCTCTGTCATCCTCCTCTCCTCCCCTCTGTCATCCTCCTCTCCTCCCCTCTGTCATCCTCTTCTCCTCTCCTCTGTCATCCTCTTCTCCTCTCCTCTGTCATCCTCTTCTACTCCCCTCTGTCATCCTCTTCTCCTCCCCTCTGTCATCCTTCTCTCCTCCCCTCTGTCATCCTCTCCTCCCCTCTGTCACCCTCCTCCCCTCCCCTCTGTCATCCTCCTCTCCTCCCTTCTGTCATCCTCTTCTCCTCCCCTCTGTCATCCTCTTCTACTCCCCTCTGTCATCCTCTTCTACTCCCCTCTGTCATCCTCTTCTCCTCCCCTCTGTCATCCTTCTCTCCTCCCCTCTGTCATCCTCTCCTCCCCTCTGTCACCCTCCTCCCCTCCCCTCTGTCATCCTCCTCCCCTCCCCTGTCATCCTCCTCCCCTCCCCTCTGTCATTCCTCTCTCCTCCCCTCTGTCATTCCTCTCTCCTCCCCTCTGTCATTCCTTTCTCCTCCCCTCTGTCATCCTCTTCTCCTCCCCTCTGTCATCCTCTTCTCCTCCCCTCTGTCATCCTCTTCTCCTCCCCTCTGTCATCCTCTTTTCCTCCCCTCTGTCATCCTCTTCTCCTCCCCTCTGTCATCCTTCTCTCCTCCCCTCTGTTATCCTCTCCTCCCCTCTGTCACCCTCCTCCCCTCCCCTCTGTCATCCTCCTCCCCTCCCCTCTGTCATCCTCCCCTCTGTCATTCCTCTCTCCTCCCCTCTGTCATCCTCTTCTCCTCCCCTCTGTCATCCTCTTCTCCTCCCCTCTGTCATCCTCTTCTCCTCCCCTCTGTCATCCTCTTCTCCTCCCCTCTGTCATCCTTCTCTCCTCCCCTCTGTCATTCTTCTCTCCTCCCCTCTGTCATCCTTCTCTCCTCCCCTCTGTCATCCTTCTCTCCTCCCCTCTGTCATCCTCCTCTCCTCCCCTCTGTCATCCTCCTCTCCTCCCCTCTGTCACTGTCTACACTACAGTACACAATCACCTTCCTACGCTGTGCCCGTCATCTCCATCCCCATCACTCTTCACTGGACCGAATTCTCATCTCTGTCATCCTCCTCTGCTCTGTCACTATTCTCTCCTCCCCTCTGTCATCCCTCTCTCCTCCCCTCTGTCATCCTCCTCTCTGTCATCCTCCTCTCCTCCCCTCTGTCATCCTCCTCTCCTCCCCTCTGTCATCCTCCTCTCCTCCCCTCTGTCATCCCTCTCTCCTCCCCTCTGTCATCCTCCTCTCCTCCCCTCTGTCATCCTCTTCTCCTCCCCTCTGTCATCCTCCTCTCCTCCCCTCTGTCATCCCTCTCTCCTCCCCTCTGTCATCCTTCTCTCCTCCCCTCTGTCATCCTTCTCTCCTCCCCTCTGTCATCCCTCTCTCCTCCCCTCTGTCATCCCTCTCTCCTCCCTCTGTCATCCCTCTCTCCTCCCCTCTGTCATCCCTCTCTCCTCCCCTCTGTCATCCCTCCTCTCCTCCCCTCTGTCATCCTTCTCTCCTCCCCTCTGTCATCCCTCTCTCCTCCCCTCTGTCATCCTCCTCTCCTCCCCTCTGTCATCCTCCTCTCCTCCCCTCTGTCATCCTCTTCTCCTCTCCTCTGTCATCCTCTTCTCCTCTCCTCTGTCATCCTCGTCTACTCCCCTCTGTCATCCTCTTCTCCTCCCCTCTGTCATCCTTCTCTCCTCCCCTCTGTCATCCTCTCCTCCCCTCTGTCACCCTCCTCCCCTCCCCTCTGTCATCCTCCTCTCCTCCCCTCTGTCATCCTCTTCTCCTCCCCTCTGTCATCCTCTTCTACTCCCCTCTGTCATCCTCTTCTACTCCCCTCTGTCATCCTCTTCTCCTCCCCTCTGTCATCCTTCTCTCCTCCCCTCTGTCATCCTCTCCTCCCCTCTGTCACCCTCCTCCCCTCCCCTCTGTCATCCTCCTCCCCTCCCCTGTCATCCTCCTCCCCTCCCCTCTGTCATTCCTCTCTCCTCCCCTCTGTCATTCCTCTCTCCTCCCCTCTGTCATTCCTTTCTCCTCCCCTCTGTCATCCTCTTCTCCTCCCCTCTGTCATCCTCTTCTCCTCCCCTCTGTCATCCTCTTCTCCTCCCCTCTGTCATCCTCTTCTCCTCCCCTCTGTCATCCTTCTCTCCTCCCCTCTGTTATCCTCTCCTCCCCTCTGTCACCCTCCTCCCCTCCCCTCTGTCATCCTCCTCCCCTCCCCTCTGTCATCCTCCTCTCCTCCCCTCTGTCATTCCTCTCTCCTCCCCTCTGTCATCCTCTTCTCCTCCCCTCTGTCATCCTCTTCTCCTCCCCTCTGTCATCCTCTTCTCCTCCCCTCTGTCATCCTCTTCTCCTCCCCTCTGTCATCCTTCTCTCCTCCCCTCTGTCATTCTTCTCTCCTCCCCTCTGTCATCCTTCTCTCCTCCCCTCTGTCATCCTTCTCTCCTCCCCTCTGTCATCCTCCTCTCCTCCCCTCTGTCATCCTCCTCTCCTCCCCTCTGTCACTGTCTACACTACAGTACACAATCACCTTCCTACGCTGTGCCCGTCATCTCCATCCCCATCACTCTTCACTGGACCGAATTCTCATCTCTGTCATCCTCCTCTGCTCTGTCACTATTCTCTCCTCCCCTCTGTCATCCTTCTCTCCTCCCCTCTGTCATCCTTCTCTCCTCCCCTCTGTCATCCTCCTCTCCTCCCCTCTGTCATCCTCCTCTCCTCCCCTCTGTCACTGTCTACACTACAGTACACAATCACCTTCCTACGCTGTGCCCGTCATCTCCATCCCATCACTCTTCACTGGACCGAATTCTCATCTCTGTCATCCTCCTCTGCTCCGTCACTCTTCTCTCCTCCCCTCTGTCATCCCTCTCTCCTCCCCTCTGTCATCCTCCTCTCTGTCATCCTCCTCTCCTCCCCTCTGTCATCCTCCTCTCCTCCCCTCTGTCATCCTCCTCTCCTCCCCTCTGTCATCCCTCTCTCCTCCCCTCTGTCATCCTCCTCTCCTCCCCTCTGTCATCCTCTTCTCCTCCCCTCTGTCATCCTCCTCTCCTCCCCTCTGTCATCCCTCTCTCCTCCCCTCTGTCATCCTTCTCTCCTCCCCTCTGTCATCCTTCTCTCCTCCCCTCTGTCATCCCTCTCTCCTCCCCTCTGTCATCCCTCTCTCCTCCCCTCTGTCATCCTCCTCTCCTCCCCTCTGTCATCCTTCTCTCCTCCCCTCTGTCATCCCTCTCTCCTCCCCTCTGTCATCCTCCTCTCCTCCCCTCTGTCATCCTCCTCTCCTCCCCTCTGTCATCCTCTTCTCCTCTCCTCTGTCATCCTCTTCTCCTCTCCTCTGTCATCCTCGTCTACTCCCCTCTGTCATCCTCTTCTCCTCCCCTCTGTCATCCTTCTCTCCTCCCCTCTGTCATCCTCTCCTCCCCTCTGTCACCCTCCTCCCCTCCCCTCTGTCATCCTCCTCTCCTCCCCTCTGTCATCCTCTTCTCCTCCCCTCTGTCATCCTCTTCTACTCCCCTCTGTCATCCTCTTCTACTCCCCTCTGTCATCCTCTTCTCCTCCCCTCTGTCATCCTTCTCTCCTCCCCTCTGTCATCCTCTCCTCCCCTCTGTCACCCTCCTCCCCTCCCCTCTGTCATCCTCCTCCCCTCCCCTGTCATCCTCCTCCCCTCCCCTCTGTCATTCCTCTCTCCTCCCCTCTGTCATTCCTCTCTCCTCCCCTCTGTCATTCCTTTCTCCTCCCCTCTGTCATCCTCTTCTCCTCCCCTCTGTCATCCTCTTCTCCTCCCCTCTGTCATCCTCTTCTCCTCCCCTCTGTCATCCTCTTCTCCTCCCCTCTGTCATCCTCTTCTCCTCCCCTCTGTCATCCTTCTCTCCTCCCCTCTGTTATCCTCTCCTCCCCTCTGTCACCCTCCTCCCCTCCCCTCTGTCATCCTCCTCCCCTCCCCTCTGTCATCCTCCTCTCCTCCCCTCTGTCATTCCTCTCTCCTCCCCTCTGTCATCCTCTTCTCCTCCCCTCTGTCATCCTCTTCTCCTCCCCTCTGTCATCCTCTTCTCCTCCCCTCTGTCATCCTCTTCTCCTCCCCTCTGTCATCCTTCTCTCCTCCCCTCTGTCATTCTTCTCTCCTCCCCTCTGTCATCCTTCTCTCCTCCCCTCTGTCATCCTTCTCTCCTCCCCTCTGTCATCCTCCTCTCCTCCCCTCTGTCATCCTCCTCTCCTCCCCTCTGTCACTGTCTACACTACAGTACACAATCACCTTCCTACGCTGTGCCCGTCATCTCCATCCCCATCACTCTTCACTGGACCGAATTCTCATCTCTGTCATCCTCCTCTGCTCTGTCACTATTCTCTCCTCCCCTCTGTCATCCTTCTCTCCTCCCCTCTGTCATCCTTCTCTCCTCCCCTCTGTCATCCTCCTCTCCTCCCCTCTGTCATCCTCCTCTCCTCCCCTCTGTCACTGTCTACACTACAGTACACAATCACCTTCCTACGCTGTGCCCGTCATCTCCATCCCCATCACTCTTCACTGGACCGAATTCTCATCTCTGTCATCCTCCTCTGCTCCGTCACTCTTCTCTCCTCCCCTCTGTCATCCCTCTCTCCTCCCCTCTGTCATCCTCCTCTCTGTCATCCTCCTCTCCTCCCCTCTGTCATCCTCCTCTCCTCCCCTCTGTCATCCTCCTCTCCTCCCCTCTGTCATCCCTCTCTCCTCCCCTCTGTCATCCTCCTCTCCTCCCCTCTGTCATCCTCTTCTCCTCCCCTCTGTCATCCTCCTCTCCTCCCCTCTGTCATCCCTCTCTCCTCCCCTCTGTCATCCTTCTCTCCTCCCCTCTGTCATCCTTCTCTCCTCCCCTCTGTCATCCCTCTCTCCTCCCCTCTGTCATCCCTCTCTCCTCCCCTCTGTCATCCTCCTCTCCTCCCCTCTGTCATCCTTCTCTCCTCCCCTCTGTCATCCCTCTCTCCTCCCCTCTGTCATCCTCCTCTCCTCCCCTCTGTCATCCTCCTCTCCTCCCCTCTGTCATCCTCTTCTCCTCTCCTCTGTCATCCTCTTCTCCTCTCCTCTGTCATCCTCTTCTACTCCCCTCTGTCATCCTCTTCTCCTCCCCTCTGTCATCCTTCTCTCCTCCCCTCTGTCATCCTCTCCTCCCCTCTGTCACCCTCCTCCCCTCCCCTCTGTCATCCTCCTCTCCTCCCCTCTGTCATCCTCCTCTCCTCCCCTCTGTCACTGTCTACACTACAGTACACAATCACCTTCCTACGCTGTGCCCGTCATCTCCATCCCCATCACTCTTCACTGGACCGAATTCTCATCTCTGTCATCCTCCTCTGCTCTGTCACTATTCTCTCCTCCCCTCTGTCATCCTTCTCTCCTCCCCTCTGTCATCCTTCTCTCCTCCCCTCTGTCATCCTCCTCTCCTCCCCTCTGTCATCCTCCTCTCCTCCCCTCTGTCACTGTCTACACTACAGTACACAATCACCTTCCTACGCTGTGCCCGTCATCTCCATCCCCATCACTCTTCACTGGACCGAATTCTCATCTCTGTCATCCTCCTCTGCTCCGTCACTCTTCTCTCCTCCCCTCTGTCATCCCTCTCTCCTCCCCTCTGTCATCCTCCTCTCTGTCATCCTCCTCTCCTCCCCTCTGTCATCCTCCTCTCCTCCCCTCTGTCATCCTCCTCTCCTCCCCTCTGTCATCCTCCTCTCCTCCCCTCTGTCATCCCTCTCTCCTCCCCTCTGTCATCCTCCTCTCCTCCCCTCTGTCATCCTCTTCTCCTCCCCTCTGTCATCCTCCTCTCCTCCCCTCTGTCATCCCTCTCTCCTCCCCTCTGTCATCCTTCTCTCCTCCCCTCTGTCATCCCTCTCTCCTCCCCTCTGTCATCCCTCTCTCCTCCCCTCTGTCATCCTCCTCTCCTCCCCTCTGTCATCCTTCTCTCCTCCCCTCTGTCATCCCTCTCTCCTCCCCTCTGTCATCCTCCTCTCCTCCCCTCTGTCATCCTCCTCTCCTCCCCTCTGTCATCCTCTTCTCCTCTCCTCTGTCATCCTCTTCTCCTCTCCTCTGTCATCCTCTTCTACTCCCCTCTGTCATCCTCTTCTCCTCCCCTCTGTCATCCTTCTCTCCTCCCCTCTGTCATCCTCTCCTCCCCTCTGTCACCCTCCTCCCCTCCCCTCTGTCATCCTCCTCTCCTCCCCTCTGTCATCCTCTTCTCCTCCCCTCTGTCATCCTCTTCTACTCCCCTCTGTCATCCTCTTCTACTCCCCTCTGTCATCCTCTTCTACTCCCCTCTGTCATCCTCTTCTCCTCCCCTCTGTCATCCTTCTCTCCTCCCCTCTGTCATCCTCCTCCCCTCCCCTGTCATCCTCCTCCCCTCCCCTCTGTCATTCCTCTCTCCTCCCCTCTGTCATTCCTCTCTCCTCCCCTCTGTCATTCCTTTCTCCTCCCCTCTGTCATCCTCTTCTCCTCCCCTCTGTCATCCTCTTCTCCTCCCCTCTGTCATCTTCTTCTCCTCCCCTCTGTCATCCTCTTCTCCTCCCCTCTGTCATCCTTCTCTCCTCCCCTCTGTTATCCTCTCCTCCCCTCTGTCACCCTCCTCCCCTCCCCTCTGTCATCCTCCTCCCCTCCCCTCTGTCATCCTCCTCTCCTCCCCTCTGTCATTCCTCTCTCCTCCCCTCTGTCATCCTCTTCTCCTCCCCTCTGTCATCCTCTTCTCCTCCCCTCTGTCACCCTCTTCTCCTCCCCTCTGTCATCCTCTTCTCCTCCCCTCTGTCATCCTTCTCTCCTCCCCTCTGTCATTCTTCTCTCCTCCCCTCTGTCATCCTTCTCTCCTCCCCTCTGTCATCCTTCTCTCCTCCCCTCTGTCATCCTCCTCTCCTCCCCTCTGTCATCCTCCTCTCCTCCCCTCTGTCACTGTCTACACTACAGTACACAATCACCTTCCTACGCTGTGCCCGTCATCTCCATCCCCATCACTCTTCACTGGACCGAATTCTCATCTCTGTCATCCTCCTCTGCTCTGTCACTATTCTCTCCTCCCCTCTGTCATCCTTCTCTCCTCCCCTCTGTCATCCTTCTCTCCTCCCCTCTGTCATCCTCCTCTCCTCCCCTCTGTCATCCTCCTCTCCTCCCCTCTGTCACTGTCTACACTACAGTACACAATCACCTTCCTACGCTGTGCCCGTCATCTCCATCCCCATCACTCTTCACTGGACCGAATTCTCATCTCTGTCATCCTCCTCTGCTCCGTCACTCTTCTCTCCTCCCCTCTGTCATCCCTCTCTCCTCCCCTCTGTCATCCTCCTCTCTGTCATCCTCCTCTCCTCCCCTCTGTCATCCTCCTCTCCTCCCCTCTGTCATCCTCCTCTCCTCCCCTCTGTCATCCCTCTCTCCTCCCCTCTGTCATCCTCCTCTCCTCCCCTCTGTCATCCTCTTCTCCTCCCCTCTGTCATCCTCCTCTCCTCCCCTCTGTCATCCCTCTCTCCTCCCCTCTGTCATCCTTCTCTCCTCCCCTCTGTCATCCTTCTCTCCTCCCCTCTGTCATCCCTCTCTCCTCCCCTCTGTCATCCCTCTCTCCTCCCCTCTGTCATCCTCCTCTCCTCCCCTCTGTCATCCTTCTCTCCTCCCCTCTGTCATCCCTCTCTCCTCCCCTCTGTCATCCTCCTCTCCTCCCCTCTGTCATCCTCCTCTCCTCCCCTCTGTCATCCTCTTCTCCTCTCCTCTGTCATCCTCTTCTCCTCTCCTCTGTCATCCTCTTCTACTCCCCTCTGTCATCCTCTTCTCCTCCCCTCTGTCATCCTTCTCTCCTCCCCTCTGTCATCCTCTCCTCCCCTCTGTCACCCTCCTCCCCTCCCCTCTGTCATCCTCCTCTCCTCCCCTCTGTCATCCTCTTCTCCTCCCCTCTGTCATCCTCTTCTACTCCCCTCTGTCATCCTCTTCTACTCCCCTCTGTCATCCTCTTCTCCTCCCCTCTGTCATCCTTCTCTCCTCCCCTCTGTCATCCTCTCCTCCCCTCTGTCACCCTCCTCCCCTCCCCTCTGTCATCCTCCTCCCCTCCCCTGTCATCCTCCTCCCCTCCCCTCTGTCATTCCTCTCTCCTCCCCTCTGTCATTCCTCTCTCCTCCCCTCTGTCATTCCTTTCTCCTCCCCTCTGTCATCCTCTTCTCCTCCCCTCTGTCATCCTCTTCTCCTCCCCTCTGTCATCCTCTTCTCCTCCCCTCTGTCATCCTCTTCTCCTCCCCTCTGTCATCCTCTTCTCCTCCCCTCTGTCATCCTCTTCTCCTCCCCTCTGTCATCCTTCTCTCCTCCCCTCTGTTATCCTCTCCTCCCCTCTGTCACCCTCCTCCCCTCCCCTCTGTCATCCTCCTCCCCTCCCCTCTGTCATCCTCCTCTCCTCCCCTCTGTCATTCCTCTCTCCTCCCCTCTGTCATCCTCTTCTCCTCCCCTCTGTCATCCTCTTCTCCTCCCCTCTGTCATCCTCTTCTCCTCCCCTCTGTCATCCTCTTCTCCTCCCCTCTGTCATCCTTCTCTCCTCCCCTCTGTCATTCTTCTCTCCTCCCCTCTGTCATCCTTCTCTCCTCCCCTCTGTCATCCTCCTCTCCTCCCCTCTGTCATCCTCCTCTCCTCCCCTCTGTCATCCTCCTCTCCTCCCCTCTGTCACTGTCTACACTACAGTACACAATCACCTTCCTACGCTGTGCCCGTCATCTCCATCCCCATCACTCTTCACTGGACCGAATTCTCATCTCTGTCATCCTCCTCTGCTCTGTCACTATTCTCTCCTCCCCTCTGTCATCCTTCTCTCCTCCCCTCTGTCATCCTTCTCTCCTCCCCTCTGTCATCCTCCTCTCCTCCCCTCTGTCATCCTCCTCTCCTCCCCTCTGTCACTGTCTACACTACAGTACACAATCACCTTCCTACGCTGTGCCCGTCATCTCCATCCCCATCACTCTTCACTGGACCGAATTCTCATCTCTGTCATCCTCCTCTGCTCCGTCACTCTTCTCTCCTCCCCTCTGTCATCCCTCTCTCCTCCCCTCTGTCATCCTCCTCTCTGTCATCCTCCTCTCCTCCCCTCTGTCATCCTCCTCTCCTCCCCTCTGTCATCCTCCTCTCCTCCCCTCTGTCATCCTCCTCTCCTCCCCTCTGTCATCCCTCTCTCCTCCCCTCTGTCATCCTCCTCTCCTCCCCTCTGTCATCCTCTTCTCCTCCCCTCTGTCATCCTCCTCTCCTCCCCTCTGTCATCCCTCTCTCCTCCCCTCTGTCATTCTTCTCTCCTCCCCTCTGTCATCCTTCTCTCCTCCCCTCTGTCATCCCTCTCTCCTCCCCTCTGTCATCCCTCTCTCCTCCCCTCTGTCATCCTCCTCTCCTCCCCTCTGTCATCCTTCTCTCCTCCCCTCTGTCATCCCTCTCTCCTCCCCTCTGTCATCCTCCTCTCCTCCCCTCTGTCATCCTCCTCTCCTCCCCTCTGTCATCCTCTTCTCCTCTCCTCTGTCATCCTCTTCTCCTCTCCTCTGTCATCCTCTTCTACTCCCCTCTGTCATCCTCTTCTCCTCCCCTCTGTCATCCTTCTCTCCTCCCCTCTGTCATCCTCTCCTCCCCTCTGTCACCCTCCTCCCCTCCCCTCTGTCATCCTCCTCTCCTCCCCTCTGTCATCCTCTTCTCCTCCCCTCTGTCATCCTCTTCTACTCCCCTCTGTCATCCTCTTCTACTCCCCTCTGTCATCCTCTTCTCCTCCCCTCTGTCATCCTTCTCTCCTCCCCTCTGTCATCCTCTCCTCCCCTCTGTCACCCTCCTCCCCTCCCCTCTGTCATCCTCCTCCCCTCCCCTGTCATCCTCCTCCCCTCCCCTCTGTCATTCCTCTCTCCTCCCCTCTGTCATTCCTCTCTCCTCCCCTCTGTCATTCCTTTCTCCTCCCCTCTGTCATCCTCTTCTCCTCCCCTCTGTCATCCTCTTCTCCTCCCCTCTGTCATCCTCTTCTCCTCCCCTCTGTCATCCTCTTCTCCTCCCCTCTGTCATCCTTCTCTCCTCCCCTCTGTTATCCTCTCCTCCCCTCTGTCACCCTCCTCCCCTCCCCTCTGTCATCCTCCTCCCCTCCCCTCTGTCATCCTCCTCTCCTCCCCTCTGTCATTCCTCTCTCCTCCCCTCTGTCATCCTCTTCTCCTCCCCTCTGTCATCCTCTTCTCCTCCCCTCTGTCATCCTCTTCTCCTCCCCTCTGTCATCCTCTTCTCCTCCCCTCTGTCATCCTTCTCTCCTCCCCTCTGTCATTCTTCTCTCCTCCCCTCTGTCATCCTTCTCTCCTCCCCTCTGTCATCCTTCTCTCCTCCCCTCTGTCATCCTCCTCTCCTCCCCTCTGTCATCCTCCTCTCCTCCCCTCTGTCACTGTCTACACTACAGTACACAATCACCTTCCTACGCTGTGCCCGTCATCTCCATCCCCATCACTCTTCACTGGACCGAATTCTCATCTCTGTCATCCTCCTCTGCTCTGTCACTATTCTCTCCTCCCCTCTGTCATCCTTCTCTCCTCCCCTCTGTCATCCTTCTCTCCTCCCCTCTGTCATCCTCCTCTCCTCCCCTCTGTCATCCTCCACTCCTCCCCTCTGTCACTGTCTACACTACAGTACACAATCACCTTCCTACGCTGTGCCCGTCATCTCCATCCCCATCACTCTTCACTGGACCGAATTCTCATCTCTGTCATCCTCCTCTGCTCCGTCACTCTTCTCTCCTCCCCTCTGTCATCCCTCTCTCCTCCCCTCTGTCATCCTCCTCTCTGTCATCCTCCTCTCCTCCCCTCTGTCATCCTCCTCTCCTCCCCTCTGTCATCCTCCTCTCCTCCCCTCTGTCATCCCTCTCTCCTCCCCTCTGTCATCCTCCTCTCCTCCCCTCTGTCATCCTCTTCTCCTCCCCTCTGTCATCCTCCTCTCCTCCCCTCTGTCATCCCTCTCTCCTCCCCTCTGTCATCCTTCTCTCCTCCCCTCTGTCATCCTTCTCTCCTCCCCTCTGTCATCCCTCTCTCCTCCCCTCTGTCATCCCTCTCTCCTCCCCTCTGTCATCCTCCTCTCCTCCCCTCTGTCATCCTTCTCTCCTCCCCTCTGTCATCCCTCTCTCCTCCCCTCTGTCATCCTCCTCTCCTCCCCTCTGTCATCCTCCTCTCCTCCCCTCTGTCATCCTCTTCTCCTCTCCTCTGTCATCCTCTTCTCCTCTCCTCTGTCATCCTCGTCTACTCCCCTCTGTCATCCTCTTCTCCTCCCCTCTGTCATCCTTCTCTCCTCCCCTCTGTCATCCTCTCCTCCCCTCTGTCACCCTCCTCCCCTCCCCTCTGTCATCCTCCTCTCCTCCCCTCTGTCATCCTCTTCTCCTCCCCTCTGTCATCCTCTTCTACTCCCCTCTGTCATCCTCTTCTACTCCCCTCTGTCATCCTCTTCTCCTCCCCTCTGTCATCCTTCTCTCCTCCCCTCTGTCATCCTCTCCTCCCCTCTGTCACCCTCCTCCCCTCCCCTCTGTCATCCTCCTCCCCTCCCCTGTCATCCTCCTCCCCTCCCCTCTGTCATTCCTCTCTCCTCCCCTCTGTCATTCCTCTCTCCTCCCCTCTGTCATTCCTTTCTCCTCCCCTCTGTCATCCTCTTCTCCTCCCCTCTGTCATCCTCTTCTCCTCCCCTCTGTCATCCTCTTCTCCTCCCCTCTGTCATCCTCTTCTCCTCCCCTCTGTCATCCTCTTCTCCTCCCCTCTGTCATCCTTCTCTCCTCCCCTCTGTTATCCTCTCCTCCCCTCTGTCACCCTCCTCCCCTCCCCTCTGTCATCCTCCTCCCCTCCCCTCTGTCATCCTCCTCTCCTCCCCTCTGTCATTCCTCTCTCCTCCCCTCTGTCATCCTCTTCTCCTCCCCTCTGTCATCCTCTTCTCCTCCCCTCTGTCATCCTCTTCTCCTCCCCTCTGTCATCCTCTTCTCCTCCCCTCTGTCATCCTTCTCTCCTCCCCTCTGTCATTCTTCTCTCCTCCCCTCTGTCATCCTTCTCTCCTCCCCTCTGTCATCCTTCTCTCCTCCCCTCTGTCATCCTCCTCTCCTCCCCTCTGTCATCCTCCTCTCCTCCCCTCTGTCACTGTCTACACTACAGTACACAATCACCTTCCTACGCTGTGCCCGTCATCTCCATCCCCATCACTCTTCACTGGACCGAATTCTCATCTCTGTCATCCTCCTCTGCTCTGTCACTATTCTCTCCTCCCCTCTGTCATCCTTCTCTCCTCCCCTCTGTCATCCTTCTCTCCTCCCCTCTGTCATCCTCCTCTCCTCCCCTCTGTCATCCTCCTCTCCTCCCCTCTGTCACTGTCTACACTACAGTACACAATCACCTTCCTACGCTGTGCCCGTCATCTCCATCCCCATCACTCTTCACTGGACCGAATTCTCATCTCTGTCATCCTCCTCTGCTCCGTCACTCTTCTCTCCTCCCCTCTGTCATCCCTCTCTCCTCCCCTCTGTCATCCTCCTCTCTGTCATCCTCCTCTCCTCCCCTCTGTCATCCTCCTCTCCTCCCCTCTGTCATCCTCCTCTCCTCCCCTCTGTCATCCCTCTCTCCTCCCCTCTGTCATCCTCCTCTCCTCCCCTCTGTCATCCTCTTCTCCTCCCCTCTGTCATCCTCCTCTCCTCCCCTCTGTCATCCCTCTCTCCTCCCCTCTGTCATCCTTCTCTCCTCCCCTCTGTCATCCTTCTCTCCTCCCCTCTGTCATCCCTCTCTCCTCCCCTCTGTCATCCCTCTCTCCTCCCCTCTGTCATCCTCCTCTCCTCCCCTCTGTCATCCTTCTCTCCTCCCCTCTGTCATCCCTCTCTCCTCCCCTCTGTCATCCTCCTCTCCTCCCCTCTGTCATCCTCCTCTCCTCCCCTCTGTCATCCTCTTCTCCTCTCCTCTGTCATCCTCTTCTCCTCTCCTCTGTCATCCTCTTCTACTCCCCTCTGTCATCCTCTTCTCCTCCCCTCTGTCATCCTTCTCTCCTCCCCTCTGTCATCCTCTCCTCCCCTCTGTCACCCTCCTCCCCTCCCCTCTGTCATCCTCCTCTCCTCCCCTCTGTCATCCTCTTCTCCTCCCCTCTGTCATCCTCTTCTACTCCCCTCTGTCATCCTCTTCTACTCCCCTCTGTCATCCTCTTCTCCTCCCCTCTGTCATCCTTCTCTCCTCCCCTCTGTCATCCTCTCCTCCCCTCTGTCACCCTCCTCCCCTCCCCTCTGTCATCCTCCTCCCCTCCCCTGTCATCCTCCTCCCCTCCCCTCTGTCATTCCTCTCTCCTCCCCTCTGTCATTCCTCTCTCCTCCCCTCTGTCATTCCTTTCTCCTCCCCTCTGTCATCCTCTTCTCCTCCCCTCTGTCATCCTCTTCTCCTCCCCTCTGTCATCCTCTTCTCCTCCCCTCTGTCATCCTCTTCTCCTCCCCTCTGTCATCCTCTTCTCCTCCCCTCTGTCATCCTCTTCTCCTCCCCTCTGTCATCCTTCTCTCCTCCCCTCTGTTATCCTCTCCTCCCCTCTGTCACCCTCCTCCCCTCCCCTCTGTCATCCTCCTCCCCTCCCCTCTGTCATCCTCCTCTCCTCCCCTCTGTCATTCCTCTCTCCTCCCCTCTGTCATCCTCTTCTCCTCCCCTCTGTCATCCTCTTCTCCTCCCCTCTGTCATCCTCTTCTCCTCCCCTCTGTCATCCTCTTCTCCTCCCCTCTGTCATCCTTCTCTCCTCCCCTCTGTCATTCTTCTCTCCTCCCCTCTGTCATCCTTCTCTCCTCCCCTCTGTCATCCTTCTCTCCTCCCCTCTGTCATCCTCCTCTCCTCCCCTCTGTCATCCTCCTCTCCTCCCCTCTGTCATCCTCCTCTCCTCCCCTCTGTCATCCTCCTCTCCTCCCCTCTGTCACTGTCTACACTACAGTACACAATCACCTTCCTACGCTGTGCCCGTCATCTCCATCCCCATCACTCTTCACTGGACCGAATTCTCATCTCTGTCATCCTCCTCTGCTCTGTCACTATTCTCTCCTCCCCTCTGTCATCCTTCTCTCCTCCCCTCTGTCATCCTTCTCTCCTCCCCTCTGTCATCCTCCTCTCCTCCCCTCTGTCATCCTCCTCTCCTCCCCTCTGTCACTGTCTACACTACAGTACACAATCACCTTCCTACGCTGTGCCCGTCATCTCCATCCCCATCACTCTTCACTGGACCGAATTCTCATCTCTGTCATCCTCCTCTGCTCCGTCACTCTTCTCTCCTCCCCTCTGTCATCCCTCTCTCCTCCCCTCTGTCATCCTCCTCTCTGTCATCCTCCTCTCCTCCCCTCTGTCATCCTCCTCTCCTCCCCTCTGTCATCCTCCTCTCCTCCCCTCTGTCATCCCTCTCTCCTCCCCTCTGTCATCCTCCTCTCCTCCCCTCTGTCATCCTCTTCTCCTCCCCTCTGTCATCCTCCTCTCCTCCCCTCTGTCATCCCTCTCTCCTCCCCTCTGTCATTCTTCTCTCCTCCCCTCTGTCATCCTTCTCTCCTCCCCTCTGTCATCCCTCTCTCCTCCCCTCTGTCATCCCTCTCTCCTCCCCTCTGTCATCCTCCTCTCCTCCCCTCTGTCATCCTTCTCTCCTCCCCTCTGTCATCCCTCTCTCCTCCCCTCTGTCATCCTCCTCTCCTCCCCTCTGTCATCCTCCTCTCCTCCCCTCTGTCATCCTCTTCTCCTCTCCTCTGTCATCCTCTTCTCCTCTCCTCTGTCATCCTCTTCTACTCCCCTCTGTCATCCTCTTCTCCTCCCCTCTGTCATCCTTCTCTCCTCCCCTCTGTCATCCTCTCCTCCCCTCTGTCACCCTCCTCCCCTCCCCTCTGTCATCCTCCTCTCCTCCCTTCTGTCATCCTCTTCTCCTCCCCTCTGTCATCCTCTTCTACTCCCCTCTGTCATCCTCTTCTACTCCCCTCTGTCATCCTCTTCTCCTCCCCTCTGTCATCCTTCTCTCCTCCCCTCTGTCATCCTCTCCTCCCCTCTGTCACCCTCCTCCCCTCCCCTCTGTCATCCTCCTCCCCTCCCCTGTCATCCTCCTCCCCTCCCCTCTGTCATTCCTCTCTCCTCCCCTCTGTCATTCCTCTCTCCTCCCCTCTGTCATTCCTTTCTCCTCCCCTCTGTCATCCTCTTCTCCTCCCCTCTGTCATCCTCTTCTCCTCCCCTCTGTCATCCTCTTCTCCTCCCCTCTGTATCCTCTCCTCCCCTCTGTCACCCTCCTCCCCTCCCCTCTGTCATCCTCCTCCCCTCCCCTCTGTCATCCTCCCCTCTGTCATTCCTCTCTCCTCCCCTCTGTCATCCTCTTCTCCTCCCCTCTGTCATCCTCTTCTCCTCCCCTCTGTCATCCTCTTCTCCTCCCCTCTGTCATCCTCTTCTCCTCCCCTCTGTCATCCTTCTCTCCTCCCCTCTGTCATTCTTCTCTCCTCCCCTCTGTCATCCTTCTCTCCTCCCCTCTGTCATCCTTCTCTCCTCCCCTCTGTCATCCTCCTCTCCTCCCCTCTGTCATCCTCCTCTCCTCCCCTCTGTCACTGTCTACACTACAGTACACAATCACCTTCCTACGCTGTGCCCGTCATCTCCATCCCCATCACTCTTCACTGGACCGAATTCTCATCTCTGTCATCCTCCTCTGCTCTGTCACTATTCTCTCCTCCCCTCTGTCATCCTTCTCTCCTCCCCTCTGTCATCCTTCTCTCCTCCCCTCTGTCATCCTCCTCTCCTCCCCTCTGTCATCCTCCTCTCCTCCCCTCTGTCACTGTCTACACTACAGTACACAATCACCTTCCTACGCTGTGCCCGTCATCTCCATCCCCATCACTCTTCACTGGACCGAATTCTCATCTCTGTCATCCTCCTCTGCTCCGTCACTCTTCTCTCCTCCCCTCTGTCATCCCTCTCTCCTCCCCTCTGTCATCCTCCTCTCTGTCATCCTCCTCTCCTCCCCTCTGTCATCCTCCTCTCCTCCCCTCTGTCATCCTCCTCTCCTCCCCTCTGTCATCCCTCTCTCCTCCCCTCTGTCATCCTCCTCTCCTCCCCTCTGTCATCCTCCTCTCCTCCCCTCTGTCATCCTCTTCTCCTCCCCTCTGTCATCCTCCTCTCCTCCCCTCTGTCATCCCTCTCTCCTCCCCTCTGTCATCCTTCTCTCCTCCCCTCTGTCATCCTTCTCTCCTCCCCTCTGTCATCCCTCTCTCCTCCCCTCTGTCATCCCTCTCTCCTCCCCTCTGTCATCCCTCTCTCCTCCCCTCTGTCATCCCTCTCTCCTCCCCTCTGTCATCCTCCTCTCCTCCCCTCTGTCATCCTTCTCTCCTCCCCTCTGTCATCCCTCTCTCCTCCCCTCTGTCATCCTCCTCTCCTCCCCTCTGTCATCCTCCTCTCCTCCCCTCTGTCATCCTCTTCTCCTCTCCTCTGTCATCCTCTTCTCCTCTCCTCTGTCATCCTCGTCTACTCCCCTCTGTCATCCTCTTCTCCTCCCCTCTGTCATCCTTCTCTCCTCCCCTCTGTCATCCTCTCCTCCCCTCTGTCACCCTCCTCCCCTCCCCTCTGTCATCCTCCTCTCCTCCCCTCTGTCATCCTCTTCTCCTCCCCTCTGTCATCCTCTTCTACTCCCCTCTGTCATCCTCTTCTACTCCCCTCTGTCATCCTCTTCTCCTCCCCTCTGTCATCCTTCTCTCCTCCCCTCTGTCATCCTCTCCTCCCCTCTGTCACCCTCCTCCCCTCCCCTCTGTCATCCTCCTCCCCTCCCCTGTCATCCTCCTCCCCTCCCCTCTGTCATTCCTCTCTCCTCCCCTCTGTCATTCCTCTCTCCTCCCCTCTGTCATTCCTTTCTCCTCCCCTCTGTCATCCTCTTCTCCTCCCCTCTGTCATCCTCTTCTCCTCCCCTCTGTCATCCTCTTCTCCTCCCCTCTGTCATCCTCTTCTCCTCCCCTCTGTCATCCTCTTCTCCTCCCCTCTGTCATCCTTCTCTCCTCCCCTCTGTTATCCTCTCCTCCCCTCTGTCACCCTCCTCCCCTCCCCTCTGTCATCCTCCTCCCCTCCCCTCTGTCATCCTCCTCTCCTCCCCTCTGTCATTCCTCTCTCCTCCCCTCTGTCATCCTCTTCTCCTCCCCTCTGTCATCCTCTTCTCCTCCCCTCTGTCATCCTCTTCTCCTCCCCTCTGTCATCCTCTTCTCCTCCCCTCTGTCATCCTTCTCTCCTCCCCTCTGTCATTCTTCTCTCCTCCCCTCTGTCATCCTTCTCTCCTCCCCTCTGTCATCCTTCTCTCCTCCCCTCTGTCATCCTCCTCTCCTCCCCTCTGTCATCCTCCTCTCCTCCCCTCTGTCACTGTCTACACTACAGTACACAATCACCTTCCTACGCTGTGCCCGTCATCTCCATCCCCATCACTCTTCACTGGACCGAATTCTCATCTCTGTCATCCTCCTCTGCTCTGTCACTATTCTCTCCTCCCCTCTGTCATCCTTCTCTCCTCCCCTCTGTCATCCTTCTCTCCTCCCCTCTGTCATCCTCCTCTCCTCCCCTCTGTCATCCTCCTCTCCTCCCCTCTGTCACTGTCTACACTACAGTACACAATCACCTTCCTACGCTGTGCCCGTCATCTCCATCCCCATCACTCTTCACTGGACCGAATTCTCATCTCTGTCATCCTCCTCTGCTCCGTCACTCTTCTCTCCTCCCCTCTGTCATCCCTCTTTCCTCCCCTCTGTCATCCTCCTCTCTGTCATCCTCCTCTCCTCCCCTCTGTCATCCTCCTCTCCTCCCCTCTGTCATCCTCCTCTCCTCCCCTCTGTCATCCCTCTCTCCTCCCCTCTGTCATCCTCCTCTCCTCCCCTCTGTCATCCTCTTCTCCTCCCCTCTGTCATCCTCCTCTCCTCCCCTCTGTCATCCCTCTCTCCTCCCCTCTGTCATCCTTCTCTCCTCCCCTCTGTCATCCTTCTCTCCTCCCCTCTGTCATCCCTCTCTCCTCCCCTCTGTCATCCCTCTCTCCTCCCCTCTGTCATCCTCCTCTCCTCCCCTCTGTCATCCTTCTCTCCTCCCCTCTGTCATCCCTCTCTCCTCCCCTCTGTCATCCTCCTCTCCTCCCCTCTGTCATCCTCCTCTCCTCCCCTCTGTCATCCTCTTCTCCTCTCCTCTGTCATCCTCTTCTCCTCTCCTCTGTCATCCTCTTCTACTCCCCTCTGTCATCCTCTTCTCCTCCCCTCTGTCATCCTTCTCTCCTCCCCTCTGTCATCCTCTCCTCCCCTCTGTCACCCTCCTCCCCTCCCCTCTGTCATCCTCCTCTCCTCCCCTCTGTCATCCTTCTCTCCTCCCCTCTGTCATCCCTCTCTCCTCCCCTCTGTCATCCTCCTCTCCTCCCCTCTGTCATCCTCCTCTCCTCCCCTCTGTCATCCTCTTCTCATCTCCTCTGTCATCCTCTTCTCCTCTCCTCTGTCATCCTCTTCTACTCCCCTCTGTCATCCTCTTCTCCTCCCCTCTGTCATCCTTCTCTCCTCCCCTCTGTCATCCTCTCCTCCCCTCTGTCACCCTCCTCCCCTCCCTCTGTCATCCTCCTCTCCTCCCCTCTGTCATCCTCTTCTCCTCCCCTCTGTCATCCTCTTCTACTCCCCTCTGTCATCCTCTTCTACTCCCCTCTGTCATCCTCTTCTCCTCCCCTCTGTCATCCTTCTCTCCTCCCCTCTGTCATCCTCTCCTCCCCTCTGTCACCCTCCTCCCCTCCCCTCTGTCATCCTCCTCCCCTCCCCTGTCATCCTCCTCCCCTCCCCTCTGTCATTCCTCTCTCCTCCCCTCTGTCATTCCTCTCTCCTCCCCTCTGTCATTCCTTTCTCCTCCCCTCTGTCATCCTCTTCTCCTCCCCTCTGTCATCCTCTTCTCCTCCCCTCTGTCATCCTCTTCTCCTCCCCTCTGTCATCCTCTTCTCCTCCCCTCTGTCATCCTCTTCTCCTCCCCTCTGTCATCCTCTTCTCCTCCCCTCTGTCATCCTTCTCTCCTCCCCTCTGTTATCCTCTCCTCCCCTCTGTCACCCTCCTCCCCTCCCCTCTGTCATCCTCCTCCCCTCCCCTCTGTCATCCTCCTCTCCTCCCCTCTGTCATTCCTCTCTCCTCCCCTCTGTCATCCTCTTCTCCTCCCCTCTGTCATCCTCTTCTCCTCCCCTCTGTCATCCTCTTCTCCTCCCCTCTGTCATCCTCTTCTCCTCCCCTCTGTCATCCTTCTCTCCTCCCCTCTGTCATTCTTCTCTCCTCCCCTCTGTCATCCTTCTCTCCTCCCCTCTGTCATCCTTCTCTCCTCCCCTCTGTCATCCTCCTCTCCTCCCCTCTGTCATCCTCCTCTCCTCCCCTCTGTCACTGTCTACACTACAGTACACAATCACCTTCCTACGCTGTGCCAGTCATCTCCATCCCCATCACTCTTCACTGGACCGAATTCTCATCTCTGTCATCCTCCTCTGCTCTGTCACTATTCTCTCCTCCCCTCTGTCATCCTTCTCTCCTCCCCTCTGTCATCCTTCTCTCCTCCCCTCTGTCATCCTCCTCTCCTCCCCTCTGTCATCCTCCTCTCCTCCCCTCTGTCACTGTCTACACTACAGTACACAATCACCTTCCTACGCTGTGCCCGTCATCTCCATCCCCATCACTCTTCACTGGACCGAATTCTCATCTCTGTCATCCTCCTCTGCTCCGTCACTCTTCTCTCCTCCCCTCTGTCATCCCTCTCTCCTCCCCTCTGTCATCCTCCTCTCTGTCATCCTCCTCTCCTCCCCTCTGTCATCCTCCTCTCCTCCCCTCTGTCATCCTCCTCTCCTCCCCTCTGTCATCCCTCTCTCCTCCCCTCTGTCATCCTCCTCTCCTCCCCTCTGTCATCCTCTTCTCCTCCCCTCTGTCATCCTCCTCTCCTCCCCTCTGTCATCCCTCTCTCCTCCCCTCTGTCATCCTTCTCTCCTCCCCTCTGTCATCCTTCTCTCCTCCCCTCTGTCATCCCTCTCTCCTCCCCTCTGTCATCCCTCTCTCCTCCCCTCTGTCATCCTCCTCTCCTCCCCTCTGTCATCCTTCTCTCCTCCCCTCTGTCATCCCTCTCTCCTCCCCTCTGTCATCCTCCTCTCCTCCCCTCTGTCATCCTCCTCTCCTCCCCTCTGTCATCCTCTTCTCCTCTCCTCTGTCATCCTCTTCTCCTCTCCTCTGTCATCCTCTTCTACTCCCCTCTGTCATCCTCTTCTCCTCCCCTCTGTCATCCTTCTCTCCTCCCCTCTGTCATCCTCTCCTCCCCTCTGTCACCCTCCTCCCCTCCCCTCTGTCATCCTCCTCTCCTCCCCTCTGTCATCCTCTTCTCCTCCCCTCTGTCATCCTCTTCTACTCCCCTCTGTCATCCTCTTCTACTCCCCTCTGTCATCCTCTTCTCCTCCCCTCTGTCATCCTTCTCTCCTCCCCTCTGTCATCCTCTCCTCCCCTCTGTCACCCTCCTCCCCTCCCCTCTGTCATCCTCCTCCCCTCCCCTGTCATCCTCCTCCCCTCCCCTCTGTCATTCCTCTCTCCTCCCCTCTGTCATTCCTCTCTCCTCCCCTCTGTCATTCCTTTCTCCTCCCCTCTGTCATTCCTTTCTCCTCCCCTCTGTCATCCTCTTCTCCTCCCCTCTGTCATCCTCTTCTCCTCCCCTCTGTCATCCTCTTCTCCTCCCCTCTGTCATCCTCTTCTCCTCCCCTCTGTCATCCTCTTCTCCTCCCCTCTGTCATCCTTCTCTCCTCCCCTCTGTTATCCTCTCCTCCCCTCTGTCACCCTCCTCCCCTCCCCTCTGTCATCCTCCTCCCCTCCCCTCTGTCATCCTCCTCTCCTCCCCTCTGTCATTCCTCTCTCCTCCCCTCTGTCATCCTCTTCTCCTCCCCTCTGTCATCCTCTTCTCCTCCCCTCTGTCATCCTCTTCTCCTCCCCTCTGTCATCCTCTTCTCCTCCCCTCTGTCATCCTTCTCTCCTCCCCTCTGTCATTCTTCTCTCCTCCCCTCTGTCATCCTTCTCTCCTCCCCTCAGTCACCCTCTTCTCCTCCCCTCTGTCATCCTTCTCTCCTCCCCTCTGTCATCCCTCTTCTCCTCCCCTCTGTCATCCCTCTCTCCTCCCCTCTGTCATCCTCTTCTCCTCCCCTCTGTCATCCCTCTCTCCTCCCCTCTGTCATCCTTCTCTCCTCCCCTCTGTCATCCTTCTCTCCTCCCCTCTGTCATCCTTCTCTCCTCCCCTCTGTCATCCTCTTCTCCTCCCCTCTGTCATCCTCTTCTCCTCCCCTCTGTCATCCTCTTCTCCTCCCCTCTGTCATCCTTCTCTCCTCCCCTCTGTCATCCTTCTCTCCTCCCCTCTGTCATCCTTCTCTCCTCCCCTCTGTCATCCTTCTCTCCTCCCCTCTGTCATCCTTCTCTCCTCCCCTCTGTCATCCTTCTCTCCTCCCCTCAGTCACCCTCTTCTCCTTCCCTCTGTCATCCTTCTCTCCTCCCCTCTGTCATCCTTCTCTCCTCCCCTCTGTCATCCTTCTCTCCTCCCCTCTGTCATCCTTCTCTCCTCCCCTCAGTCACCCTCTTCTCCTCCCCTCTGTCATCCTTCTCTCCTCCCCTCTGTCATCCCTCTTCTCCTCCCCTCTGTCACCCCTCTTCTCCTCCCCTCTGTCATCCCTCTTCTCCTCCCCTCTGTCATCCTCTTCTTCTCCCCTCTGTCATCCTCTTCTTCTCCCCTCTGTCATCCTCTTCTCCTCCCCTCTGTCATCCCTCTCTCCTCCCCTCTGTCATCCCTCTCTCCTCCCCTCTGTCATCCCTCTCTCCTCCCCTCTGTCATCCCTCTTCTCCTCCCCTCTGTCATCCCTCTCTCCTCCCCTCTGTCATTCTTCTCTCCTCCCCTCTGTCATCCTCCCCTCCCCTCTGTCATCCTTCTCCCCTCCCTTCTGTAATCCTTCTCCCCTCCCCTCTGTCATCCTCCTCCCCTCTGTCATCCTCCTCCCTTCTGTCATCCTCCTCTCCTCCCTTCTGTCATCCTCCTCTCCTCCCCTCTGTCACCCTCCTCCCCTCCCCTCCCCTCTGTCATCCTCCTCCCCTCCCCTCTGTCATCCTCCCCTCTGTCATCCTCCCCTCTGTCATCCTTCTCTCCTCCCCTCTGTCATCCTTCTCTCCTCCCCTCTGTCACCCTCCTCCCCTCCCCTCTGTCATCCTCCTCCCCTCCCCTCTGTCATCCTCCTCTCCTCCCCTCTGTCATTCCTCTCTCCTCCCCTCTGTCATCCTCTTCTCCTCCCCTCTGTCATCCTCTTCTCCTCCCCTCTGTCATCCTCTTCTCCTCCCCTCTGTCATCCTCTTCTCCTCCCCTCTGTCATCCTCTTCTCCTCCCCTCTGTCATCCTCTTCTCCTCCCCTCTGTCATCCTTCTCTCCTCCCCTCTGTCATCCTCTTCTCCTCCCCTCTGTCATCCTCTTCTCCTCCCCTCTGTCATCCCTCTCTCCTCCCCTCTGTCATCCTCCTCTCCTCCCCTCTGTCATCCTCTTCTCCTCCCCTCTGTCATCCCTCTCTCCTCCCCTCTGTCACCCTCCTCCCTCCCCTCCCCTCTGTCATCCTCCTCCCCTCCCCTCTGTCATCCTCCCCTCTGTCATCCTCCCCTCTGTCATCCTTCTCTCCTCCCCTCTGTCATCCTTCTCTCCTCCCCTCTGTCACCCTCTTCTCCTCACCTCTGTCATCCCTCTCTCCTCCCCTCTGTCATCCTTCTCTCCTCCCCTCTGTCATTCTTCTCTCCTCCCCTCTGTCATCCTTCTCTCCTCCCCTCAGTCACCCTCTTCTCCTCCCCTCTGTCATCCTTCTCTCCTCCCCTCTGTCATCCCTCTTCTCCTCCCCTCTGTCATCCCTCTCTCCTCCCCTCTGTCATCCTCTTCTCCTCCCCTCTGTCATCCCTCTCTCCTCCCCTCTGTCATCCTTCTCTCCTCCCCTCTGTCATCCTTCTCTCCTCCCCTCTGTCATCCTTCTCTCCTCCCCTCTGTCATCCTCTTCTCCTCCCCTCTGTCATCCTCTTCTCCTCCCCTCTGTCATCCTTCTCTCCTCCCCTCTGTCATCCTTCTCTCCTCCCCTCTGTCATCCTTCTCTCCTCCCCTCTGTCATCCTTCTCTCCTCCCCTCTGTCATCCTTCTCTCCTCCCCTCTGTCATCCTTCTCTCCTCCCCTCAGTCACCCTCTTCTCCTTCCCTCTGTCATCCTTCTCTCCTCCCCTCTGTCATCCTTCTCTCCTCCCCTCTGTCATCCTTCTCTCCTCCCCTCTGTCATCCTTCTCTCCTCCCCTCTGTCATCCTTCTCTCCTCCCCTCTGTCATCCTTCTCTCCTCCCCTCAGTCACCCTCTTCTCCTCCCCTCTGTCATCCTTCTCTCCTCCCCTCTGTCATCCCTCTTCTCCTCCCCTCTGTCATCCCTCTTCTCCTCCCCTCTGTCATCCCTCTTCTCCTCCCCTCTGTCATCCTCTTCTCCTCCCCTCTGTCATCCTCTTCTCCTCCCCTCTGTCATCCTCTTCTCCTCCCCTCTGTCATCCCTCTCTCCTCCCCTCTGTCATCCCTCTCTCCTCCCCTCTGTCATCCCTCTTCTCCTCCCCTCTGTCAACCCTCTCTCCTCCCCTCTGTCATTCTTCTCTCCTCCCCTCTGTCATCCTCCCCTCCCCTCTGTCATCCTTCTCCCCTCCCTTCTGTAATCCTTCTCCCCTCCCCTCTGTCATCCTCCTCCCCTCTGTCATCCTCCTCCCTTCTGTCATCCTCCTCTCCTCCCTTCTGTCATCCTCCTCTCCTCCCCTCTGTCATCCCTCTCTCCTCCCCTCTGTCATCCTCTTCTCCTCCCCTCTGTCATCCTCCTCTTCTCCCCTCTGCCATCCTCCTCTTCTCCTTTCTCCTCCCCTCTGTCACTCTCCTCTCCTCTCTCCTGTCACTCTCTTCTCCCCTCTCTTCTCCTCCCTCATGTCACTCTCTTCTCCCCTCTCTTCTCCTCCCTCCTGTCACTCTCTTCTCCCCTCTCTTCTCCTCCCTCCTGTCACTCTCTTCTCCCCTCTCTTCTCCTCTCTCCTGTCACTCTCTTCTCCCCTCTCTTCTCCTCTCTCCTGTCACTCTCTTCTCCTCTCTTCTCCTCTCTCCTGTCACTCTCTTCTCCCTCCTGTCACTCTCTTCTCCCCTCTCTTCTCCTCCCTCCTGTCACTCTCTTCTCCTCCCTCCTGTCACTCTCTTCTCCCCTCTCTTCTCCTTCCTCCTGTCACTCTCTTCTCCCCTCTCTTCTCCTTCCTCCTGTCACTCTCTTCTCCCCTCTCTTCTCCTTCCTCCTGTCACTCTCTTCTCCCCTCTCTTCTCCTCCCTCCTGTCACTCTCCCCTCTCTTCTCCTCCCTCCTGTCACTCTCTTCTCCCCTCTCTTCTCCTCCCTCCTGTCACTCTCTTCTCCTCCCTCCTGTCACTCTTTTCTCCTCCCTCCTGTCACTCTCTTCTCCCCTCTCTTCTCCTCCCTCCTGTCACTCTCCTCTCCCCTCTCTTCTCCTCCCTCCTGTCACTCTCTTCTCCCCTCTCTTCTCCTCTCTCCTGTCACTCTCTTCTCCACCCTGCTGTCACTCTCTTCTCCTCCCTCCTGTCACTCTCTTCTCCCCTCTCTTCTCCTCCCTCCTCCTGTCACTCTCTTCTCCCCTCTCTTCTCCTCCCTCCTCCTGTCACTCTCTTCTCCCCTCTCTTCTCCTCCCTCCTCCTGTCACTCTCTTCTCCTCTCTCCTGTCACTCTCTTCTCCTCTCTCCTGTCACTCTCTTCTCCCCTCACCTGTCACTCTCTTCTCCCCTCTCCTGTCACTCTCTCCTCTCCTGTCACTCTCTTCTCCCCTCTCCTGTCACTCTCTTCTCCCCTCTCTTCTCCTCTCTCCTGTCACTCTCTTCTCCCCTCTCCTGTCACTCTCTTCTCCTCCTGTCAATCTCTTCTCCCCTCTCCTGTCACTCTCTTCTCCCCTCTCCTGTCACTCTCTTCTCCCCTCTCTTCTCCTGTCACTCTCTTCTCCCCTCTCTTCTCCTCTCTCCTGTCACTCTCTTCTCCCCTCTCTTCTCCTCTCTCCTGTCACTCTCTTCTCCTCTCTCCTGTCACTCTCTTCTCCTGTCACTCTCTTCTCCTCTCTCCTGTCACACTCTTCTCCCCTCTCTTCTCCTCCCTTCTATCACTCTCTTCTCCTTCCTCCTGTCATCTTCCCTCTGTCACTCTTCTCCCCTACCCTCTGTCGCTCTTCTCCCCTACCCTCTGTCGCTCTTCTCCCCTACCTTCTGTCGCTATTCTCTCCTACCTTCTGTCGCTCTTCTCTCCTACCTTCTGTCGCTCTTCTTTGCTTCTCCTTGTCACTCTCCTCTCTTTCCCTGACTCTTCTTCCTGCTGTTACTCTTCTCTGCCATTGTCACTCTCTTCTCCTCCCTCCTGCCACTCTCTTCTCCTCCCTCCTGTCACTCTCTTCTCCTCCCCCCGGTCACTCTCTTCTCCTCCCTCCTCTGCTTCCTCCTGTCATTCTCCCTTAAGTCACTTTCTTCACCTTTCTATCACCCTCCCCTCTTTTACTCTCTTCTCCTCACTTTTGTCATCCTCCCCTCTGTCACTCACTTCTCCTACCTCCTGTCACCCCCTCTGTCACTTTCTTTTCTCCACTCTGTCACTCTCTTCTCCTCCCTCCTCTCCTCCCCTCTGTCACTCTCTTCTCCTCCCTCCTCTCCCCTCTGTCACTTTCTTCTCCTCCTTCCTCTCCTCCCTCCCTCCTGTCACTCTCTTCTCTTCTCCTTCTGTCTGCCAATCTTCTCTCCTCCCTCCTGTCATCTTCTCCTCCCTTCTCTTACCTCTCTTCTCTTTCTGTCTGTCACTCTTCTCCTACCTCCTGCCATCCTCCCTTCTTTCATTCTCTTCTATTCCCTCCTGTCACTCTCTTCTCTCCCCTCCTCTCATCCCTTCTGTCACTCTCCTCTCTTCCCTCCTCTCCTCCCTCCTGTCACTCTCCTCTCTTCCCTCCTCTCCTCCCTCCTGTCACTCTCCTCTCTTCCCTCCTCTCCTCCCTCCCGTCACTCTTCCCTCCTCTCCTCCCTGCTGTCACTCTCTTCTCTTCCCTCCTCTCCTCCCTACTGTCACTCTCTTCCCTCCTCTCCTCCCTCCTGTCACTCTCTTCTCTTCCCTCCTCTCCTCCCTCCTGTCACTCTCTTCTCTTCCCTCCTCTCCTCCCTCCTGTCACTCTCTTCTCTTCCCTCCTCTCCTCCCTCCTGTCACTCTCTTCTCCTCCCTCCTCTCCTCCCCCCAGTCACTCTCTTCTGCTTCCTAACATCCTCCCCCCCCCCCCCAGTCACTCTCTTTTCCTCCCTACTCTCCTTCCTCCTGTAATTCTCTCTTAAGTCACTTTCTTCACATTTCTATCACCCTCCCCTATTTCACTCTATTCTCCTCCTTCCTGTCATCCTCCCCTCTGTCACTCACTTTTCCTACCTCCTGTCACCTTCCTCTGTCACTCTTTTTTCCCCTCTGTCACTGTCTTCTTCCCTTTATCACTCACTTCTCCTCTCTCCTCCCCTCTGCCACTCTCTTCTCCTCCCTCCTGTCATCCTCCCCTCTGCTACTCTCTTCTCCTCCCTCCTGTCATCCTCCCCTCTGCCACTCTCTTCTCCTCCCTCCTGTCATCCTCCCCTCTGCCACTCTCTTCTCCTCCCTCCTGTCATCCTCCCCTCTGCCACTCTCTTCTCCTCCCTCCTGTCATCCTCCCCTCTGCCACTCTCCCCTCCTCCCTCCTGTCATCCTCCCCTCTGCCACTCCCCTCTTTTACTCTCTTCTCCTTCTTTCTGTCATCCTCCCCTCTGTCACTCACTTTTCCTACCTCCTGTCACCTCCCTCTGTCACTCTTTTTTCCCCTCTGTCACTGTCTTCTTCTTCCCTTTATCACTCACTTCTCCTCTCTCCTCCCCTCTGCCACTCTCTTCTCCTCCCCTCTGCCACTCTCTTCTCCTCCCTCCTGTCATCCTCCCCTCTGCCACTCTCCTCCCTCCTGTCATCCTCCCCTCTGCCACTCTCCTCCCTCCTGTCATCCTCCCCTCTGCCACTCTCCTCTCCTCCCTATTGTCATCCTCCCCTCTGCCACTCTCCTCTCCTCCCTCCTGTCATCCTCCCCTCTGCCACTCTCCTCTCCTCCCTCCTGTCATCCTCCCCTCTGCCACTCTCTTCTCCTCCCTCCTGTCATCCTCCCCTCTCTTCTCCTCCCTCCTGTCCCCTCTGCCACACTCTTCTCCTCCCTCCTGTCATCCTCCCCTCTCTTCTCCTCCCTCCTGTCCCCTCTGCCACTCTCTTCTCCTCCCTCCTGTCATCCTCCCCTCTGCCACTCTCTTCTCCTCCCTCCTGTCATCCTCCCCTCTGCCACTCTCCTCTCCTCCCTCCTGTCATCCTCCCCTCTGCCACTCTCCTCTCCTCCCTCCTGTCATCCTCCCCTCTGCCACTCTCCTCTCCTCCCTCCTGTCATCCTCCCCTCTGCCACTCTCCTCTCCTCCCTCCTGTCATCCTCCCCTCTGCCACTCTCCTCTTCTCCCTCCTGTCATCCTCCCCTCTGCCACTCTCCTCTCCTCCCTCCTGTCATCCTCCCCTCTGCCACTCTCCTCTCCTCCCTCCTGTCATCCTCCCCTCTGCCACTCTCTTCTCCTCCCTCCTGTCATCCTTCCCTCTGCCACTCTCTTCTCCTCCCTCCTGTCATCCTCCCCTCTGCCACTCTCTTCTCCTCCCTCCTGTCATCCTCCCCTCAGCCACTCTTTTCTCCTCCCTCCTGTCACTCTCTTCTCCTCCCTCCTATCATCCTTCCCTTCTGCCACTCTCCTCTCCTCCCTCCTGTCACTCTCCTCTCCTCCCTCCTGTCATCCTCCTCCCTCTGCCACTCTCCTCTCCTCTCTCCTGTCACTCTCTTCTCCTCCCTCCTGTCATCCTTCCCTTCTGCCACTCTCTTCCCCTCCCTCCTGTCATCCTCCCCTCTGCCACTCTCCTCCCTCCTGTCACTCTCTTTTCCTCCCTCCTGTCACCCCCCCCCTCTGCCACTCTCCTCTCCTCCCTCCTGTCATCCTCCCCTATGCCACTCTCCTCTCCTCCCTCCTGTCATCCTCCCCCCTGCCACTCTCCTCTCCTCCCTCCTGTCATCCTCCCCTCTGCCACTCTCTTCTCCTCCCTCCTGTCATCCTCCCCTCTGCCACTCTCTTCTCCTCCCTCCTGTCATCCTCCCCTCTGCCACTCTCTTCTCCTCCCTCCTTTCATCCTTCCCTTCTGCCACTCTCCTCTCCTCCCTCCTGTCACTCTCTTCTCCTCCTTCCTGTCATCCTCCTCCCTCTGTCACTCTCCTCTCCTCCCTCCTGTCATCCTCCTCCCTCTGCCACTCTCCTCTCCTCCCTCCGGTCATCCTCCCCACTGTCACTCTCTTCTCCTCCCTCCTGTCACTCTCTTCTCCTCCCTCCTGTCATCCTTCCCTTCTGCCACTCTCCTCTCCTCCCTCCTGTCACTCTCTTCTCCTCCCTCCTGTCATCCTCCTCCCTCTGTCACTCTCCTCTCCTCCCTCCTGTCATCCTCCTCCCTCTGCCACTCTTCTCTCCTCCCCACTGCCACTCTCTTCTCCTCCCTCCTGTCACTCTCTTCTCCTCCCTCCTGTCATCCTTCCCTTCTGCCACTCTCTTCCCCTCTCTCCTGTCATCCTCCCCTCTGCCACTCTCCTCTCCTCCCTCCTGTCACTCTCTTTTCCTCCCTCCTGTCACCCCCCCTCTGCCACTCTCCTCTCCTCCCTCCTGTCACTCTCTTCTCCTCCCTCCTGTCATCCTCCCCTCTGCCACTCTCCTCCCTCCTGTCACTCTCTTCTCCTCCCTCTGTCACTCTCTTCTCCTCCCTCCTGTCATCCTCCTCCCTCTGTCACTCTCTTCTCCTCCCTCCTGTCATCCTCCTCCCTCTGTCACTCTCCTCTCCTCCCTCCTGTCATCCTCCCCACTGCCACTCTCTTCTCCTCCCTCCTGTCATCCTTCCCTTCTGCCACTCTCCTCTCCTCCCTCCTGTCACTCTCTTTTCCTCCCTCCTGTCACCCCCCCCCCCCTCTGCCACTCTCCTCTCCTCCCTCCTGTCACTCTCTTCTCCTCCCTCCTGTCATCCTCCCCTCCCCTCCCTCCTGTCACTCTCTTCTCCTCCCTCCTGTCATCCTCCTCCCTCTGTCACTCTCTTCTCCTCCCTCCTGTCATCCTCCTCCCTCTGTCACTCTCTTCTCCTCCCTCCTGTCATCCTCCTCCCTCTGTCACTCTATTCTCCTCCCTCCTGTCATCCTCCTCCCTCTGTCACTCTCCTCTCGTCCCTCTTGTCATCCTCCTCCCTCTGTCACTCTCCTCTCCTCCCTCCTGTCATCCTCCTCCCTCTGTCACTCGTCCTCCCTTACAGCACAGCTTTCTCTCCTTCCTCCAATCACTCTTTTGTGCTTCCTGATATTCTCTGCTCCGTCATGTCACTCTTCTCTCCTACCCATCAGTCTTCTCTCCTTCCTTTCCTGTCAGTCTTCTCCTCTTTCCTTTCTTCCTTCCTTGTTAGTCTTCTCCTCCTGAGGCTGTGGGTGGCTGGGGGTGGTAAGGAATGAGGAAGTGGGAGCATGGAGCATGGAGCATGAAATAACGGAATTTTTGTAAAATCTTACCTGTAAAATTCCTTTCTCTGAGTCCTCCGACAGTCGCTGCCTCCTCTAAGTCATCACTATTGGGTATTGACTTCCGCTCCGCAGGAGTAGCTAGGCATAAGACTTAGTCAAAAGAACAAAGGCATTTGCATATACACACCCATGGGGGCTGTCCCACTGGTCAATACCCCCGTGCAGTGACCACTCCCAACTCAGTTTAGTAGCATAGCAGTAGGTAATAAGAACACAACCCCAAAAGAGGGGCGGGGACGGCGACTGTCGGAGGACTCCGAGAAAGGAATTTTACAGGTAAGATTTTATAAAAATTCCGTTTTCTCTTACGTCCTCCGACAGTCGCCGCCTCCTCTAAGTCATCACTATTGGGATGTCCCAAAGCAGTGTAGACATGAGGGGTGGGAGACGCAACCGTAAAAAAGGCAACGCAGTACCCACATCAGAGAAAGGAACCTTACCAGCACAGAAAGGGAACCTGCTAGGCAACAGAAAAAAAACAGGCTCAACAGGAGCAACAGCCCAGGAAAGCAAATACCAACAGCCAGGGACCCACAAAAAAACACAAGGGTCCTCATGGCACTGCCGCACTGAGAACTTTGCGGCCAAAGGAGGCATCAGCTGATGCCAGAACATCTACCTTGTAGAATTTGGAAAAGGTGTGCACCGACGACCAGGTCGCAGCCTTGCACACCTGGTTCACCAAGGCACGATGCCAATAGGCCCAGGACGCACTCACAGATCTGGTAGAGTGTGCCTTAACAGGGAAGGGTGGAACCCGTTCCTTCAAAGCATAAGCCTGTTCAATGGTCTGTCTGATCCATTTGGCAATAGTTGCTGCAGACGCAGCCATGCCCTTCCGAGGTCCCTCAGGAAGGACAAAGAGGGAACCCGTCCTCCGAAAGGAATCCGTAGACGACAGGTAAACCCTGATTGCCCTGACAACATCCAAGGAATGCAAAGCAACCTCCTTGGGATGCTTAGGTTTCGTACAAAGCGAAGGCAGGACAATGTCCTCATTAAGGCGGAACTCAGAGATCACCTTAGGAAGAAAAGACGGGTGTGGCTGCAAGACCACCTTATCCTTGTGAATTATCAAGTAAGGAGAGCGGCAAGACAACGCCGCCAGCTCTGACACTCTGCGAGCCGAAGTGATCGCCACTAAAAAGGCAACCTTCTTGGACAGCAGAGGCAATGATATCTCCCGAATGTTCTCAAAAGGAGCACGCTGTAACACGGACAGAACCAAGTTCAAGTCCCATGGAGGTAAAGGTTCCTTCTTGGGAGGAGCCAAATGTCGCACACCTTGAATGAAGGTGTGAATCAAAGAATGAGACGCCATAGGGCGTTGGAAAAGGACCGCCAGTGCAGACACCTGGCCCTTTATTGTGGCCAGCGCTCTCGAAACCGAGTAAGAACGAGGGGAGAACCCCCTGGACTCACACCAAGCAAAATAAGCTTTCCAGGTATGGTAATAGATTTTACCAGATGAGGTTTTCCTAGCCTTGATCAGGGTAGGAATGACCTCAGGGGAGAGACCCCTGTCCCTCAAGACCCGGGTCTCAACAGCCAGGCCGTTAAAGCCAGCGACCGTAAAGCAGGATGGAAGATCGGTCCCTGAGACAGTAGATCTTCTCGCATTGGCAGGCGCCACGGAGGCGCCACTGCCAGGTGAACAATGCCGGCGTGGCCAGTCCGGTGCCACCAGAATCAACAGGTGCGGTTCCGAGGCTAACCTGCGGAGGAACCTGGATAACAACTGAATCGGAGGAAAGGCATACATCAGACGATACTGATGCAAAGGGGCCACCAACGCATCCGAGGCGTCCGCCAGAGGATTGCGCGTTCTTGCCACGAACCTTTTCACCTTTTGATTTAGATTTAGATGCGAACAGATCCACGTCCGGGGATCCCTACTTCGCACACAGCATTTGGAAGACCTCCGGGTGCAGGGACCATTCCCCCCTGGTCCAGGGTCTGGCGGCTCAGATAGTCGGCCTGCCAATTCTCCACACCAGGGATGTGAACTGCTGAAATTGCCGGAACATGAGTCTCGGCCCAAGACAGAATGTCGGTCACCGCCCGGGCACTTCTGGTGCCCCCTTGGTGGTTGATGTAAGCCACCGTGGTAGCATTGTCCGTCTGTACCCGAACAGGACGGCCCCGAAGTCGATCCGACCACTGAAAGAGACAGAGCTTGATCGCCCGCAATTCCAGCACATTGATCGGAAGGGAGGATTTCTCCCCCGACCAAATGCCCTGGGCAGACAGGTTGCCCAGGACTCCACCCCAGCCCGACAGGTTGGCATCCGTGGTAATTACTGTCCACAGTAACGGACGGAAGGACTTGCCTTCCGACACCGCCGGGGACTGGAGCCACCACAGAAGATCCATTCTGGTCAGGCGACTCAATGAGACACTCCGATCCAGGGACTGAGGTAGTCTGTCCCACCTGGCCGGGATCTCCGCTTGGAGAGATCGTGTGTGAAACTGAGCAAAGGGTATCGCCTTGAAGGCCGAGACCATCAACCCCAGGGACCGCATGCAGGTCCTGAGTGACGAGAACGGATTTTCCCTGAGGGTCCTGATCTCGTCCTGCAAGGTCCGGAGTTTGTCCTCCGGCAAGAACACCTTTGCCTGAGCAGAATCCAGGATCATTCCGAGACAGGGAAGACGAACCAATGGAGACAACGTCGACTTCTGTACTTTGATGGTCCATCCAAATTCCTGGAGTGTCTGTACCGTGGTGGACAGATCGCGCAGTAGGTCCTGGCTGACACTCGACCTTAGTAGGAGATCGTCCAGATACCCCAAGACCGCAATGCCCCGAGCCCTTAGCAGACCCAGAACCGGTGCCAGCACTTTGGTAAAGACCCTTGGAGCCGAAGCGAGACCGAAAGGTAACTCCACAAACTGATAGTGGTCCTCCGCTATTGCGAACAGAAGGTACCTCTGGTGACCCTCGAAGATGGGGATGTGTAGGTACGCATCCTTCAGGTCTATAGAGGCCAGGAACTCCCCCGGACTCAGAGGCCACCACCGAACGAAGAGATTCCATAGGGAACTTTCGAACGCGCACGAAGCGGTTCAGTGCTTTCAGGTCCAGAATAGGACGCACTTTGCCCTCCTTTCTGGGCACAGTGAACAGATTGGAATAAAACCCCCGAAACCTGTCCCGATGAGACACCGGGACAATCACCCCCTGGGCAAGGAGGTCCTGCACCGCTTGATGCAGGTCCTGCAGACGCCCTGGAGGCAAATGACGCTTTGAAGGAAAAAATCTGTCCGCCGGCCGGGAAAGGAATTCGATCTTGTACCCTGATCGAATGATTACCTGAACCCACCTGTCCGGAATTCGGAACAGCCAAGGTTGGAGGAAACAGCGCAAATGTCCCCCCACCCCTGAAACGGGTGAAGGCGCCCCTTCAGGCAGAGGTGGGTTGACCCGCTGAGCCGGCATTGCCGGACTTCTGCTTGCCTGCCCAGGGCTTCTTCTGGCTACCTTGGCCCTTGGATTGGTTTCGAAAGGACCCCTGAGTGGATCGAGAAGTAGAACCCCGCTTGCCACGAAAGGACTTGTTTTTCGGATTCTGGGGCAGCAAGGTGCTCTTGCCCCCCGTGACGCCTTTTACCAAGGTATCCAATGCCTCACCAAAAAGGCGAGAACCAGCATAGGGAAAATCAGCAACTGTTTTCCGAGACGACTGGTCAGGCGACCAGCTCTTCAGCCAGATCAGTCGGCGGTTAAGCGCCGCAACACTAGAGAGGCGCGCTACCAAAGGGGCCTCATTTAAGGCCGCATCACACAAATACATGACCCCTTGGTGAATTTGATCCACCATGGCCAGCCTGGCAGGTGGAACAGAGTCAGACACGAGGTTGCTTCTAAGCACCTTAGTCCAATCAGCCACCGCCTGAGCCACCAGAATGGACGCAAAAACAGGTTTGAGCAAGGAACCCGCCACCGTGTAGGAATGGCGGGCTAGAGACTCCAACCATCTGTCCGTGGGATCCCGAAAAACCGGGGTCTCCTCAGTAGGGATCAAGGTAGCCTTGTTCAACACGGCCACAGTGTGATCCACCTGTGGAGGCACACGCCAATGTGATTCCGTAGCCGGTGCAAAAGGATAAAGCAGTTTAAACCGACTAGGTACCAGGAAGGGCCGTTTCAAAGTGCGCCAAAGTTCATTGACAGTGTAATGAAACTCAGCTGGGCAGGGAAAAACCTGCGCCAACTTGCGGGTCCTGTGTGTCCCAAATGAGGACACAATGCCCGGAGGACTGGGCTCATCCTCCAAATGTAGTGTTTCCTTAACAGAAACAATCAATTCATCCATGGTCGCGCGTTCTTCAGGCGACCCCGGGGGAGAATCATCAACCCCCTCCGCCTCCCCCTCAGACCCCAGCAGGTCTAAGGATGAGCGAGACCCTGAAAAGGGCACGCCCGCCGCAGCAGCCATATCACCATCTGAATCAGAGGAGTGAGACAATCTGGGCCTCTTTCTAGCAGCACGTTCAGCCATCAGCACCTCCATTTTGGACACTAAGGACGCCACTACAGCGGCCAAATCAGGCATAACAGGGGCCACAGCAGGACTGGGGTCCCCTAGCAGGGCTGGAGGGAATTTGTTGTCCTGAGAATCCATTGCCCAAGGTGAAAAATAACAGTGCAATAAAAAAGGGAACCGTCGCCTTTAACACCGCTGCGGAGTGCGCAGCCCACCGCTATGTTAACAGTGACAAAGGACCCCCAATAGGAGAAGAAAACTGAGCCAGAAATGACAAAACAGAAGGTTATGGAAGAGATAGTCTGCAGAGCCCACAGAGTGTTACCACCAAGGTCACTGCTTCAGAGGAAAAGGAAGTGAGGTCAGAAGAGGCCAAACTATAAGCTGCAAAGGACTCAGGGAAAATGGCTGCCCATAGAACTGAATGGGAGACTTCTGGAAAATGGCCGCCGAACATGTGCGGAAGGAACGTTCTGCCACACGCAAGATGGCGCCAAAACAGCATGTAATACAGCCCACAGTGAAGCCAACATGCTTGCCCAAAGTAAAGATGGCGGACCGCGCGGTTTTACCCCCGCTGCGGCCACCACACACATCGTCTGCACCCCCAGTGAAACACCTAAGTGACACAGGGAAGGGGGCTCCCACAAACACACAGCACCATAGCGCAGTGCATGTACACAAAGACCCCACAGGGATCACAAACAGGGAGGCCCACACCGGCACAGACATGGGGGACACACAGCAACACAGGACTGCCACCCCACACAGAGGCCCCACACAGAAGTACTTACCTGTACTAGATGGCGTGGGGAGCCTCTCAGAACGGAAAGCCACTGTCCTCATCTGACAGGGAATGCCGTTGGCCAGGGACAATATACTGCAGCACCGCAGATGTGTCCAGTGAGGTAGCCACCTCACGGCTGCATCCCTGCTGCGAGCAGGGATGGGTCGTTCATAATGCCAGGACGAACCATGGCTGAACGATCGATGGCGGGCTGGAGGTCCCTCTGACCCCCTGCCCTGGAGAACCAAGGCGGTCAGTCCGAATCCCAGCGCCGCATGAATCCATCTTCATCCGAAGAAACGCCTAAAACTAAAGCTGACAAAAGAAACAGCTGGTAAATCAAAGAAAAAACTGACATTTTCAAAGAAAATCAAATAAAAAAAGATTAGAAAGGCTGAGACTGGAGCCCCAGCACAGGGAAGCCTAACTACTCCTGACGCTAGGCAGAAAGAAACTGAGTTGGGAGTGGTCACTGTAGGGGGGTATTGACCAGTGGGACAGCCCCCATGGGTGTGTATATGCAAATGCCTTTGTTCTTTTGACTAAGTCTTGTGCCTAGCTACTCCTGCGGAGCGGAAGTCAATATCCAATAGTGATGACTTAGAGGAGGCGGCGACTTCGGAGGACGTAAGAGAAAAAGGTGCCTTCCCGTGACTTGAGTTTAGTCACAGCACACTGGCTCAGAGTCAAGTCTGGACCATGGGTTATATGCCGCTACTTTCAGGTGATTGGACAGTGGTAATTAAAGCTGTAAAGACCACCCCAAAATATTTTCATAATTGTACAGTACAGGATTAGAGTCTAGACCAGGGGTCTTCAAACCTTCTAAAGGAAGGGAAAATTTACTGTCCTTCAAAACTTTAGGGGGGCTGGACTGTGGCCATTTGGGAGTTGAAATTGTACTGGCATCAGTGAGTAAACAGTGCACTATTATTGGGGTCAGTGGGAGGAATAGTGTACCATTGTTGGTGTCAGTAGGAGGACTAGTGCCCAATTGTTGGCATAAGTGGGAGGAATAGTGCCCCATGGTTAGTGTCAGTGGGAGGAATATTGCCCAATCATTGGTGTCAATTGAAGATGTTAGTAACAGGAATGATGCCCCTTTGCTGATGTCAATGGAAGGCATAGTGTATTGCATCAGTGGCAGGAAAAGTGCCCTAAGGGCCAGATAAAAGCAAGTAAATGGCCACATCCGGCCCTTGGGCCATAGTTTGCCTGATGGTATGGCATAATAGATAAGTATCTGCCTGTATTTCTCAGTATTGGGGACACCATTGATCCTCACCAAATCTGCAACTCTATTTGCAGAAATGCAGCCCCAAACTTGCAAGGAACCTTAACCATGCTTCATTGTTGCCTGCAGACACACATTACTGTACCTCTATCCATCTTTGGCGAACAAACTGCCTCCTGCTACAGCCAAATATTGGCTGTAGAACCTGCTGCCATTTTTCGCCACCCCAGTTCATATATTTTTGTACATAGTTGGGTCTTTTGCCCTTATTTCCACGTTGGAGGTAAGGCTTTTTGGCCAGAAGTCTTCCATGAGGACCACTTCTGGTCAGACTTTTCTGGACAGAAGATGGATGTATCTGGGTCCCACTGGACATGTTCTCATATCAAAGGGAAGTAAGCATGATGTCTCTTTCATCTGCTGCATTAAATTTCCCTGGAGGATCACTGGATCTACGGTCCTCAGAATTCCCTGTTTCTTTGTGCTTCTTCAAAAGAGCTTGAACAGCACATCTTGATACCCCAGTTTGCTTTGAAATCTTTGCCTGGAAGAGACCTTGCTGATGCAGTATAACTACCTTGGTCTTGTTCCTGTGCTCAGTCTTGCCATGGTGTATGACCTGTGACATGAAACTATCTTCCACAAACTCACCTTATTAGCAGAGTTTGACTGTTCCTTACCCAGTTTTAAGCCTCATGCACAGCCGTTTCTATTGCAGGTAATGACTGTGTTTCAATCTACAAATTAAATTGATGATCATTAGCCTCTGCTTGATCTAAATGGTTTATCACACATCTGACACTAATCCTACAAAATCCCTGACTTTGTGCAATTGTAAGAATTAATGCTTGTTTGAAGCCAAAGGATAGTCACACTAAATATTGATTTGATTTGGATTTTTCTTCTGTTCGTTCACTTTTCATTTTGTAAACTGATAAAATAATTAAAATGCAATATATATTTTTGAAAGAAAGCATCCTTACTTTACAGCATTTCTTCACACCTGCCTAAAACTTTTGCATAATACTGTATATAAAAATGGGTTTGAAGGGCTAAAAGAACCAGGTTAGAATCTTAGGGTGTCACTGGGGAACGCCAAGAGGAAGCAATGTCGGAGACACCCTGCACCAAAGCTTTCACTAAGGAGTGAACGGCAAGCATTGTTTAAAAAAGAATAGTCCTGGCCAAGATTTGGCCCTTGGGAGTGCTCAAGGCCAAATGTTGATCCACACTGTATGAATGAAAGGATTTATCCTGCAAATTACTTCTTAGGATTGGAATTCCTAATCTCGCATCACGCAAAGTTAGCATTCCAGGAGCGATGGTAGATTTTTTGGTTAAGTCGATTTCCTAGTCTTCAAAAGCATAGGCCTGACCTAATCTGATAGGCTCCTGTTCTTCAGGACCTGGGCTTCAACAGCCAAACCATCAAAGCCAGCGACTGGGAGGTCCTTGGAACAGGAGGTCTGGAAGAGCCCTTGGAGGATATGCAAGGAGTCTGAGTACCATGTCCTCCTGCGCCAAATCGGTGCAATGAGAATCACAGAATTCTTAATGTCTTAGTAGATAACAGATAAGGGAGAAGCTTTGAAGGTTGGAAAGCATAGTCAGGCTGAACAGATCCTAGAGAGTCACCAGACCATCCACGGCAAAGATGTCAGGATCCTTGGACCTGCAGACAGATGTTGCCAGCTAAGGAAGTCCACATGTCGGTTGTCCACACCTTGAATATGCATGGTGAAAAGGGTCAAAACATTGAGTTCTGCCCAAAGCAGAATGAGATCTGCATTTTTTCACACCTGCCTAAAACTTTTGCACAATACTGTATATTAAAAGGAATTGCCATAAGTATAATGGACATTTTGTTTTTTAGAATCATTATTTGAGTGTAAACCTTTTTGAAAAATGTCAGATTGAAAAATCTAGCATGCTTGACAAAACACTAGGACCTGTCAGTTTTTCAGCTTGTAATGGGATCTACACTGCCAGAAAATATTGTCACATGCTGATAATAGTAGCATAGGATCCGGGGCAGCTGGGCTGCAATAGAATACACCTTAAAGTGCATCTGGGCTGACTATGCTTGTCATATAATTAGTCCTTCCATTCCTTTAACACAAGTGCAGACTTATTTCCTTTTTTTTATTTAACCACTTCCAGTGCCAGGAGGGTGTCTATAGATGTCCTCCAGTGATTGCGCTGCTCACGCACTCTGTGTTTGGCAAGTCCTTTTCCGTCGGCTGATCACAGAACAGAGTAAAGGGCCAATTACAGCAGCTCTTTACCACATGATCAGCTGTCAGCCAATGACAGCTAATCACAGAAGAAAACATAAGCCGGTAACTGGCTTTGGTTAGTGACATCGGTCCTAATCTGTGCCTACCAGTGCTGCTAATAAGTGCCAACCTGTGCCACCTATCAGTGCCCACCAGTGCTGCCAATTAGTGCCCATCATAGACTCATCATCAGTGTTGCTTATCAGTGCCACCTACCAGTGCCGCCTATCAGCGCCCCCTCATCAGTGCCCACCAGTGCCTCCTCGTTAATGCCCACCAGTGTCTCCTGATCAGTGCCTATCAGTGCAGCTTCATCAGTGCCACCTATCAGCTTCATCAGTGCCGCATCATCAATGCAGCCTATCAGTGCCCATCAGTGCAGCCTTATCAGCGCACATCAGTGAAGAAGAAAAATTACCTGTTTGCAAAATGTTATAACAAACTATGAAGATTTTTTTTTTTTCAATTTTCGTTTTTTTTTTATTTCTTCAACAAAAAATAAAAAACCCAGTGGCGATTAAATACCCCCAAAAGAAAGCTCTATTTGTGTGAAAAACATGATAAAAATGTTGTTGGGTACAGTGTTGCGTGACCGCGCAATTGTCATTCAAAGTGCGATAGCTCTGAATGCTGAAAAGTGGCCTGGGCAGGAAGAGGTATAAGTGCCCAGTAAGCAAGTGGTTAAACTACAGCCCCCTAGGATATATATGGCATGCATCTTAGGAGAAATTGGAGTAATCTATCAAACATGTGCCATGGTGCATCTTTGGGGGGCAACTGTCTTTTGCTGGTTCAGAAGGAGGCAGCTGGCTCCCAGTGATGTAGGATATAAAAAAAAAAAAAAACGTAGCACCGTCCTAGGTAGGTGCTAGAGAAAGAGAGTATAGTTTTGGATCTTTTCTGCTTACCAGAAAGGTTGCCAGGTAAATCCATATTGTTCTCTGCCTACTAGAGAGCACGATCTGCCATTGAGGTCTGCTCATGGTGCTCAGGTGCAGCTCAATTAGTCTGAAGTTTTTCACACTGGTCCATATTGGACAGTGGGAGGAAACCTGAGGAATGAGTGCACAGGCATTTAGTACAGCCCTGGTGACTGGCAGAGGAAAGTGCCTCGGGCATGCTGTACAAATGCCAAGGGCATATGTGCTCAGGCTTTTTTCAGCTGGAGAGCAGAGTCCCGGAGGGAGGGGGCGGCTGACCCTCCTCTGTAGAAGTTGTCATGCGGCTACAGGTGGTCGACCTGAGGGCCTTAGAGTTAGAGAGGAACTGAACCCGGAGGTCCTGCAGAGCTGACTGGAAGGTAGACACTGGAAATGATCTGATTCTGCATACAGTGAGTACAGATCTGTGTCAAGGGGGCTTGTCCTGAGGGGGGCCGCCATTCCTTCAGCTAGAAGAGTCAGTGGACGGGTGTCAGTAAAGGGGATGCTAGAGAGTGTCCTAAAGATAATGTAGTTTATCAAGTCTATGGCTGGAGAAAGAGCAAGGGGACTTAACCCTTTCCACGCACGTGGCAATATGGTTAAAGCAGTGTGACTGCTTCCACAAGTAACCTGGTGAGGCCAAGTGAGAGTTGTGTTTATCAACTGTAACTAGTTTAAGTTGGAGTTTCCTACTATTCCCTTCTCCCGTTCAAGTTCCACAATAAATATCAAACATCAAAACCCCTGGACTGTTTATTGAGTAACAAGCCATTGGGAGTAAGAATGAATACGTGAACTGTCCCTAAGTGACTGTCTGCAGGTAATCAGAGGAGGCCCAACAAGTCATCACACAGCAAGCCCTACGGTGACAGTGCTACATAAAGATGTCCGCACAGGACCAGGTGTGAAGCAGCGGAGCAGCAGGTTACAACAGAACAATGTTGGCTTTGCTGGGGTATAAGTTTATTAAAGCGGAGTTCCGGGCACAGAAGTCATTTTTTAATAAACATACCCCCGGGACAGTCAGGGCTAGCACATTCCACAATGGCTAGCCTCTGATCTGTCCCGGTTCGCACTTACCTTTTAGAAGAAATACTTACTTATAAAATTTCTTCCACAGCGTTTCCATCTCTCTTGTGGGCAGCTGAAGCCGGCGCGGTCCTCTTCTGTGTCTTCCTGTCCCAGAATGCACCTGCACCGGCCCCTCTCGTCACTTCCGGTGCGGCGCCGCATTCCTCCACAGCTTCTGGGCATGCCCAGAAGCTGTTTAGCAGGGGAATGCGGCGTCGCCCGGAAGTGACGAGCGGGGCCGGTGCCGTCGCATTAATTCCTGGGAGCTATGACGTTCAGCTCCCAGGAATCATCGCGAGACAGGAAGTGACGGGGTGAGCCGCGATCTTCAATTACAAGGTGAGTAAACAAAAAAAAAAAAAATAACTATCCAATTCCTTTTCAGGTAATGTCGAACTAGCGGAGGGGCACAAAAAAAAATATCGTTTTTGTGCCCGGAACTCCGCTATAAGGTCAACCCTGGAAAAAGAGGAAATTAGAATTGAAAAAAAAAATAAGAAAAGAGGGGATGGGGATGGTAAAGTTCCTCCTAATTGACCATTATTTGGGCAGAGGTTTACTTTACCTATCTGCAGGTTGCCTTGTCGAAAACTTGCAGATCTTGGTGCACTGTGGCAATGTGTTTTGAAAGGGAGAAAAAAAAGATGATAGACATATGCAAATATTTCCTCCAGTCCCCCATAGTTGAAAGATTTAGCAAGGACCTCCATGCAGCTGAGCGTTATGTTAAACAGTCCCGTCAAAATTAATGAGCTGTCAAGATACCTCTATGCACAAAAAAATAGGTCCTGCACAATTTTTATTAAAACAGGGCAATGTAATGCATGCAGCATATGCATCTGTGTGTTGCGTTACACGATAAGGCTTCATGCAGACAGGGCGTTTGTAATTTTCCTCTGAACGCCTTACAGTAGAACTATAGGAAGAATGTTTTTTACATTTTGAATAGAGTAAGGGCCAGTTCCAGTGTTGGGGGTAACTAGTTACAAAGTAACTAATTACAGTAACTAAATTACTTTTTTTGGTAACTAAGTAAAGTAACTAGTTACAATACTAATATTGGTAACTACACTACTTTACTAGGCTATAGGAAGTAACTACACTACTTTACTAGACTATAGGAACACGCTTTCCTGCGTTACCCAAGCCGTGCGATACAATCGTTATTTCGAAGAATAGAGAGGGATGAAGTTTATGACTTTTTGTTGCACTTTATGTTTTATTCTGTTTTTTCAGGTTTTGTTCTCATGTTTCCCAAAGCCTGTGTTTATACAATAAACTCTATGCAGAAAGAGTCATGTATCTTCTTCTACATGGTCAATTAGGAAAGAGTAAAGTAAAGTAATAAGTAGTGAAGTTACTTTTCAAATGCAGTAACTAGTAAAGTAATCTCATTACAATTTACAGAAGTAACTAGTTACATTTTTTGAGTAACTACCCCAACACTGGCCAGTTCACACCACCTGAAGTCCAGTGCGTTTGTTTTCTGCATCAAAAACACATAGATAATACGTTATATGGTTTTCAATAGCATATTTCACACCAGTCTGGTCAATTCCAGTGCGTTCCTGTTCCAGAGAAAAAAGTAGAACATGCTGCATTTTTTCTGCACTGGACTATTCTGAAACCTGGTAAAGCATCTAAAACGCACCGAAACACACCTAAACAAATCAAAAACGCACTGGAACACACACACATGTCCTTATTCAAGGTTAAGAAAAAAGGGGGGAAAATGCACTGGACTGCATCAAAAACGTGTCAAAAACGCACATGCAGAAAAAGCATCTGGAACAAATCTGGACTGCGTTTCTATGGTGTAAACTGGCCCTAAGGGAGGGTTATAACCACTGCCAGAGGTTTTTTTGCCATTTGTGTCCTATTGCAGAGATTTCCCTCCACTTCCTGTCTCATAGCCAAACAAATTAACTACTTAAAGCAGAGTTTCACCCTCCAAAACGACTTTGGCCCATCCGCTTGCTTTCTTTAACCTGAAAAACAATTGGATAATCACGATTTTATTTTTAGTTTACTCACCTTGATTTTGAAGAAAATATACTTACCTCACTTCCTCTTCCTCCCTCTGCGGACATGGCCGCCGCCATCACTTCCTGCATGCATTGACTCCTGGGAGCTGAATGTAATCGCTCCCAGGAATCAATGCGCCTGCACCGGCCCCGCTCGTCAGTTCTGGGGCAGGCGCGTCATTCCCTTCTAAACAGTTTCTGGGCATGCCCAGAAGCTGTGCAGGGATGACGCACCTGCCCCAGAACTAATGAGTGGGGCTGGTGCAGGGCATTCTGGGACCGAAGAGATGGCAGCGCTGGACAAGACATTTTCAAGGTAAGTATTTCTTCTAAAAGGTAAGTGCAACCTGGGACAGTTCAGAGGCTATCCATTCTGAAATGCACTAGCTCTGACTGTCCCGGGGGTATTTTTATTGAAAAAACCTTTCTGAGGGTGGAACTCCACTTTAAGGACCAGGCCAATTTCTGACACTTGTTGTTTACAAGTTAAAATCTGTATTTTTTGCTAAAAAATGACTTAGAACCCTCAAACATTATACATATATTTTTTTTTTTAGCAGACTGTGGAGAATAGAATGGCGGTCGTTGCAATATTGTTTGTCATGCGTTATTCGCGCAGCGATCTTTCTAACACAATTTTTGGGGGGAAAATAAATTTCACTGCATTTGAAAAAAAAACTAAGCAGTAAAGTTAGCCCAATTTTTTTCTATAATGTGAAAGATAATGTTGCACCGAGTAAATAGATGCCCAACAGGTCATGCTTCAAAATTGCGCACGCTCGTGGAATGGCAACAAACTTTGGTACTTAAAAATCTCAGACATTTTAAACATTTCTACAGGTCACCAGTTTAGAGTTACAGAGGAGGTCTAGGGCTAGAATTATTGCTCGTTTATTTGAATCCAAAAAGATAAAATCAATCCAAGATACAGTATCTTGGATTGATTTTATCTTTTGGATTCAAATAAACGGATTTTATATTTTGTACCTTCAAGTTGGAGTGCGGCTGCCTTTCTCTCTACATAACACAGCTGTCTGGACTGCGGATCCTAGCTGCACCTTGCCTTGATGGTCGGGATTGTTTTCTCACCTGAGCGGTTCCCTTTCCTCTTTTGCTGATCTGTGACTAGAATTATTGCTCTCGGTCTAACGATCACGGTGATACCTCACATGTGTAGTTTGAACACCGTTTACATATGTGGACGCAACTTGTGTATGCGTTCGCTTCTGTGCACGAGCTCGGAGGGACGGGGTGGTTTAAATGGTTTTTTTTCTTATTTATTTTACCTTTTATTTTTTATTTTTACACTGTCCCTTTAAAAAAAAAAAAAAATTTTGATCACTTTTATTCCTATTTCAAGGAATGTAAACATGCCTTGTAATAGGAACAGGTCCTCTTTAATGTGAGATCTGGGGTCACAGAGACCTCAGATCTCACATCTACACTAGAAAGCAAAAAAAAAGAAAAAAAGGTAATTTAAGAAGCGACGTATGACGTCGCTCCGGTACTCCAAGGGCATAGAGTCGCGTTGGGGCCAGCTTGTCCTTACTCAACTTCTTTCCTAGGAGGGGGGAGGACCAGATCACTTTCCCTGCTACCGACGGCTCTGGTAAGCAGGGAAAACACCTCGCCCGCCGCCCAAAAAAGTGATCCTGCGGCTAATCCACCGCTGTAACCACTTTTATGAGAAAGAGTGCCCCCTTGTCCTTTGTGATGACCTTAAATTGAATAACTCACCACCAAGTTCACTATATGGACCATTTATGTATTTATACATGTTAATCATATCCTCCTTAATCTTCTCTTCTCCAGAGAGAATAAATTCAGTTCCTCTAATCTTTCCTCATAGCTGAGCTCCTCCATGTGTCTTATCAGTTTGGTTGCCCTTCTCTGCACTTTCTCCAGTTCCCCGATATCCTTTTTGTGAATTTGTGCCCAAAACTGAACTGCGTATTCCAGATGAGGTCTTACTAATGGTTTGCACAGGGGCAAAATTATATCTCTCTGGAGTCTACCTCTCTTAATACAAGAATGGACTTTACTTGCTTTGGAAACCGCAGCTTGGCATTGCATGCTATTATTATGATCTACCAGAACACCCAGATCCTTCTCCACCATTGATTCCCCCAGTTGTACTCCCTCTAGTATGTATGATGCATGCATACTTTTAGCCCCCAAGTGGATGGCTTTACATCGATCAACATTAAACTTCATTTGCCACACAGTTGCCCAATTAAATATTGCATTGAGGTCAGTTTGTAAGTTAGAGACATCCTGTAAGGCTATTATTTATAAAGGCTACGCCATTAGCTTGGTGTAATCTGCAAAGACTGAAATGATACTTTCGATCACAGATCCTATATCATTTATAAATACATTTAAAAGTAAGGGTCCAAACACTGAACCTTGGGGTACACCACTGATAACCTTAGACCATTTAGAGTAAGAATTATTAACCACTACTCTCTGAATTTGCCAGTTTGTTTATCCATTTATAAACTGAATGTTTTGTTTTTAATTTTTTTTTACCTCTTTAGTGTTTTATTTCTCTCACTCTTTTCTTTTTTTTCAGGCTAATAAATTGTTATCAAAGGTTTTATCTGTCTTAACACTATGTATCCTTTTTACCTATCATTTAAATTTCATTTTGTTGCATACCTCCCTTGAACATTGGGTAACCTACCCTTTCAGCTTGCGTTCATTTTCAGTAGCACAAAACAAGGCAGGTGTGAAAATTACATTTTTATTTCCTTTTCATTATTTGCAGCCTCACAGCCAATCATAAGAGATCAAGAGAAGCTCTAATGAGGACCAAATCCCAATGGGTGAGTGGAATGATTTCATCCAGCAGAGGCTGAATCCTGAATCACATGAATTTCTCCGAGCTGTCACTAATTGCCTCAGTGTAAGGGGACACAGGGGTAAGCAATGCTGGGAGAAATAGAAATTTGAACAAAGCCCTATGAAATCTGAAAGCATTTTTTGACAGCTTTCTTTATTAATATTGTATGTCCTGCACAGAAGCCATACTTGAAATTTCACAAAATGATTAATTTAAAAACAAAAAGGAAAATAAATTCACAGCCATCTGATCCAAACAGAGCATGCCCAGCAAATACAATACAATTTTTCTTGACATTTGTCACCCAGCAATCTGTGCAGTGTACAGCTTTTTCTTGAGCATCAAAACAAATGTGTTGTCAAGGGTATATGTTACCGTACTACAATAAAGCGGACCTTTTAGCAACGATTCAAGTCTACATAAATAAATTCCTAAAATATTACAAAATACATTAACTGCATACTTTTATAAAAACCTGTACCTGTTATAATTTAAAAATGTCGACAATTTGAATACATTCAATATAATGTACCCACAATAATAAAAACAACATTTAATAAATGCTTGCATTGAAACCTGCAGAACAGTGCAACCAGATGAGTGCATAGCGGGTGCGGTGCACTGGCTCCCTAAAAGTTCTCCCCAGCCCCAGGTTATTATTATTAATATACAAGATTTATATACAGTGCCAACAGTTTGAGCTGTTCATCTTTAATATAAAGGGAGACAGTACAGGTAAAATACAAGAGGGTTAAGAAGCCTTGCTCATAAGAGCTAACACTCTAATAGGATGGGGCAAGTGGTACAAAAGGTTGTAACTGGTGGGGGGGGGGGGGTGGGAGTGAGCTGATGGAAGTGACAAAAGTGATAAAAGTTCAGTTCAGTAAAAGTTCAGTTAGTTGGAGGCATGATAGGCTTTCCTGAAGAGATACGTTTTCAGGGATCGCCTAAAGGCAGCAAGAGTAGGAGATACTGGACAGATTGTGGTAGAGAGTTCCAAAAAATGGGAGAGGCTCTAGAGAAGTCCCGGAGACGAGCATGGTAGAAAGAAACAAGGGAGCTTGAGAGCAGGAGGTCTTGAGTGGAGAGGATGGTTTGGGTGATATTTTGATACAAGATTGGTGATGTAGCTCAGGGCTGAGTTGTGAATGTCTTTGTATGATATTGTTAGTATTTTTAATTTAATTCCCTGGGCAATTGGAATCCAGTGAAGGGATTGGCAGAGAGGGGTGGTGGACATTGAGCGGTTGGTAATAGCAGCAGCATTCATGATAGACTGAAGAGGAGATGGAGCCTATGGAGAGGTAGGCATACGAGAAGGGAGTTGCAATAGTCAAGGCAAGAGATAACAAGGCAGTAAATGAGTAGCTTGGTGATTTCATTAGTTAAAAAGATAGAATTTTAGAGATGTTACAGAGGTGAAGTCTACAAGCTTTTGACAGTGATTGGATTTGGGGCTGAAAGGACAGGTCAGAGTCTAGGATTACTCTTAGTGCCCTGGCATGAGGGGAGGGACTGATAGCAGCAATAATTGGTCTTGATGGAAAAGCCATGAAGGAGGACACAGTTAGGGGGAATTTTATCAGCTCAGTTTTAGAGAAATTTAGTTTAAGGAAGTAGTGCGACATCCATGTTGAAATGTCAGTTAGTAAGATACTAATGGGAGAGGAGACTGAAGGGGTGAGGTGAGCAGTAGAGAGATAGATTTGGGTGTCATTAGCGTAAAGGTGGTATTGGAAGCTGTGGGAGGTTATCAATTGACCAAGGGAAGAGGTTTAGATAGAGACGAGAAGGGGTCCAAGAACAGAGCCTTGGATGACCCCCTACAGAAAGAGGAAGTTGAAAGGAGGAGACAGAGTTATAGGTAACATTGAAGGAGCGCTGTGATAGGTAGGAGGAGAATCAAGATAGAGCAGAATCTTGGAGGCCAAGGCAATAGGGTTTATTGGGAAGAAACAGGTGGTCAATAGTATCAAAGGCTGTAAGAGAGGTCTAGTAGTATGAGATATAGAGTGGTGGCCATTGGTTTTAGCAGTTAGTAAATTGTTAATGAGTTTTAGTAGGGCATTGTCTGTGGTTCATATGGAGGTACGGACCTACCATTAACCACTTAAGCCCCGGAGGATTTGGCTGCTAAAAGACCAGGGGGTATTTTGCGATTCGGCACTGCGTGACTTTAACGGACAATTGCGCGGTCATGCGATGCTGTACCTAAACGAATTTGACGTCCTTTTTTTCCCACAAACAGAGCTTTCTTTTGGTGGTATTTGATCACCTGTGCGATTTTTTGATCATGCGCTATAAACAAAAAAATAACGTCAATTTTGCAAAAATAACAATATTTTTCACATCTTTTTATATGAAATTCCCCCCCAAAAAAATGTAAAAATCAAAATTTTTTAACATTTTCGGCCAATTTGTTTTATGCTACATATGTTTGGTAAAAAAAAATCGCAAAAAGCGTATTTTTATTGGTTTGCGCAAAAGTTATCGCGTTTACTAACAAAGGGAAAGATTTTTGTAATTTTTGTTGTTTTTTATTTAACGCGTAATGGCGGCGATCTGCGTTTTTTTTTGCGGTACTGCGACATTGCGGCGGACAGATCGGACCCTTGATTGACATTTTTGACACTTTTGGGGTTACCAGTGACATTTCTACAGTAATCAGTGCTATACATATGCACTGTTACTGTAAAAATACACTGGTAGTGAAGGGGTTAACTTTATTTGAGAGGGAGGGGCTTTGTGTGTCCCTAGGGGCGTGATTCTTAATGTGATTGGCTGTGGCTTGAGCTGTAGGAACACTGATCAACGGTCCTACATTGTAGAACCGTGTGATCAGTGTTTCTACACCGGGGAGAATGACAGGTGGCTTGTTTACATAAGCCGCCTGACTTTCTCCCTCTCCCCCGACGATCGCCGAGTGACCGGCGGACATCGGGTCCGCCGGTCACACGCGCGGGGGGGGTCCGTGACCGAGCGGGAGCGCGCCTCCGGCGGCGCGCGCTCACTCCCCAGAGCCTCACAGGCTAGCGACGTAGACCTACGTCGCTCTGCCTGTGAGGGGCTGACTGCCGCAGTAAATATACCGGCAAGCGGTTAAAGAGCTTCAGTAATGTAATCACTTTTGATCCATTGAGACCTATGAGTTTCTCTGCTGCAGTAGCAATCATAGATCCATGAATGATGTGACTGTGCCAGTGGAGCCACATACAGCCACACTGAATTCATAACAAAACAGAATCTTGCAGGGAAAAGGACCCTGTAATTTAGGTAAGGGGAGAAATTGTGACACTCTACATATGGAAAAGTGAACTAAAAGGTCAGCTGAAGCTGTCCATACACTTTGGGAATTTCATTCCATTCCTGAGGAACCAGCTTGAGGTCACTGCTTGGATCTTGAAGAAGAGGACATACCCCGAAAGCTTGTCCTGAAAAATTGTATGTTAGTGCAAATAAAAAAAGTATCATGGACAGTACTCAATTAGAAACATATAGAAACATAGAAACATAGAATGTGTCGGCAGATAAGAACCATTTGGCCCATCTAGTCTGCCCAATATATCTGAATCTTATTAATAGTCCCTGGCCCTATCTTATATGAAGGATAGCCTTATGCCTATCCCATGCATGCTTAAACTCCTTCACTGTATTTGCAGCTACCACTTCTGCAGGAAGGTTATTCCATGCATCCACTACTCTCTCAGTAAAGTAATACTTCCTCATATTACTTTTAAACCTTTGCCCCTCTAGTTTAAAACGGTGTCCTCTTGTGGTAGTTTTTCTTCTTTTAAATATGCTCTCCTCCTTTACCGAGTTGATTCCCTTTATGTATTTAAAAGTTTCTATCCTATCCCCTCTGTCTCTTCTTTCTTCCAAGCTATACATGTTAAGGTCCTTTAACCTTTCCTGGTAAGTTTTTTCCTGCAATCCATGTACTAGTTTAGTAGCTCTTCTCTGAACTCTCTCTAGAGTATCTATATCCTTCTGGAGATATGGCCTCCAGTACTGCGCACAATACTCCAAGTGAGGTCTCACCAGTGTTCTGTACAGCGGCATAAGCACTTCTCTCTTTCTACTGCTTTTACCTCTCCCTATACATCCAAGCATTCTGCTGGCATTTCGTGCTGCTCTATTACATTGTCTTCCCACCTTTAAGTCTTCTGAAATAATTACTCCTAAATCCCTTTCCTCAGATATAAGGACCCTTGACTGACATTTTTGACACTTTTGGGGTTACCAGTAACATTACTGCAGTAATCAATTGTCTCTGAGGAACCAGCTGAAATTTTCTCAGAAGGGTGGCCTTGCTCTGTTTGACAAAAATTGATCGACTTTTGTTGAAAGAGCATGCTGGAAAATGTTGGCTGTAGAGTGGCTGCAGCCCATCAGAAGCAGCCCATTTGGGTATTTTGACAGCCAATGGGGTCAGTTGTTAAAATTCAATAGAGGTAGAGATTTATTCATCTATGCTGTAGTGTGGATGAGGGAATCAGTCCACATGCTGAAAGAAAAAAACTCTCAGTGTACAGTCAGCTGAAGCCTTTAACCACTTAAGCCCCGGAAGATTTTACCCCCTTCCTGACCAGGGTTTTTTTTGCAATTTTTTACTGCATGATTTTAATGGATAATTGCGCAGTCGTGCGACGCTGTACCTAAATGAATTTGACGTCCTTTTTTTCCCACAAACAGAGCTTTCTTTTGGTGGTATTTGATCACCTGTGCAATTTTTTGATCATGCGCTATAAACAAAAAAGGAGCGACAATTTTGCAAAAATAACAATATTTTTCAAATTTTTTTATATGAAATTCCCCAAACAAAAATGTAAAAATCAAAATTTTTTAACATTTTCGGCCAATTTGTTTTATGCTACATATGTTTGGTAAAAAAAATCGCAAAACACGTATTTTGATTGGTTTGCGCAAAAGTTATCGCGTTTACTAACAAAGGGAAAGATTTTTGTCATTTTTGGTGGGTTTTATTTAACGCGTAATGGCGGCGATCTGCGATTTTTTTTGCGGGACTGCGACATTGCGGCGGACAGATCGGACCCTTGACTGACATTTTTGACACTTTTGGGGTTACCAGTGACATTACTGCAGTAATCAGTGCTATACATATGCACTGTTACTGTAAAAATGACACTGGCAGGGAAGGGGTTAACTGTATTGGAGAGGGAGGGGTTAAGTGTGTCCTAGGGGCGTGTTTCTAACTGTGATGGGACATGGCTACTAGTGTAAAAACAGAGATCAACGGTCCTTCATAGTAGAACCGTCTGATCTCCATTTTTACACAGGGGAGAATGACAGGCGGCTTGTTTACATTAGCCGCCTGCCTTTCTCCCTTCCCGGTGAACGATCGCGAGTGACCGGCGGACATCGGGTCCGCCGGTCACACGCACTGACTTGTCAGTGAACGAGCCGGGGCGGGCGCGCACCTCGGTGGGCGCACGCTCGCCCACGCTATTGGCTCACAAGCCGGTGACAGGCTAGTGACGTACCGGTATAACACTTTGCCTGGCCGGGGCTGACCGCCGCAGTATATGTACTTGCGGCGGTCGGCAAGTGCCGACTTTGCCATCAGTCTGTTGCAGGCTGGAGGAAGCATTTCCTTAGTCTCATTTCCCTCAGTGATCAGGCTGCAACATTGTAACTTTGTAGCAAGTCACAAGGTGGGAGGTTGTAGCAGAGGCAGATCTGTGTCAAAATGTGCATGACTGTGACTTCTTAGGAAGTCATTAACCCTGGTAACACCTAAAAAAGATGGCACCATCCTACCGGAGAGAAAAGCAGATGAAAGTAAATTCGACCGGATTTGGAAAATTAGAATGGAATTTGAATTCAAATTGAATTCCATTTGAATTTGAATTTATTCTATTCGAAATTTGAATTTTGGAAGATGGTTATATTCTTTCTATTCCATTCTATTGTTTTTTTCTATTTTATTCTATTCTTTTATTTTCTATTCTATTATTTTCTAATATAGTCTATTCTTTTCTGTTCTATTCAAATTTAAATTTATTCTATTTGCATTTTAGGTTATGGTTATATTCTTTCTGTTCTATTCTATTCTATCATTTTTTTCTATTCTCAATTCTATTTTTTTCAAATTTTATCTGTTAAAAATTTGAATTTTGGAAGATGATTATATTTTATTCTATTACTATTCTATTCTATTGTTTTTTTTCTATTCTATACTATTCCAATCTATTCCTTTTTCTTCTTTATTCTATTCTTAGAAAATTCAAATTTATTCTATTTGAAATTTAAATTTCGGAAGATAGATATATTTTTTCTATCTTATTCTATTCTATTGTTTTTTCCTATTCTGTTCTATTCTTTTATTTTCTATTCTATTCTATTCAAATTAAAATTTGTTCCATTCAAAATTTAATTTCAGAAGATGTTTATAACCTGTTTAATTCTATTCTTTTTTTCCTATTCTATTCTTTTCTATTCCAATTTGAATGTATTCTATATGAAATTCAAATTTCAGAAGATGGTTATATTCTTTCTTCTGTATTCTATTCTATTATATTCTTTTATTTTCTATTCTATTTTATTCTGCTCTTTTATTTTCTATTCTATTTTGTTCTATTTTACTCTTTTCATTTCTATTCTTGTCTATTTTTCTTATTTTCTACTCTATTCCTTTATTTTCTATTCTATTTTTTTTCTATTTTTTTATGTTCTTTCCTATTCCATTCTATTATTTTCTATTTTATTCTATTTGGAAATTTGAATTCAAATCAAATTCAAAACTGTTTCAAATTTAATTCAAATTTGATTTGAATTTCATCTGAAATTTAGTTTTGTTATTTCAGATTTGTTTATATTCGATGCTATTGCAATTCAGAAATTTAGATATTTCTGAATTTCCAAATAATAAAAAGTTCATCTGAATTTCAATTCGGAATGAAATGAACCGCACAGGTCTAGTAGACCAATAGGGAGTTACAGTATACTTACCTTACTCCATGCTACTATAAGCTCCCACTATGGTTTTCCTGGCCGCAGCCACATGTCTGCCTCCTCCACAAACAATGCAGGGTTAATAGCCCTGCATTGTACACGATGATGTCAAGGGACTGCCCATAGTGCTGAGCTTTGTGGAGAAGGAGAAAGCACCAGAGGCAGCCAAAGCAATGTATAAGGTACTGTAAGTAACACTGCCTCTTTTACACTAGATTTAACCACTTGCCGACCAGCCGCCACAGTTATACGGCGGCAGTTCGGCACGTTCCGCGAATTGCCGAACATGTACGGGGGTTTGCGGAAGCGATCCCGTAGGCGTGCGCCCGCACCCATTTGCCAGCGGGGAGGCCGAGGCACGGGGCCGGCGGCCAGAATTGCCGCCGGGCACCCGTGATCGCTCCCCATGAAGAGAGAATGGCAGTCTGCTGTTGTAAACACAACAGACCGTTGTTCTCTCTGCTATCAACACAGAGCCCCGGTGTTTCTGCTATTTAGGATCACAGGTCTCTGTGTTGATATTACAAGTCCACCCCCCCCCCCCCAGTTAGAAAACACCACCTAGGCTCACACTTAACCCTTTGATCGCCTCTGGGTGATCACCGCCGCTCTTCCCCGATCATCGGGGATCGAGTGTGGAAATCCGCCCGCTTGTGTAAACAAAGCAGGCGGATCTCCTAAGTGACAAACAGTGACAGATTGCAGGATTCAGCATAGCTGAACCTGCGATCTGTGCCTGTGTCACAAAGTCCCCTCCCCCCACACACGTTAGTAAGCACCAGGCATACATTAACCCCTTGATCACCAATAAAAGTTAACCCCTTCCCTGCCAGTGTCATTTTTACAGTAACAGTGCATATTTATAGCACTGATTACTGTAGTAATGTCACTGGTACCCCCAAAAGTGTCAAAAATGTCAGTCAAGGGTCCGATCTGTCCGCCGCAATGTCGCAGTCCCGCAAAAAAAAAAAACGCAGATCGCCGCCATTACTAGTTTAAAAAAAAAAACAATAAAAATGACATACATTTCCCGTAGTTAGTAGCTGCGATAACTTTTGCGCAAACCAATCAAAATACGCTTATTGTGATTTTTTTTACCAAAAATATGTAGCAGAAAACAAATTGGCCTAAAATGTTAAAAAAATTTGATTTTTACATTTTTTGGGGGGGAATTTCATATAAAAAAAATGTGAAAAATATTGTTATTTTTTCCAAATTGTTGCTCTTTTTTTGTTTATAGCGCAAAAAGTAAAAATTGCACAGGTGATCAAATACCACTAAAAAGCTCTATTTGTGGGGAAAAAAAGGACATAAATTTAATTTGAGTACAGCATCGCACGACCGCGTGATTGTCCGTTAAAGTAACGCAGTGCCGAATCGCAAAATATGGCTTGTTCAGGAATGGGGTAAAATCTTCCGGTCTTAAAGCGGTTAAAAATACGCTCATTGAGAATTTTCTTGTCAAAGACATGTAGCTAAATACATTTTGACCTAAATATATGACAAAAATTGAATATATTGGATATTTTTTAACTGTCAAAGTAGAAAAATATTGTTATTTTTTCAAAATTTTCGCATTTTTTTATTAATATCGCAAAAAATAAAAAGCGCAGAGGTGATCAAATACCACCAAAAGAAAGCTCTGTTTGTGGGAAAAAAGGACGTAAATTTCATTTGGGTACGGCGTTGCATGACCGCACAATTGTCAGTTAAATTCGCACAGTGCCGAATCGCAAAAAGTGGCCTGGACGTAGGACAGCAAAATCCTCTGGTGGTAAAGTGGTTAAAGAGCATTTAAAACTTGCAATGAAGGGAACCCCACTGCAAGGGTTTTTTTTCTCCCGCCTGAAGTTGGGCAATAAAACTTCACTCCACTGGTCAGGCTGGGGCTTTTGTATATGTTTGTAGAATTATCAGACTTGTGGGTTAATGTAATCATGTTCTTAAAAAAAAAAAAAAAAAAATAACAGCTATATAAAACGCCAGTCTTGTGTTATATTTTTTTCTTGCCACAGAGAATAATGCTACAGCACAGAGTGCTAAATAATTCAGGAAAATGGCAGCTTTGCTACAAGGCAAGCTTTAGCGCACACATGTATGGCAGAGTACACAGAGGAAATGTGTCCATTGTGGCTGACCTAGTTTATAACCACACTGTTAATTAATATTCTAAAAGTCAACATTTCCCCTTATACAAAAAAAAATAAATCTCAGTCAATATAATGTTTTTGGACAGTACTGGTCGTGTTTTAGATTTGTTACTTTGAAAAATTAAAAGGAACATTGGATCAGAGTGATGCTACTAAAATGGTCTAAAAGGAATTCCGTTAAAATGTAGTCTCCAGCATTCAACACTGAAGGCTAGCTTTATAATGCAAGGACAAGAAATCTAGGAGAAAGCAAAATGAAATGACACAATATATAATATATTGAATACCCTTAATAATATAAAGGACAATACCTTAGTACCAGAGATGTATAGTAATTAAGTAGAACTACTTCACTACTGTACTTAAGTACCGTAAGGCGGTATCTGTACTTTGCTAGAGTAGAATTTTTTTCTCCTACTTCCACTTTTACTTCACTACATTTTTTCAATGATTTAAATACTTCTACTCCGATATTTGTTTTTTTGTGCTGCATAGTTACTCGTTACAATTATAAAAATTACCACTGCCAGAACAGTAGATGGCAGGTTTCATGAAGCTCAAAACATGTGTATTATCAGCGTATAAGAAAATAAATGCTACTGTATGTATAAATAAAAGCTGCATTTGAAATAATAAAAAACAATATGATGTTCAAACTTTTGATTTCTTTCTTTAATAACTACATAACACAGTACTTGTACTTTTACTTTCAGTACTTGAGTAGCAATTTTGTTTTCAAACTACTGGTACTTTTACTTTCAGTACTTGAGTAGCAAAATTTAAAAAAAAAACTACTTGCAATAGTTAAGTACAAAAAATGTTAAATACTTTAGTACTTCTACTCAAGTCACTTTTTGATCGAGCACTTCTACTTCTACTCAAGTCACTTTTTGATCGAGCACTTCTACTTTTACTCAAGTATGGGTTTCGAGTACTTTATACAACTCTGCTTAGTATCCTGCTGATATAGATATATTGTTTTTGAGCGTTTATATGCCTATCTTTTGCTTTTGTTTCTGAGAGAGACATGACTGATTGTTGATGACTATGTAGTGATGTATTTTTTGATGTGAAATGTCAGTTTCTTTTTGTTTGTTTTTTTCTTCTTTTTGAATAAATAAATAAAATATTTGAAAAAATAATATAAAGTGCTGTATTTAATGGCCTAAATACACGATAAGAAAATCGGCCGAAAATTTCAGATCGGCGAAGGATCGGCCGATATTCTACTCGTTAATGCCCAGCCATCAGTGACCGATATCGATATTGTGAACGAAAAATCCCGTTTGAAAAAAAACGAAAAAATTCTGTCGTCTTTTTTGCGAACGAACGATATTCTATATGTTGGTGTTAAGGTCGTTCATTTAAAATCTGTAGAACATCATCACGCATGCACTGTTTCGATGGTCGGCGGTCAAACGGTCGGGCAATATTCGGCCTGTGTATGTTGGCAACGTTTTCGACCAAGGAACACTTTTTCATAAGTCGGTGGTTGAATGATCGGGCGATATTCGGCCCGTGTATTCCAGCCAGAAGTGTAGTCATCACATCTACTTTATTCTCTGTCTTTTTCCTCATTCAGCCAGAACTAGTGGTCATTTTGTCGACTAAAATATTTTTGTTGACTAAATTAACACTATTTTAGTTTACTAAAAACACGACTAAAACAATTCAGATGACTAAAATACGACTAAAACTAAAATGGCATTTTAGTCATACGACTAAAATGAAAATTAAATTTTAGTCAAAAGACTATGACTAAGACTAAATTGAAAATTGACATCAAAATTAACACTCCTCTGCTGGCTATTTCTAAATCGTCAGTACAATTCCAACCAGAGCCGGTAAAAATAGCACAATAAAGTTTAATCGTGTATTGTACTACTGCATAAGCATAGGTATGGGGCATCTACTAAACTGCTGAAGGAGAAAAAAAAATTAGAAAAAGGCTTTTCTGATATTTTTCGTTAATATTTAATGCTGGTAATATATTCAGGTAATATGTTCAATGACATTACAGCCAAAAGAGTTTACAATTTTTTGTTTTTTTTTGTATTTTAAAGTTGCACTTCTGTTTGTCAAAAAGCAATATTTTAGTTTTTTTTATGAAACTTGGTTTCAGTTATAAAGACGTCATATATCACAATGGCTAAATCTGTGTCTGTAGCGAATGTTTAAACCTTAATACCAGAAATAATAACATATTCCATTTTTACTCCAGGAGTATATAATTAGTTTGGAAATTCTAGAGAAATGATTAAATAATGCGTTACAATTTATCTAAACCTATTCGATTTGCAGTTGGTTGTATAAGATTTTAGTCGACTAAAATGTACTGGAGATTTTAGTCGACTAAAATATGACTAAAACTAAAACAATTCAGATGACTAACATATGACTAAAACTAAAATAGCATTTTAGTCAAAAGAAAAGACTAAAGGACAACTAAAACTAAAATGGCATTTTAGTCAACAGACTATAATTAAAACAAAATTGAAATTTGCTGCCGAAATTAACACGGCCTTGTCATGTATAATGTCATAAACCACAATATTTTTTTTACCGGTAATCTGGCTACACACATTTTTATATGACTTTAAAGTGGTTGTAACATGAAACACTTTATTTTTTTTTTTATATTCTTGCTATACACATTTTTAGATGACTTTCAAGTGGTTGTAAAGGCAGAAGGTTCTTTAGCTTAATGCATTCTCTGCATTAAAGTGATAGTAAAGTCATGCATGCCCTTTTTACCTGCAGGTAAGCTTAGAATAAGGTTTACCTGTAGGTAAAATGAATATTTCCTAAACTGTGATGTCACCGGCGCATGCGCACTGAAGAAACGGCATACTGTGCCGTAAACAGTGACTCCCGTGCGCATGCGTGGAAGTGACATCATCGTGGCTCGGCCTGTCAGATGGCAAGAACCTGGAAGGAAGACCGGCTTTAGATGGAAGCCATGTCAGAGGGGACAGCGCGCTGCTGGATTGCTCGTTCTAAGGCAAGTCTCTCATAATGTGCTAGTATGCGATGCATACTAGCACATTATGACATTGCCTTGCAGGGGAAATTTTTTTTTTTCCAAAGTTTACCACCGCTTTAATGTAAAAATCCTTCTTTGTGCAGCTCCCCCTAACCTCCAGCCCGTTCTCCACTTATACATACCTGAGCCTGATCTCGATCCAGCGCTGTGTCTGAGAGCAGCGACTCTATCTGGTCTCTCCTTACTGGTCATGGATGCAGCAGGAGGAGCCATTGGCTATACAATCACTTTAAAGACCCATGAAATCTTACAATAAAAACAGCTTGCAATATTGTTTCTATGAATAATTTGTAATTATAAATGTATATGTGTATGGGAGTAGTTGCACAATACATATGCAGGCTCTGCTTCCTGCTTTGTAGGTCTACACAGTAGTTCTACTTTACTGTTCCTTTTCACAATGCAATTGCATAGGTTAGTTACTCAGTGAGAACAATGCATTTTTTGTGTGGTCAGGGTCTGGAGAAGGGGTGGGTACCAGGGACAGCTGCCTCAGACAAAACGTTTTCATGGGCAATGCTGTTTGGCAACCTGTGCCTTTGTCAAACCTCCTGGCCACCTCCTCAGTGCTGCTCCAGCTGTTTTTCACTGTGCCTCCCACAGCCTGCAATCCCCTACTGGCAAGGAACAGGTCTCCTATACAAGGAACATGAACAGCTAAATGCTCTTCCTGTTCCTGCACGGCAAGTGGCCATGCCAACCCCTGGCTGCTGGCATCTGCAGAAGGCCTATCAAATTGGCATGTAGACTGTAGCTTATATGTTGTTATTTAATTAGATAACCCTAAATCTGCACTCACAACAGACATTGCAAACTGATATCAGTATCTTAGTGGTGTTTGTACATATACTTTATTATCTCCTACATACCTCCTAACTTTCTGAGATGGGAATGAGGAACACCTAGTAGCAAAAGTGTGTTGGCATATGGCATAGGACACACCCCCTGCCACGTCCTTACCACTTCAGCTCTGGAAGGTTTTACCCCCTTAGTGACCAGGCTTTTTTTTACGACATGGCACTGCGTTGCTTTAACTGAAAATTGCGCGGTCGTGCGTTGTTGTACCCAAATAAAATGTATGTATTTTTTCCCCACAAATAGAGCTTTCTTTTGGTGGTATTTGATCACCTCTGCGTTTTGTTTCCTTTTTTTTTTTTTTTTTGCGCTATAAATAAGAAAAGAACCACAATTTAAAAAAAATATATATATATTTTTTACTTTCTGCTATAAAACATACCCAATAAAGAAATGTAAATAAATCTAATTTTTTTAAACAATTTAAGCCAATATGTATTCTGATACATATTTTTGTTAAAATAAATCCTAATAAGTGTATATTGATTGGTTTGCGTAAAAGTTATTGCATCTACAACTATGGGATACATATATGGACTTTTTATTTATTTTTTTTATTGCTTTTACTAGTAGTGGAGGCAATCAATGATTTTTAGGGAACTGTGACATTGCGGCGGACAAATCTGACACCCAGTGACACATAAGGGAACCAGTGACACCAATACTGTGATCAGTGCTAAAAAAAATGCACTGTCACTGTATAAATGACACTGGCAAGAAAGGGGTTAACACCAGGGGCGAATCAAGGGGTTAAGTGTGCTCCTAGGGAGTGCTTTCTCACTGTGGGGGGAGTGGAAGCACTAGAGGAAAAGAGAGATCTGTGTTTCAGCTTAGCTCTTTTACTCCCTTACAGAACAGAGGTCTGTCTTGTTTACATAGGCAGGCCGCTGTTCTGTCATTCCTCCGAAAGATTGGCGGGTCCTGGCCATTGTGGCCTGCTGGGACGATTGGCTCCCGCTGTGTCCAATCTCGTGCACAAAGTCATGTACGTGATTTTGCGCAGCCGGACCGCCCTGCCACAGCATATATGCAGTGGGTGGTCCGGAACTGGTTAAAGGAGAATTATACAAAAAAAAACAGTTAAACCAACGAGTGCTTTTTTTTGCTACTTCTATTCCTTTATACTGGATTTTACAATTTCCAAATGCAGCAATTTAGACCTTGGAATAAAGGTTTAGCACTAGGGAAAACTTTTTGAAAGATAAACAGTGCATTGCAGACCAAAATCAGGGACAAATGAGGAGGAAAGAGGGACAAAGGGACTTTGTTCCAAATCGGGGACAGTCCCTTGAGATCAGGGACAGTTGGGAGCCATGTCTTCTAGGGTGCCCCAGGAGCCTCTTGACCCTCTGTAATCCACGCTACTCTGCATATATCAATGCTTGACTATGCCCTCTCCTGTGTTCCTCCATTGATTCTTGATACAGTAATCAACAAACAGAAAGCTTCAAGATAAGCACTAATATTTGCATATTTGAATAGGTAAGAGAAGTTAACTGCCCTAAAATGCTAATTGCAATTTGAATTCATGTTATTAAGAAGAAGGGCAGCCACAATCCAAGTAGGGATTAATCAAAGCAGAAACTGCACAAGTCCCCCCCCCCCCCCTCCCAGGGACTTCAATAAACTTCAAGACCAAAGGAGCTACCACCTGAGGTGGACTGTACGAAGCACAGGATTTCCTTTAGTAGGGTCATTACTATGTCAGCTTTCTGAGTGCTTGAATTTCCTGATATAAAGGTTCCCATTGAGTTTTAGTTCCTAAACCTGGAGTATATTGTGCTTATATTTTGGCTTACATGGAAGCACTGTTTGCTTTCAGGGAGGCCAAAACATGCAGTGCATGTAAGTAAGTGGGGAAATGCAGTGCAGGTAGATCATGACTGGCGAGGGTAGGTGACTGCATTGTGAGTGTGTAGGTGTGCAGTAATGAAAAATGGATGAAAAATGATGGAAGAGGGGTGCAGGGAGAGCTGAGGTTAGCAGTAGTGGAAAAGGGATAAGAAGTGGTGGAAGAGGGGTGCAGAGGTTTGCAGTAGGGTAAGAAGGGTGCACACGTGAGCAGTGGACTAGACCAGCCTTTTTTAATCAGGGTGCCTTAAAGCAGAGTTCCAGCCTTTTCACTCACCTGTCCCACGGTCCAGCAATGCGGCCGCCCGAAGCCTCGATCCTCTTCCCTCTGGTCTCAGCGGCGCCAGCATCACTGGTGTGGGCACCCGGCTGTGACAGTTTGCGACTTCCCAGCCGGGTACGCACTGCGCATGCGCGAGTTGCGCTGCGCGTCTTGATTGGCCGCAATCTTCTGGGACCTCTGACATGTCCCAGAAGATTGCAGGGAGGGAGGGGGAGAGGAGAACTTCCGTTCAGGGCGCAGCGGCGCCCCGAGCGGAAGTGGGAGCGGGTACCTTCAAAACTAGTAACCCGCCCCCCCCCCAAAAAAAATGACATGCCAAATGTGGCATGTCAGGGGTTATTACTACCTAAAACGGAAGTTCCACTTTTGGGTGGAACTCCGCTTTAAGGTTTCTTCAGGGGGGCCTTGGCAAAATGCCTAAAAATTGTTTAAATTTGGTATATAAACCAGCTGGTGGATCAAGCCTTCCTTTTATTTACACAAAGCCAGTAGTTTTCATTATGCACCATTACAACTTTCTAGACACTGGCATCCTAGCAACTAATGACATCATCAGTTAATAAGTAGGATGTCTGTTGCTTTTACAACATCCTTGTTTGACCCTCTTGTGCCCCTCTCCCTCAGCACTGGGGTGGCATTAGCAGACTGATGGAGTGAAATTAAGGGAGGAGAGAAACATTGGAATACTAGTCAGTACCAGCATGCAAAAGTGTATTTGCTTTGGAAGAATAAATTACCTCCAACTTTGGGTGTCCTATGTGTGGATGTTGCTGCATTATGTAAAGCTATTAGAATATTGTTTTACATTTTAGAATGGGGGGCCTCGAGACTGCCCATAATGTTAAAGGGTGCCTTGAGATTGTCTATAATTTTAAAGAGTGCCTTGACTGAAAAAAGGTTGAGAAACACTGGACTAGACAATGGCTTTAAAAATGATGGACAATGAGGTGCAGAAGTAAGCGACAAACAAAAGGTGCAGGGGAGGCAGAAGTGAGTGGTGGACAGGGGTTCTTAGAGGGGTTGCTTTTGGAGAGAGAAATTTTCTTGAGGGGTTATTTAATTTGGGGGCATTGCTTGAGAATCAAAAGGATCTTCAGAAGAGAAGCCTAGCCTGGAACTGATGGATGTGAGCCTGGCTAAAATGTAAATCTAGGAAGAATCTGAAGAGGTTATGGTTATAATGGTAAGTACCACAATGCTTTGAAATTCCGAAGGGCAAAATTGGAGTACCTGGTGTTCCTGTAAATCTTGAGTATCTGAAAGAAAATACTAGATACATTTTCCCAATGCTCCTTGTCCAGTAGGTCAAACAACACTTCTGGAAATTAAGGGAATACCATCCCTTATTCTATCTGAAAATGTGCATTAATGAACTGTTGTCTTGTCGGCTGTCATCCTCCCTCACCGGGAGCAGAAAAACCTCCTCAGTGTGGATAATTGTTATAGCCAAACCAAAGTCTGTATGCATGCAATTATCCTGAATGCTCAGTGAGGTGGCGAGGCCCACATACCCTGGCGTGCCAGCAATCCGACCAGGCTGGTAATCCTCAAATTCATACTGGGAACCACAGAACCGAGCATCCCGCACTGTAGTAGGGTCTTTTCATTAATGGGTTCTAGTGCATAGGTGCTGAAAGCATCACTCCCGGCAGTGACCAGTTCAGGATCATTGTTCTCGAACTGGGGGACCTCCAGAGTAGCTTCAGAGGTTACAGTTGGGGATGGGGCTCAATTAGCATTTTGGTCCTCTTCGAGCTCCAACATCGCCATGCCAGCTCCAACCCCAAGCAGCGTGGAGAAAGCAGCCCAGCCCTCTTTACCCACACTCCCTTGTGAAATCTCCTGGGGTGACGTGGGCTGGAGGTCCACAAGAGGGCTAGCAGGGTGCTTTCTGGTGTCTTCTTCTTTTTCACACCACAGTTTTTTCCACCCTACATCATTTGACATACCCACCTCCTTTACAATTACACAGTGGCTTCAGTCCGAGGCCCATCTCCTTCATTGTGTCAGCTAATCCCGCCAACTACGCCAAGGCTGTAGGCGTCCCCCACATGCAATACGTGGCCGAGCCCTCCACCTAGTCAACTACAGCACAATGAGTCACCTAGGGACTGGGTTGTTTTGCGTGTTCATGGCCTAGGTATTCAATGCAGACCTCCTGTCAGCCACACATGGAAGGAAGGTCCAAAAACCCCCTTTACTCCCCTCCTGATCTGTATTCATAACATCTTTCTTGGTGCCTGTAGCACACTCTCTCGCAGGTGCCTGTAATCTTCACATGGTTTCAAGGTAATACTCAGTAGGTCTAACTGTGCACCTGGAGCCCATAAGACATGGGGGCTCAAGTAATCTGACGTTTGGTCCGGTGAGGGGGTTCATCTCTATCCGCCCGGAGGGAGAGACCTTCTCTTAGTCGCCACAAGCTCCTAGACCAATCAGATTTGCACTCATTTCTTAAAGACACACTTACCTTGGTATTGGTTTTGTATACTGTGCAAATACTCATAAATATAGTCATATATACTCATACATTCACGCTTAAACTCAAAAATGTATACATATATTTACATGGATGTATACTATTCATACTAATTTCACTCTACCTTACTTGGCTGTGATTTCAGCAGGCAGTCCCAATTTTTGGAGAGTTGCCACCAAAAATGTCTAATCTCTGAGAATGTCCCTGAATGTAACCACCGATTCTGTTCTTAGAATATTACAATGTTTATACTCCTTTGGTAATGTTCTCTAAAATTCTCTTGAGAAGGACACATTTAAAATGCAAAACGTGATTTATATTTTTGTTTATAAATCAATGCCAAAAGTGTGTTATTTTATTAAAGGTAAAAAGGGAGAAGAAAATTTTTAAATTTGTACTAAAAAATTAGCTATCAAGCCTAGGATCTATTTCTGTTTTGTGACTGGAAAGATCCCTAAAGCTAAAGTTTAGGTATGGCATTTTTTACATAGTTACATTGGTCCAGTTTGGACCAATGTAAGCATGTATGTGCCATACTGGTGGGGTTCCTGTGGAAGGCGGAAATCACTGTAGTAGGCACCGCTACCACAGTGATTGTCGCTAGCTTCTGGGTTTCATGCCAAGCGGCCGCCCTGCTGCTTACTGAACACAGGAGGTCACTCCCTTTGCACAGGTGCCATTCAGAGAACACTTTGCATTTTCCCAATTACTGCAATGAACTCTCTAATTGGGGATTGCGACATCATTGCCCCGCCTCCCCAGTGCAGTTTGCAGGTCTTAATTTCAATGTAATTCAGCGTAAACTCACACAAATAATGGCTTTTCTATTAGCCATGCATTTCTGCACTAGAAAATGCAGCAAAATGTATGACAAAACTTCTCATGGTAATGAGCCATATGGATTATAATTTATCAGACAAAAATTGCTTTGCAAATGTAACTAAAAGGATGAGTGGCAGAGTTAAAGTGTTGCTAAACCCACAACAGTAAAATCAGTCTGTATATGCAGTAAAGCATGCTTGTTATACTCTGTAGAACCTAAGGGGTTAATCCTCTGCATTGTGTAAAAGGGCTACATGATCCTGTATGCACAGATCTTCCGCTCCCTGCACTGTCCACCTGGACAAGTCCAGATAAGACAGAGTCTTTGGGGTCAGGCTGCACATGCTCAGTTTGGTGTGTATTGCTATGGAGTTTTTTTTTTTTCTTGGGAGAGTGCATGTGATCAGCACAGGGCCAATCAGCACTGTCCAGACATGTCCAGACAAAGTTACATATTATTCGCTCAACATGAGCGAAAACCTCTGTACAGTGACCGTATAAATTTGTCACAATGGTTTTAATAATATGTCATGTTTAACTCTAAATACGTGAAATAAAAATTGGTTTTAGACATAATGTTTAATTCTTTGTCAATGAGCACCTAAAAAATCCCGCCATGTGCTGTTTCCAAAAGACATCTATTAACCACTTTACCACTGGAGGATTTTGTTGTCTTACGTCCAGACCACTTTTTGCGATTCGGCACTGTGCGAATTTAACTGACAATTGCGCGGTCATGCAACGCCATACCCAAACAAAATTTACGTCCTTTTTTCCCACAAACAGAGCTTTCTTTTGGTGGTATTTGATCACCTGTGCGATTTTTATTTTTTGCGCTATAAACAAAAAAAGAGCGACAATTTTGAAAAAAATAACAATATTTTTCACATTTTTTTATATGAAATTCCCCCCAAAAAATGTAAAAATCTAAATTTTTTATCATTTTAGGCCAATTTGTTTTCTGCTACATATTTTTGGTAAAAAAAAAATCGCAATAAGCGTATTTTGATTGGTTTGCGCAAAAGTTATTGCGTTTACTAACTAAGGGAAAGATTTCTGTCATTTTTGGTGTTTTTTTTTAACGAGTAATGTCGGCGATCTGCGATTTTTTTTTTTTGCGTGACTGCGACATTGCGGCGGACAGATCGGACCCTTGATTGACATTTTTGACACTTTTGGGGGTACCAGTGACATTACTACAGTAATCAGTGCTATACATATGCACTATTACTGTAAAAATGACACTGGCAGGGAAGGGGTTAATTTTTATTGGTGATCAAGGGGTTAATGTATGCCTGGTGCTTACTAACGTGTGTGGGGGGAGGTGACTGAGTGACACAGGGACAGATCGCAGGTTCAGCTATGCTGAATCCTGCAATATGACCCTGTCTGTCACTTATTGTTATTTACACAAGCGGGCGGATCTCCACACTCGATTCCCCGACGATCGGGGAAGAGCGGCGGTGGTCACCCCTGGCCCGACTCCCGCTGTAACTGAATACAGCGGGAGCGAGCCTCCGGGGGCGCGCGCGCCGCCCACAAGGGGAGGAGTCCAGCGACGTAGGTCTACGTCGCTGGACGATAACTAACCACTTTGCAGCAGTACAGTCAACGTGACTGGTCGGCAAGTGGTTAAATTTGGAATGTGGTGCATTTAGGAATAATCCCGCATCTCTAGCTAAAATGTCCAGACAAAGGGTCAGGAGCCCTGCAGCCTCATAGGGCAGCTCAGTGCAGTATGAAAACTACTCTACAAGCTTCACCAGGAACTGATAGAAATCACAAGATTGCTATATACTGCTGATGAGAAAAGGTATTTAGCTGTTTATATTTACTAAAACGATTGCATTTCCATGTTCTGTGTACTGTGGGAGATCAGATATAGCAAATGCAGGGTCCTGGGTTAGTAACACTTTAAGGCCCATTCACATCTCTATGGTCCATTGCAGTATGCATGTTAATAAGTTTGCTTTAGGCAAAAATATTCATTGGATAGGGCTCCCAAAGCACGACAACAGACCTAAAATCAGACTTGAACCATTTTTTCCTGACAACCTAATTTTTAAGGGTAGCCCTTAAAACTGGATGGGCAGAAATACAAATCCTTTAGCAGGTATAACAGCTCGCTTATATACAATACATTTTATCCAAATCATCATAACATTTAGTTGTTTGCCTGAAACTCAGCTTTAAAAAGTTGAATTATAATGGCCATCTTTGGCCTAGTGATCCTGCATTGAAGGCCCTTTGTCATAAAGAGCTGTCTCTCAGTTTTGCTCCTGCATTTACATTAACCACTTCTGGACCGAGCCCATTTTTGACACATTTTGTTCACAAGTTAAAATCAGTATTTTTTGCTAGAAAACTACTTAGAACCCCCAAAGATTATATGTAAATATATATTTTTTTTAGCAAATACTCTGGAGAATAAAATTGCGGTCATTGCAATATTTTTTCACGCGGTATTTGCGCAGCGGTCTTTCAAACGCCATTTTTTTGGACAAAAATTACATTTCACTGCATTTAAAAAAAAATAAACAGTAAAGTTAGCCTATTTTTTTTTTGTATATTGCGATAGATGATGTCACGTCGAGTAAATAGATACCCAACGTGTTACGCTTTAGAATTGCGCACACCCACAGAATGGCGACAAACTACGGTCAATAAAAATCTCCAAAGGCGTTGCTTTAAAAAACGGTTACCAGTTTAGAGTTAGAGAGTAGCTCTTCTTTTCTGATTATTGCTCTTGCTCTGGCGATAGCGGCGATACCACACATGTGTGGTTTTAACAGCGATTTTATTTGCGGGCGTGACTTCCGTATACGTTTTTTTTTCGTGTGCGACCTCACGGCGACAGGGGCGGCTAAAATTTTTTTTTTTTTTTTCCTATTTATTTTTTTAATTTTACCACAGTTTTTAAAGAAAAAAAAAATCTGATCACTTTTATTGCTGTCACAAGGAATGTAAACATTTTCTTTTGGTGGTATTTGATCACCGTCAGGTTTTTTCTTGTTTGGTGCACAAATAAAAAAAGACTGAAAATTTTGAAAAAAAAAAAAAAAGTTTTTTTGTTTAGGTTATAAAATTTTGTGAATAGATACGTTTTTTCCTGCACTGATGAGCACTGATGATGCCGCACTGACAGGCACTGATGAGGAGACACTGATGGGGTGGCACTGATGGGGTGGCACTGATGGGGTGGCACTGATATGCAGCACTGATGGGCACTGATAGGTAGCACTGATGTGCAGCACTGATGGGCACTGATATGTGGCACTGATAGATAGCACTGATATGCAGCATTGGTGGGCACTGATAGGCAGCGCTGATGGGCACTGATAGGCAGCACTGATGGGCACTGATTGGTGGCACTGATGGGCACTGATAGGCGGCACTGTTGGACGGCAATGATCGGCACTGATGGGGGGCACTGATCGGCACTGATGGGGGGCACTGATTGGCACTGATGGGGGGCACTGATGGGCACTGATAGGCGGCACTGGTGGGCAGTAATGGGCACTGGTGGGCGGCACTGATAGATGGCAATAACGGCACTGGTGGGCAGCACTGATAGATGGCATTGGTGGGCAACACTGATAGGGAGGGCACTGGGGGGCTCTCTGAGCCCTGCTTGCCATCCCTGGTGGCCATGGTGGGCATCCCTGGTGGTCATGGGTGGGCATCCCTGGTGGCTTAGTGGCACCCCTCCCCCCCCCCAAGGCTGCACTGGTAATCAATCATCTGATTACCAGCACAGACCCCCCCCTGTGATCAGTGAGTAATTAGAAATACTCACTGATCACCCCCGCAGCAGCACCGATCCTCTTCTCTTCTCCTCACTGACAGGATCTGAGAGGATCTCTCAGAGAGGTGACTCGGGAGGAAGTAGAGAGAAGTCGTTGCTTGAAGTGGCAACAGAGGAGTGCTTTGTGTTTTTTATGCCATATGACACACGATCGAGTCAGCCCTAGAATTTCTCCTGGTGACATCTGTTCTAAGGATTGGCTTCTGGGGAGAGTGGTTCAACCCATCACATTCTGGGAGAATCTGACATTATTTGGAGGGACCATTAGAGCTATTGGCTCCGGAGACGGGACGACAGACTGTGTGGCTCTCACTTATCCATAATCTGGTAAGAGGCAGTGGTATCGGGAGAGGTCTCTGTGTGTCACTTCCACTTCTAACTATCACCCTAATTATTTATTATCTGGTGAGGACTTGGGACCTAAGGTACTGGTGCTTTCCACTATCAGCCATCTGGTGACGGTGTGCACTCCTCTGGGTGATGAAATAGTATTCAACAGTATTACGCTATGGACTGTCTATTTTTTCTTTGCATATGATCATCATTTGTGGATGTGAGGACCAATTGATCACATCGACCGAAGGTTGAGCGTTTAGATCTGACTTGAGTTTTGGGCGAACTCTATTCTGCATTCTGGTAAGGAGAATTGAATGTTGGTTTAATCATCTGCCACTGGAATCGTTTATTTCGGACTGTGCCTTTCATTTGGATACGGACTTGTCACCAATGTTGGACTATCATTAGTGTGCTTCATCTTACATTTACCTGTGGATTTAGTACCCATTAGCGCAACTTAGCCTTTACATATGGAAACTTCAGGCTTATTCAGTTTAAAAAATAATAAAAGACAGAAGCTGATTGGTTGCCCTGCAAAGCTTTTGTCTGCTCCGGTTTTAGTAAATTTCCCACAAAATGTTTGTTTAGAACATTTTATTTAGTGTAAAACCTTCAGATCTCGGTTTGTTGTGCAATGATACCATATTTCCTAAAACGCAATCTAAGTCATAAGAAAGAAATATGTACCAAACAGATAGCATGGATAAAAGTGAGTTTCCCTCAGATGCCGTATATACATTTACAAATCTTCAGCTCCTGGACTCGATGGAGCTCTCTTAACAAATTATGAACTTCAGATCTTGTCGTTAAAGCAGTATTAAACCCCAAAGCAAAAATTTATTTTATTGTAGCTTCCTAATTCGTAAATGTGATGGCTGCATTTGTTTTTTTTTTAGGCTTACTTTCTTTTATATTCATACAGGGATCCAGCCAATAATTCTGTTGTTTTTCAAAAGAACAAGCTGTCCAGGAGATTATTTACAGGGATGAGACAAACCAATTAACACTAACAGGATAACTGCTTATAAAAATTAGCTGGAGTTCAGCTTCAGTTAGTTAGTGTATTAACCACTTCTGGACTGGAAGGATTTTCCCCCTTAATGACCAGGCCATTTTTTGCGATTCGGCACTGCGTTACTTTAACGGATAATTGCACGGTCATACGACTCTCTACCTAAACGAAATTGATAATCTCTGCGATTTTTATTTTTTGCGCTATAAACAAAAATAGAGCGATAATTCTGAAAAAAAAAAAAAACAATATTTTTCACATTCTGCTATATAACATTCCCAAAAAAAATTTAAAAATCAAAATGTTTTACCATTTTAGGCCAATTTGTTTTCTGCTACATATTTTTGGTAAAAAAAAACAAAAATCGCAATAAGCGTATTTTGATTGGTTTGCCCAAAAGTTATCGCGTCGACTAACTACGGGAAAGATTTATGTCATTTTTATTGTTTTTTTTTTTTATACTCGTAATTGCGGTGATCTGCGATTTTTAGCGGGACTATGACATTGCGGCGGACAGATCGGACTCCTAACTGACATTTTTTACACTTTTGGGGGGACCAGTGACATTACTACAGTAATCAGTGCTAAAAATATGCACTGTTACTGTAAAAATGACACTGGCAGGGAAGGGGTTAACACAGTGGGTTATCAAGGGGTAGAATGTGTACCTAGGGGAGTGTTTCTAACTGTGGGGGGAGGGGCTTTTGAAATGATCACAGAGACCTGTGATCCCATATAGCAGGATCACAGGTGCTCTGTGATCATTCCAGAGAGAAGAACGGTCAGCTGTGTTTACAATAGCTGACCGTTCTTCTCTCTCAGCGGGGAGCGATCGCGGGTAGCAGACGGCAATCAGAGCCGCCTGCCCCGTGCATCGGAATCCCCGCTGCCGAGTGGGGGGGGGGGGCGCCTGCCCCCTAGCTGCAGGCGCGCGACCAGCATAGAGCTACGTCGGTTCGCACAGGGGGCGGCGGGCGGTCGGGAAGTAGTTAAAATCTGCTAGTTCTTCCAACACTCCCCTCCCCACAGAATGACAATGCTGTTGTCCAATGGTGCCCCTGTGCTCCTTAATCAAGGCCCTCTAATACAGGAGGTGTGTTACTGGTCAGATCACCAGTGAAAGCAGAGGGGGAAAAAATACTAAAAAATCAAAAGTAATGTAACCACCACATCTCAAGATTAGTAAGCTACAATATTATTATATTATTATTATATAGGATTTATATAGCGCCGACAGTTTTCGCAGCGCTGTACAACATGAGGGTAGACAGTACAAATACAATACACTTTAATGCAGTAGGAATCAGAGGGCCCTGCTCGTTAGAGCTTACAATCTAAGAATATATATTATATATTTTTGTTTTAGTGCTTTAAAGAAGAACTAAACTTTCTCAATTACCCTTGCCTATTTTTAATCATTATGCCTCTAACATTAGTAAACATATAAGAAATCTATACAAAATCATGTTTACTTGTTTTAACTACTTCAGCTCCGGAAGATTTACCCTCTTTCATGACCAGGCCATTTTTTGCAAAATGGCACTGCGGTATTTAACCTGACAATCGCACGGCAATGCGACACTGTGTCCAAATAAAATGTATGCCCTTTTTTTCCACAAATAGAGCTTTCTTTTGGTGGTAATTGATCATTTTTATTTTTTTTGCGCTATACACAAATGAAAAAAATTTTGGGAAAAAAAAAAACAATATTTTTTACTTTCTGCTATAAAACATATCTAATAAAAAAAATGTAAAACAATGAATTCCTTCATTCATTTAGCCCCGGTTCACACTACTGCGTGTGCGGGGTTCGCATGTCATGTCGGAGCGCACTGCTCCGACATGACATGCGATCAGCTGTGCGGTGCGAGTTTAGCCATACAGTTTGTATGGCTAAATTCGCATCGCACCCGCAGCAAACACGCACAGGAGGCATTTTTGCTGCCGCATCAGGATCGGATCGCACAGCGGTTCACACTTGTGCGATCCGATCCTGTGCGAACTGCACGATCGCACTGCGATATGCGATCAAACTGGGGGTGTCGTTAAGATTACATTGACACCCCCAGCGGATCGCATATGGCAGTGTGAACTGCCGGGGGTGCGTGTGCGATGCGGGAACAGGCTGCGAATTCGCAGCCTTCCCGCATCGCATCAGTGTGAACCGAGCCTTAGACCAATGTGTATTCTGCTACATATCTTGGGTTAAAAAAATCCCAGTAAGCGTATATTGATTGATTTGCGCAAAAATTATAGTGTCTACAAACTATAGGATATATTTATGGAATTTTTATTTATTTATTTATTTTTCTAGCAACTGCAGCAATCAGCGACTTATAGCGGGACTGCAATATTGTGGTGGACAAATCAGGCACTAACTGACACTTTTGACACTTTTTTGGGAACCAGTGACACTAATACAGTGATCAGTGCTAAAAATATGCACTGTCATTGTACTAATGACACTGGCAGGGAAGAGGTTAACATCAGGGGCGATCAAAGGGTTAACTGTGTGCCTAGCCAGTGTTTGTGTACTGTGTGGGAGGTGCTTTTACTAAGGGAACACATAATCCATGCTTTCCCTACTGACAGAATGGCAATCTGCCTTGTTTACATAGGCAGACTGCCGTTCTCCCTCTGTAACAAACGATCAGCGGGTGCCTGTGGACATCGAATCCACGGTACCCGCTGATCGACTACCACTGTGCATAATCGGTGGCGCACATTCGCGCCCGCTACCCACTTATATATAAGTGATCCAGCACACAGTGGCTGCTCTGTAGCAGTAAAACTTCTATAAGCCGGTCGTGAATTAGTTAAACTTTTTTTTTACATTTCTTCAGTTACTTCCTGGTTTCTGGCCTAGGCAAAATGATGTCATACATCCCAGGGGTCTTCAGGAGGGAAGAAAGGATTTGCTCAGCTAAGCAGACCCTCCCACATGCAGACCTGGCCTAAGGCAGCTGGATTCAAGGAATTAAATGGTACACAAATCATCTGCCCTTACTCAAAATGGCCACAAGGAGAAGGGATTTCTCAGAAAAATAAAGCATGGAGACATGGATGGATGGATGGACGAGTTTGCTTTGAATTTAAAAAAATGAATGAAATTGCAGGTCATACAGTTCATAAGTTGTGATCATACAGAGAAGGTAATGTTTCAAGAAGTGTTATGAAATACATTTACAGGTCACGGGATACCAGCGGAGCATTTCTTGGGTTGTGATATTACTGCACACTGCGATACCTGAAAGTCCCTTGATATCTGGTTGTCAGTGGAAGACTGTTCTAAGAAGCTGACAGAGAAGACACCTATTATTTCGCTCCTCCACAGGTACCTTTCCCTAATGCTACTACTACTCCCACCCTGATCAACAGAGGCTCTATCTCTAACTGGGTGCGCTGAATAATGCAGAACCTGCTATTAAAAAAGTGAAGTATGGAATTAGAAAAAAATAAACAATCATACTTACCTAGGTGGATGTAGCATAGATCCCAGCTGCAGCTTTCTTCCTCCTCCTCCTTTAAGACTGAGAACTGAGCAATCAAACACCACTGATAGGTCAGCTCTCGGTCTTCAGCCTGCAGAGAGACGGGGACTGTCAATCACCAGCCCTCTGCTCTGCCCCTTTAGTGCTCCCTGGAGTGCTGGGTCATGCAGGGGGCAGGAGCAGCTCGTTAAGAGGCTGAACCTGCTGTTGGTCCAGGCTTCTGGGCGGATCTCAACCATATGGCTGGGATCTTTTCCAAGCAAGCCCGCTGTCGGCTGAAAATGGGACACAGGATTGCAGAACTATCTGCACTTCTGTGATCTATAGGAGAAGCCAAAAAAGCTTTGGCCAAAAAAATAGCCAAAAAAGCTTTGGCTATTTACATCTCCACTAAGCATTTCCTAATCAAAATGGCTAGGATTCCAGCAACCAAGATGACCCCTGAAGCCCATAATAAGGAAAGAAAAATAGTCCTCTATGGTGTCCTGCTGGCCTGAAGTGATGGCATAGCATCACTTTCAGGTCGGCAGATATACTGCCTACACAGGTGGTTGATGGGGGCATGCCGGATGTGAAGAATCTGTAGGCTGTAGTTCTGTTAGAGAGCAAAAAAACAAATTAAAAATGCCAAAACTACTATGCAAATTTAATTTTGATGTACACTAGTGTACTGTTTCTTACTTAAATTACATTTAAGTTACTAAGTAACATTATTACATTTCTTGCTGTGACCTTTCTTTTATATTACCATTGTATCTGGGAAATATCAAAAGATAAAATTTGCTTCTACATACTGCAATAGATTTTTAAGCCTGACATATGGACCAAAAACACAGTGGTTAGACAAATAAACTGACTGCTAAAGATAAAAGACGCATCATGCTGATTTCCCTTCACAAGTGGAAGATGTCCAGTGGCACTATTGGCTAAGATCTGACAGAAACCAGTGGAACCACCATGGTATGCCAATTTGGAACAGTCTCGTCAGAAGTGGTCTTCATGGAACACTTGTGCCTAAAAAAGTATTTTCCCCCAATGTAGAAATATGTTGGAATACATCAGCCAGTAGATGACAGTGTTTATAAGTTTGTAGCTGCATCTGTGCTAGAACTCTATGTCTTTTCTGTAGAATAAAGTTTTGTGTCTGCAGTTAACCACTTCAGCTCCGGAGGGTTATACCCCCTTCCTGACCAGACAATTTTTTGCAATACGGCACTGCGTTGCTTTAACTCACAATTGTGCGGTCGTGTGACGCTGTACCCAAATAAATAAAATTGATGTATCCCCCCCCCCCCCCTACACACACACAAATAGAGTTTTCTTTTGGTGATATTTGATCACCTCTGCGGTTCTTATTTCTTGCGCTATAAACAAAAAAAGAACCATATTTTGATCAAATCATACATATATGTAAGTGTGAAACTGCTAGGGAAATGTGGGAACGATTACAAAAGGTGCATGAAAAAGCTAATCGTAGCAATAAACCGTATTTGATTAGAAAGCTGTACAAAACCAAACTGATGAAAGGCCAGGATATGCAGGATTACATAAGGCACATATTGGAAATGGATGAATGCCTGAGAGGTATAGAAGAAGAAATAAAAGATTTTCATGTAGCAGCACTATTACTTGGTGGGTTACCGGAAAGCTATGAAACGCTTGTGACAGCACTTGATGCACGTCCAGATGAACTGACATTGGAATATGTTAAGGGCAAGTTTGAAGATGAATATCAGCATAAAACAGAAAGCATTATTAGTAATGGTGCTTCTGACGCAAAGTCTGCTTTAGAGCCCATTCAGACTAGCGCGACTTGTCAGGCGACCAAGTCGTCTGACAAGTCGCGTCGGTCGCTCGCCATTGAGTAGTACAGGACCCGTTCTAATAGGAGCGACACAAGTCGCTCTGACTTAGAAAAAGGGTCCTGTACTACTTTGGGGCGACCTGGGAGCGACTTGCATAGACTTCCATTATGTGAAGTCCCTGCAAGTAGCGCCGAAGAATTCACAGGTCGCCCCTCAAAGTCGGATCGCCTCAGTGTGAACGGGCTCTTAACCACTTTACCACCGGAGGATTTTGCTGTCTTACGTCCAGGCCACTTTTTGCGATTCGGCGCTGTGCGACTTTAACTGACAATTGCGCGGTCGTGCGACGCCGTACCCAAACGAAATTTACGTCCTTTTTTCCCACAAACAGAGCTTTCTTTTGGTGGTATTTGATCACCTGTGCGCTTTTTACTTTTTGCGCTATAAACAAAAAAAGAGCGTTTATTTTGAAAAAATAACAATATTTTTAACATTTTTTTTATATGAAATTCCCCCCCAAAAAAATGTAAAAATCAAATTTTTTTAAAATTTTTGGCCAATTTGTTTTCTGCTACCTATGTTTGGTAAAAAAATCACGATAAGCGTATTTTGATTGGTTTGCGCAAAAGTTATTGCGTTTACTAACTACGGGAAAGATTTCTGTCATTTTTGGTGTTTTTTTTTAACGCGTAATGGCGGCGATCTGCAATTTTTTTTGCGGGACTGCGACATTGTGGCAGACAGATCGGACCCTTGACTGACATTTTTGACACTTTTGGGGGTACCAGTGACATTACTGCAGTAATCAGTGCTATATATATGCACTGTTACTGTAAAAATGACACTGGCAGTGAAGGGGTTCATTTTATTGGAGAGGGAGGGGTTAATGTATGCCTGGTGCTTACTGACGTGTGGGGGGGGAGGTGACTGAGTGACAGAAGGACAGATCGTATGTTCAGCTATGCTGAACACTCCGATCTGTCAGTCCCTGTCACTTAGGAGATCCGCCCGCTCTGTTTACACAGGCGGGCGGATCTCCTCACTCGATTCCCCGACGATCGGGGAAGAGCGACTGCGATCGCCACTGCTCCTCCCCTGGCCCGACTCCCGCTGTGACTGAAAACAGCGGGAGCGTGCCTCCGGCGGCGCGCGAGCGCCGCCTACAGGGGGAGGAGTCCAGCGACGTAGGACCTACGTCGCTGGACTCCTCCCCCTGTAGGAGGCGCTCGCGCGCCGCCGGAGGCACGCTCCCGCTGTTTTCAGTCACAGCGGGAGTCGGGCCAGGGGAGGAGCAGCGGCGATCGCCGCAGCTCTTCCCCGATCGTCGGGGAATCGAGTGAGGAGATCCGCCCGCCTGTGTAAACAGAGCGGGCGGATCTCCTAAGTGACAGGGACTGACAGATTGGAGTGTTCAGTAGCAGCACAGTGGCTGGGGTAAAGTGGTTAAAGATGAAAAATACAAATAAAAACGGAACATGCAACAAGAAATGCGTAAATGTTTTGTGTGCAAAAAACAAGGTATTTTAAAAGCAGATTGCAGAATCTGGGAAGCTGGAATATAAAAACAAACTAAACTACAAAAGGCCAAAAGTGTAAAGGAAGAAGCTGACTCTGCTTCAGAAAATGAATATCTTTTCAATCTATAAGTTATACCTCATCTTTGCAGCCATGCTGTGTTGATTCAGGAGCTATGAGTCAAATGACAATGACAGAAATTTCTTTTTTCACCTTGACCAGAGGAAAACAGAAAAAAATCACTACAGCTAATGGACAAATAATTGAATCATAAGAAATAGGAGATGGTTTTCTTTACTGTCCTGTTTCCCAGAGTGTCACCAGAAACATACCTGTGAAAAATGTCCTCCATGTCCTTACTCTTGAAACTAATATTTTGTCAGTGAAGAAGCTTACAAACCAAGGCAATGAAGTAGACAGGAAAAAGTATTTCCAGAGGTTAATTCACCTGCACCACATCCCTGTATATTGATATATGACACAGGAAGAGATGCTCCAATTGGAGCTGGGATTTGTTTAGGTGCAAATAAGATATAAAGAAAAAAAGTAAAATTACATATTTTATTTTAATTAATTTAAAATTAAAATTGTTCTAACATTGTGGTTTGGAGACTAATTTACATAGTTCAAAATTAATAACACTTCTGGGGTGATAAGGCAATGTATTGACCTTCCAAGATGACAGTTGTGCCATCACAAAAGAGGATATCTTACTTGCAAAGGCTAAAATTACAGATGAACTGTATCAGCTGAACTGCAACAAGGTGGTTAATACTGCCCAAGGAGGAAAAACATTCAAACTGCATTCACACATGGCACAGACAACTTAGACACAGGAGTCCTGACATAATAAAGGAATTAACTAACTAAAATGACTATGCAAGTGGAATAAAAATTAGTTCATATGATCAAACACTGAAATGCACCAGCTGTATAAAAAGAAAAAATGACAAAAAACTTTTCCAAAGCAGACTAACAGCAGTGCTAAGAAATCTCTGGACTAAATTAATTTAGATCTTAGTGGTCTAATGGATAAACAGACTCCAGGAAAGAAGTTTATAGATGATTACTCCAGGACAGGTATACTACACTATATCTGTTACACAACAAAAGTGAAGTACCAGAGAAACTTGATGGTTAGAGTAAGCCAAAACTAAAATTTCCTTAACAAACTGCAGCTTCACTGAACACAGTGAGCCAGAACTACATTTACTGTACTTAATCCTAGCACCTATCAATGCTACTTACAAATGATCACATCTAAACAAGAATTTCCTTTACATAAAACCATCCTGACATATAAAGTTCACTAACCTACACTTTTGTACATTTTTATTTAACTTTTTATAAATTGTGGAATGATAAGAGGATTTTGTCTGAACTGGGAAGCCTTTTTGTTAACCCTCTCTGTGTTAGAAATGTTCTCTTTCACGTTGCTCCCAAGTTTTATTTAAACTCAGAGCCAGGATTCACAAATTTCACCTGCAGGAAAATCTGGTATTGGCACTTGGATGGACTTCAGAAAGCACAGGAAGTGTGGTGAGCTCGATTTCTGTTATTTACAAATGGATTAAGGAAAGTAAGTACCCCTATATTGCCTTAAAAAGTATAACAATATAGGATCTGATTATGTCAACCTTAAGAAAATGGATAATAAACTTCAATTTTTTGGAATTAGCACTGAGAGTGATTAAATGTACGTTCACTGGCCACTTCATTGGGTACACCTGTTCAATTGCTTGGTAACACAAAATGCTAGTTAGCCAATTACATGGCAGCAACTCAATACATTTAGGCATCAAGACATAGTAAAGATGACTTGCTGAAGTTCAAACTGTGCATCAGAATGGGGAAGAAAGGGGATTTAGGTGACTTTGAACATGGCATAGTTGTTGGTGCCAAACGGGCTGGTCTGAGTATTTCAAAAACTGCTGATTTACTAGGATTTTCATGCACAACCATCTCTAGAGTTTACAGAGAATGATCCTAAAAAAAAGAAAATATCCCTTGGTAGTTGTATGGGCAAAAAAGAAAAGAATGGGCAGACTGGTTCGAGATGATAGAAAGGCAACAGTAACTCAAAAAATCACTTGTTACAACCAAGGTATGCAGAATACCATCTCTGAATACAGAACACATTGAACCTTGAAGCAGATGGGCCACAGCAGCAAAAGATTACACCAGGTGCCACTCCTGTCAGCTAAGAATTTGTACAGGCTCACCAAAATTGGACAATAGAAGATTGGAAAAACATTGCCTGGTCTGATGAGTCTCATATTCAGCTGCGACATTCAGATGCTAGAGTCAGAGTTTGACGTAAACAACATAAAAAATTGGATCTATCCTGCCTTGTATCAACAGTTCAGGCTGGTAGTGGTGGTATGATGGTGTAGGCGATATTTTCTTGGCATACTTTGGTCCCCTTAATACCAGAGTTGTATAAAGTACTCGAAACCCATACTTGAGTAAAAGTACAAGTGCTCGATCAAAAAGTGACTTGAGTAGAAGTGGAATTGCTCAATCAAAAAGTGACTTGAGTAGAAGTACAAAAGTATTCAACATTTTTTGTACTTAAGTATTGCAAGTAGTTTTTTTAAAAATTTTGCTACTCAAGTACTGAAAGTAAAAGTACCAGTAGTTTTGAAAAAAAAAATTGCTACTCAAGTACTGAAAGTAAAAGTACAAGTACTGTGTTATGTAGTTATTAAAGAAAGAAGTCAAAAGTTTGAACATCATATTGTTTTTTATTATTTCAAATGCAGCTTTTATTTATACATACAGTAGCATTTATTTTCGTATGCGCTGATAATACACATGTTTTGAGCTTCATGAAACCTGCCATCTACTGTTCTGGCAGTGGTAATTTTTAAAATAGTAATGAGTAACTATGCAGCACAAAAAAAAAAAATATCAGAGTAGAAGTATTGAAATCATCGAAAAAATGTAGTGAAGTAAAAGTGGAAGTAGGAGAAAAAAATTCTACTCCAGCAAAGTACAGATACCGCCTTTCGGTACTTAACCACTTTACCACCGGAGGATTTTGCTGTCTTACGTCTGGGCCACTTTTTGCGATTCGGCACTGTGCGACTTTAACTGACAATTGCACGCCGTACCCAAATGAAATTGACGTCCTTTTTTTCCCACAAACAGAGCTTTCTTTTGGTGGTATTTGATCACCTTTTTGCGCTATAAACAAAAAAAGAGCGTAAATTTTGAAAAAATAACAATATTTTTCACATTTTTTTATATGAAATTCCCCCCAAAAAAAATGTAAAAATCAAAATTTTTTAAAATTTTTGGCCAATTTGTTTTCTGCTATCTATGTTTGGTAAAAAAAAATCACAACAAGCGTATTTTGATTGGTTTGCGCAAAAGTTATTGCAAGGGTTTATGTGATTCCGCGCTTAGGATAGGGAGTATATATGGAAAAAATGACACCGCACCTGGCTGCTGCCCACTTCAAAAAATGCAACCCTAAAAGCGGAGCATTTAGATAGATAGGGGAAATGGAAGAAGTGATTGGCGCTGCCCAGTGGGGTATTTGGGAAATCAATCTATGGTTGCTACACTCCTGAGTTGAGTTTTATATAAAAGTCTGTGCAATATAATTTATATTAAGACCTGTGTATAGCCTTATAAAATCATGAAACAAATAACTAAACTGTAAAATCAGAGGTGGTCTATGCGCATAATCTAAACATGAAGTAAAAACCTTTAAAATTGGGTAAACATATACATACAATATGTGCAATAGGTGAATATAAAGTGCAAAAAAGTGCAATGGTGTATATCAGGAGTGGAGTGATAAATAATTAAATAATTCAATAACTAATCATAAGTTAGCAACCATGGAATCACAATCAATAAATATAGCCATAAAATTCTAATAAATATAAGTGCAAAAAAAAAAAAAAATATATATATATATATATATATATATATATATATATACATGTAGCTACAAGCGAATAAGTGTAAAAGTGCAAAGGTGAAAAAAATCCTTCTTATATATAGCTGTGCAAAAACGGCAGCACAAAAGGTAAAGGTGTCCGTATAAATTATTAAACAAATAAATCCAAAGACATGTGCAATCTCGGTGATTTGATAGATCCAAAAAAGTCCTATATATATATAGTCCGTATATTGTGGTTAAGGTGCTCTTTTCTTTAGGCCCAGAGTGTGGTGAGTGGGCGGAAGGAAAAAGTGTTGCCCTGAGCCTGGGGTCCTGGGCTTACCAGATTCCCTTACCCCTACAGGGGTAAACAGCGGGTCGATAATAAGGGATCGCTCACATACACTGGCAATCAGGATATCCCCAGACCTCGATCTCTCTCCGTTATTGGTAATCAGATGTCAGCTCAGTAGGTATAATAAACTCCAGTGCAGTACCCGGGTATGGAGAAGAAAAGGGAAGGAGTTTTTGAATGACCAGCGTGCCCCCTTTCAATGCAGAATGATCAGCGTGCCCCCTTTCAATGCAGAATGACCAGCGTTCCCCCTTTCAATGCAGAATGACCAGCGTGCCCCCTTTCAATGCAGAGAGACCAGCGTGCCCCCTTTCAATGCAGAGAGACCAGCGTGCCCCCTTTCAATCTAGAATGACCAGCGTGCCACCATTCAATGCAGAGAGACCAGCGTGCCCCCTTTCATTGCAGCGAGACCAGCGTGCCCCCTTTCAATGCAGAATGACCAGCGTGCCCCCCTTCAATGCAGAGAGACCAGTGTGCCCCCTTTCAATGCAGAGAGACCAGCGTGCCCCCTTTCAATGCAGAATGACCAGCGGGCCCCCTTTCAATGCAGAGAGACCAGTGTGCCCCCTTTCAATGCAGAATGACCAGTGTGCCCTCTTTCAATGCAGAATGACCAGTGTGCCCTCTTTCAATGCAGAGAGACCAGCGTGCCCCCTTTCAATGCAGAATGACCAGCGTGCCCCCTTTCAATGCAGAGAGACCAGTGTGCCCCCTTTCAATGCAGAATGACCAGCGTGCCCCCATTCAATGCAGAGAGACCAGCGTGCCCCCTTTCAATGCAGCGAGACCAGCGTGCCCCCTTTCAATGCAGAATGACCAGCGTGCCCCCTTTCAATGCAGAATGACCAGCGTGCCCCCTTTCAATGCAGAATGACCAGTGTGCCCTCTTTCAATGCAGAATGACCAGTGTGCCCTCTTTCAATGCAGAGAGACCAGCGTGCCCCCTTTCAATGCAGAATGACCAGCGTGCCCCCTTTCAATGCAGAATGACCAGCGTGCCCCCTTTCAATGCAGAGAGACCAGTGTGCCCCCTTTCAATGCAGAATGACCAGCGTGCCCCCTTTCAATGTAGAGAGACCAGCGTGCCCCCTTTCAATGCAGCGAGACCAGCGTGCCCCCTTTCAATGCAGAATGACCAGCGTGCCCCCTTTCAATGCAGAGAGACCAGTGTGCCCCCTTTCAATGCAGAATGACCAGTGTGCCCTCTTTCAATGCAGAATGACCAGTGTGCCCTCTTTCAATGCAGAATGACCAGCATGCCCCCTTTCAATGCAGAATGACCAGCGTTCCCCCCTTTCAATGCAGAATGACCAGCGTGTCCCCTTTCAATGCAGAGAGACCAGCGTGCCCACTTTCAATGCAGAATGACCAGCGTGCCCCCCTTCAATGTAGAGAGATCATCATGCCCCCATTCAATGCAGATAGACCAACATGCTCCCTTCAATACAGAGAGACTTACCTGTAGCAGTGGCTTCTCCTCAGTTCCTTGCATCTCCTCGAGTCCTCCCGCCTTCTCTTCGGCCAATGGCATGCGTTCGCCTTTCAGACAATTAGGGAGCGGGTCTCGGACCCGCTTCCTGATTGGCCAGGAGGAGAATCCGTGTGACAATAGCGAATTTTCATTCGCTTTTGTCACACAATAGGTGGGCTCGGGGCGCACTGCTCTCACCCTTTTTTGAAGCCTATTAGAGCCTCTGGCTCTAATCAGGTGATTAAAAAAAAACCCACTCTGTGACAGCGCCAGGCTGCTGACTCACGTGCTGCTAAACTGACTGAGCAGTGAAGAGAGGCGGCATAGGCGGGGCTTGGCTTGCAACGCCACCCCACCCTACACCAATGGACAGCTGAGGCACAGTCCAGCCCCTTTTCAGCCATAGGTCGGCTGCGCTGGACATCTCCCAGCCTAAAGATGAAGGCAGCCGCAGACCGTGTGTGAACTGTGTATGTCAGAGTCAGACAGACAGAGTGACACTGCAAATGCGCCCCCCCAGATGTTGCGCCCGGTGCGGCCGGCCCCCCCTGCACCCCCCACGCTACGCCACTGCTACTTAGTTACTATACATCTCTGCTTAATACCAATTGAGCATCGTTTAAATGCCATGGCCTGCCTGAGTATTGTTGCTGACCACGTCCATCCCTTTATGACTACAGTGTACCCATCTTCTGATGGCTAATTCCAGCAGGATGATGCACCATGTCACAAAGCTTAAATCATCTAAAACTGGTTCCTTGAACGTGACAATGAGTTCACTGTACTCCAATGGCCTCCACAATGGTGCTTTTATTACCTGTGAGTCACACTACTGTACCAGTAAATTTAGTTACCAAAATGTCCAAACGTTGGTACAGTAGTGCAGAAGCTTACAGTATACTGACCATGTCAGATGAGAGCGATGGGGAAGCCTCACTGGCAGAATCAGGGTCAGTATACGAACCTGATGACAGCATCGGCTCCCTGACAGATAGCTCCGACGACAGATGGGTCCCTGTTAGACCCAAGTGTACCCGATCCCATTCTGGAGTTGTTGAGATGCAGGAATCGCAGGGTGCTCGTATGGCCAGTGGCCTAGTACACCCTGGACCTAGAAAAACCAGCACTGCAGTAACACTTGGTGACTTGGCGAGTCCCATAAGTGCAGTTGAAGCTGGTTCGGTGGCTAGCACGAGAAGTGCCCCGCAGCCACTGCGTATTTGAAGACAGGCCCATAGAGCCCATAGTGCCCTCCCTGATGCGCTGGCATATCCCAATTGGCAACCCACTGATTCTACAGTGCCAGTACTTCCCCCATTCACTGCCCAACCTGGAATCCACGTGGTTTTACGGCCCTGAACTTTTTTGAACTGTTCTTCACGGAAGATCTTTTCGGATCTATTGTGGATCAATCAAATTTATATGCACAACAATTCATCGCCTCCAACCCAAATTCGCCCCTTGCCAGACTATTCGGCTGGAAACCTATAACGGTTCCCGATTTTAAAATCTTTCTGGGCCTTTCCCTGAACATGGGCATAACCAAACAGAGTGAATTGCGGTTATATAGGTCCACTAGCCCACTTCACCATATGCGCGTGTACTCTGCCTTCATGTCCAGGGCGAGATACGAGCAAATTCTGCGATTTATGCATTTCAGCGACAATGAAATCTGTCGTCCTCTGGGAGACCCTGAATATGATCGGCTCCACAAAATTCGGCCCCTCATAGACCACTTCAATCAGCGTTTTGCAGCCTTGCTTACGCCCGAACAAGTTGTCTGCGTTGACGAGTCCCTGATTAAATTTACTGGCCGCCTTGCTATGAAACAGTACCTCCCCAGCAAGCGTGGCAAGTACGGGGTCAAGCTGTACAAGCTCTGTGACAGGGCCACAGGCTCTAGAGTTTGTTTCCGGGTCTACGAGGGAAAAGATAGCACTGTGGAGCCCCCCAACTGCCCAGACTACATAGGGAGCAGCGGCAAGATAGTTTGGGACTTGGGTGTCACCCTTATCAGGAAAGGGGGACCATTTGTAAATGGACAACTTTTACACAAGCGTGCCACTATTTAGTCACCTTCTCGATTTACAAATTGGTGCATGTAGCACTGTGCGACCTAATCGCCGGGGCTTCCCCCAATGACTTGTAAATTCCCGTCGTTGTCGGGAGGGGGGAGACTGCTTGAAAACTGACAAATTGCTTGCAGTGAAGTGGAGGGATACACGGGTTGTTTTTGTTCTGTCCTCCCTTCACCCAGACACGACAGTCCAAATTTCTACGGCAACTGGCGTTATGGAGAAACCCCTCTGTGTCCGTCCACGACTACAACCTTAATATGGGAGGGGTGGACCTTAACGACCAGCTTTTGGCCCCGTATTTAGTTGCCCGTAAAGCCAGACGCTGGTACAAAAAAGTGTCTGTTTATTTATTCCAATTGGCTATGCTGAACGCCTTTGTCCTATACAGGGCGTCAGGACGAACTGGATCCTAACGAAAATTCCAGGAAGCGATCATCGAAGCCTACCTGTACCCAGGAGGTATGCCTGCCCAACTTCCCCTTCCAGATGCAGTGAGCAGGCTGCATGAGAGGCATTTTCCGAATGTCCTCCCGCGTACCCCTACCCAAACTCACCCCCAAAGTAGATGTCGTGTCTGTAGCAGGCGCGGATTTAGGCGTGACACCCGCTATTATTGTCCCACCTTTCCTGACCAACCTGGTCTCTGCATCGGGGACTGTTTCCGTCGCTACCATACACTAGTAGAGTTTTAGTGTAGGGTACAGCATGACACAGTGTAGGGCACACAAACACAGGGTCTCGAAAGATGTTCGATGGCTATCGACATTTTGAGGGACCCAAGCTGGAAAATCGCAGTTCACAGAAAAAACAGTGTTAAAAAAAAAAATAAAAAATCCAAAAACAGTTGTCGTGTCAGTCATTTTTATGTTCTTCTACTCTCCCTACTGTACTTTTACTGTACTTTGTTTTTCATTCTTTTGTTAACCTGTTTCTCTTGCAGGTACCCGTCAGCTGCCACATTGATTTTATATATTCTGACACAAACAGCGTTTGCGCACAGCATATATGGATACCTCTGATGGCAGCAGCTGTGGTAGGCTGATTTCACCACTGCAGTTAAAATACCTTTAGGTATACGTGGAATATTGTCATGTATACCCACCATTAAATCAGTGGGTTTGGCTGTTTGGGCGGTTAATGGTGTGTAATACTACACAATATTCCTGCGGTGATTTCTGTTGGACTCTCTTTTTTTTTGTTCAGCCCACAGGCGGCATGAAAAAAAAAAAAACCTACACTATATGCCAAACAAGGACCAGCAATGTACTGGTACGTTGCTGGACTTTGAGTGGTTATACCAGGATGATGCCTGCAGATTTAGGCATCATCTTGGTATCGTTTTTTACAGCCAGCGGTCAGCTTACATGTAAAAGCAATCCTAGCGGATAATTGGCCGCTAAACTGCTTTTACATGCAGTGGGAGGGGACTACCCCTCCCGCCGCCTTCCGCCGCCTTCCGTGGTTTTTCTCTGGCTCTCCTGTCCCACCGGTTAACCCGAGAGTGCAGCCGGTGGTTCAGTTATCTAACCATAGAGCTGATTGGAGATGAGAATGGCTCCAATCATCTCTATGGCCTAAGATACCGGAAGCTAAGAGCATTTTATGACTTCTGTTTCACCAGAAATAAACAGCGCCATTGGGAAATTGGGAAAGTATCTTATCACACCAATTTTGGTGTGGTCAGATACGTTAAGGTCAAAGGAGAGATCTAGAGTCTAAAAGACCCCAATTTAAATAAAAAAAAAAGAGTACCTGTCACTACAGATTGCTATCATAGGGGATATTTAAATTCACTGTGATAACATTAAAAATGATTAAAAAGAAAAAAAAATGAAAGGAAAGGTGTCAAAATAATATAAAAAAGCAAAATAAATAAAAAAAAATCAAGCCCCTCCTGTCCCCCCGTGCTTGCGCTCAAAGGAGCACGCAAGCGTTGGGCTAATGTCATATGTAAACCGCAATTGCAGTATGCATGTGAGGTATCGCCGCGAACGCCAGGTAGAGGGCAGTAATTCTTGCAGTAGACCTCCTCTGTAAGTCTAAAGTGGTAACCTGTAAAGACTTTTAAAGGCTTTTAAAAATGTACGTAGTTTGTTGCCGCTGCACAGGCGTGCGTAATTTTTAAAGCATGTCATGTTTGGTATCTATGTACTCGGCATAAGATCATCTTTTAAATTTTACCAAACAATTTGGAATTATATAGTGTATTTGTGCATTAAATTTTAAAAAAATGTATTTTTTTCGCAGCAATTGCGTTTGGAAAATCTGTGCGCAAATTCCCGTGTGACAAAAAAATTTGCAACATCCACTATTTTGTTCTATAGGGCCTCTGCTTTAAAGAAATATATAATGTTTGGGGGTTCAAAGCAATTTTCTAGTAAAAAAAAATATATATTTTTTTCATGTAAACAAAAAGTCACAGAAAAGGCTTGGTTTTCAAGTAGTTAGAAGAGTGGGTGATGTGTGGCTAAGATTGAGCATAAAATGCCGGGACAGTTCAAACACTCCCCAAACGACCCCTTTTTGAAAAGTAGACACCCAAAGCTATTTGCTGAGAGGCATATTGAGTCCATGGAGTATTTTATATTTTGCCCTAAGTTTCGGGAAGGTGACAATTTGTTTTTTATTTTTTTGTTTTTTTTTTCAGAAAGTTGTCACTAAATGATATATTGCTCACGCATGCCATGGGTATATGTGAAATGACACCCCAAAATACATCCTGCTGCTTCTCCTGAGTACAGGGATACCACATGTGTGAGACTTTCTAGCTGTGTACGGGACCCCGAAAACCAATCCCCATCTTCAGGTTTTCTAATGGCGTAAATTGCTTATTTTACCTCTGCACTACCTGTCACAGTTTCAGAGGCCCTGAAATTTCAAGATAGCACAAAACCCCCCAAATGACCCCATTTTGCAAAGTAGATACTCCAAGCTATTAGCTGAGAGGCATGGTGAGTCCATGGAATAGTTTATATTTTGCCACAAGTTTTGGGAAAATTATTATTATTTGTTTTTTGTTTGTTTTTTTACACAAAGTTTTTAGTAAATGATATAATGCTTTCACATGCCATGGGTATATGTGAAATGACACCCCAAAATACATTCTGCTGCTTCTCCTGAGTACAGGGATACCCCATGTGTGAGACTTTTTGTCAGTCTAGCTGCGTACAGGACCCCGAAAACCAATCCGCACCTTCCGGCTTTCCAAGGGCGTAAATTGTTGATCTCACTCCTTACTACCTATCACACTTTTGAAGGCCATGAAATGGCAAGATGGCACAAAACCCCCCCAAATTACCCCATTTTGCAAAGTAGACACTCCAATCTATTTGCTGAGTGGCATGGTGAGTATTTTGCAGCTCTCATTGTTTTTGGAAAATGAAGAAAAAACAGGAAATGCATTTTTTTCCTATTTTTTCAAATTCCAAAACTTTGTGACAAAAAGTGAGATCTGCAAAACACTCTACATGCCTCTCTGCAAATAGCTTAGGGTGTCTACTTTCCAAAAAGGGGTCATTTGGGGGGGTTTGTGCTGTCTTGGCATTTCATGGCCTCCGAAACTGTGATAGGTAGTCAGGAGTGAAATCAACAATTTACGCCCTTGGAAAGCCTGAAAGTGGGGATTGGTTTTTGGGGTCCTGTACTCGGCTAGACTGCAAAAAAGTCTCACACATGGGGTATCCCTGTACTCAGGAAAAGCAGCAGAATGTATTTTGGGGTATCATTTCACATATACCCATGGCATGTGTGAGCAATCCCAAAAAGTCTCACACATGTGGTATCCCTGTACTCAGGGGAAGCAGCAGAATGTATTTTGGGGTGTCATTCCACATATACCTATGGCATGTGTGAGCAATTTATCTTTTAGTGACAACTTTCTGTTAAAAAAAATAAAGAAAATAAAAATGCAATTTTCCCGAAACTTTTGGCAAAATATAAAATATTCCATGGACTCACCATGCCTCTCAGCAAATAGCTTGGGGTGTCTACTTTCCAAAATGGGGTCATTTGGGGGGGGGGGGGTTGTGCTATCTTGAAGTTTCAGGGCCTCGGAAACTGTAATGGGTAGTGAGGAGTAAAATCAAAAATTTATGCCATTAGAAAACCTGAAGATGGTGATTGATTTTCAGGGTCCCGTACACAGCTAGGCTCCCAAAAAGTCTCACACATGGGGTATCCCCATACTCAGGAGAAGCGGCAGAATGTATTTTTGGGTGTCATTCCACATATACCCATGTCATGTGTGAGAAATGTATCTCACATTTAACAACTTTGTGTTAAAATATAAAATTTAAAAAAAAATTGTAATTTTCCCAAAACTTGTGGCAAAATATGAAATATTCCATGGACTCACCATGCCTCTCAGCAAATAGCTTGGGGTGTCTACTTTCCAAAATGGGGTCATTTGGGGGGGGGGGGGTTTGTGGTGTCTTGACATTTCAGGGCCTCCTCACTATAAGTAGTGAGAAATGCAATGAAAAATGTACGCCCTTTGAAATTCTGATGGTGGGGATTGGTTTTCGGGGTCCTGAACACAGCTAGGCTCCCAAAAAGTCTCACATATGTGGTATCCCTGTACTCAGGAGAAGCAGCAGAATATATTTTGGGGTGTAATTACACATATACCCATGGCATGTGTGAGCAATATATAATTTCAATGTCAACTTTGCGTAAAAAAAATATATATATATTTTTTTATCATTTTTCAAACACCTGTGACAAAAAATGAAATATTCAATGAGCTCAACATGCCTCTTAGGACATTCCTTAGGATGTCTACGTTCCAAAAAGTGGTAATTTGGGGGGGGGGGTTTGTACTGCCCTGCCATTTTAGCACTTCATGAAATGAGATAGGCAGTCAGAAATTAAAGCTGCGTAAATTCCAGTATTTACACCATACTTTGTAGACGCTATAACTTTTGCGCAAACCAATAAAAATACGCTCATTGAGATTTTTTTTGTCAAAGACATGTAGCTAAATACATTTTGGTCAAAAAATATGACATAAATTGAGTATATTGGATATTTTTTAAAAGACAAAGTTGAAAATGTAATTTTTTCTCAAAATTTTCGCTCTTTTTTTATTAATATCGCAAAAAATAAAAAGCGCAGAGGTGATCAAATAAACCAAAAGAAAGCTCTGTTTGTGGGAAAAAAAGGACATAAATTTCAAATAAAGTACAGAATTGCATGACCGCGTAATTGTCAGTTAAATTCACGCAGTCCAAGTTGAAAAAAGGGCTCTCGTCTTTGAGAAGGAAAATCCTCCGGGGCTTAAGTGGTTAAGGAATCAGGACCCAGACTGAATAAGGTTGAAATAAGTTTAATAAGCCAAATAACACACTCCAATACCAACACCAGTAAACAAAGTAAGTGAAAATAAATGTGACAGTGCAAAACCCAAATAATAACCTACCTTAATAAATACAAAACGGAGGGAGCACACATAAGCAAGACAGGACAGGGACAGGAGACAAGGGGAACAGGAAGCCAGGTACAGGAAGCAGAGTACAGGAAGCAGAGTACAGGAAACAAGACTCAGGATCAGGATACATGTTACAGGATCAGGTTCAGGCTTGCAGGTTAAATACTGAAGCCCTTAACCTAAGTGAAGGGTGGGCTTATATTCCCCCAGCAGTCCACATCAGGTGCAGCCTAAATAATTGTACAGTCCAGCTGCTGGGAGACACCCACTGGTGGCTACCCAAATTACGTCCTTCGATTCCAGGAACAACAGTGCCACCAGAAGATGACCCAAGTAATGACACCAATTCTGACAGTCCCCCCCCCCCCGGAGCATAAGGCTGGGCAGCAGGCACTGGATCATCAGACTGGGCAGCAGGCACTGGATCAGCAGGCTGGGCAGCAGACACCAGATCATCAGACTGGGCAGCAGGCATCGGATCAGCAGGCACCAGATCATTGGGCTGTGCAGTGGGCAGAAGCACATCGGGCTGGGCGTTGGGCAGAGGCACATCAGGCTGGGTGGCAGGCAGAGGCACATTGGGCTGGGTGGCGGGCGGAGGCACATCGGGCTGGACGGCAGGCAGAGGCGCATCAGGCTGGGTGGCAGGCAGAGGCGCGTCAGGCTGGGCGGCACGTAGAGGCGCATCAGGCTGGGCGGCAGGCAGAGGCGCATCAGGCTGGGCGGCAGGCAGAGGCTGGGCAGCAGGTAGAGGCTCATCAGGCTGGGCAGCAGGCAGAGACATATCAGGCTGGGCAGCAGGCAGAAGCACATCAGGCTGGGCAGCAGGCAGAAGCACATCAGGCTGGGCAGCAGGCATAATTGTATGTGTTGGAAAGAATCTCCTTTTCTTTTTAGGTTAAGACCTTGGAATCTTGCAAGTGATTGCAGGGCTATGAATAGATTGTAAAGTAGATGGAGGCATACTGAGAGATAGTGGAAAAGTAGAGACAGTTACAGAGGAGGATTTCTGAGGAGTTGCTAGGGGCAACGGAGTAGCAGAGGGAGTTTTCACTGGATTAAATGCAGGGAAAGTGCAGCTAGTGGAGACAGGATACTGACACACAGTTGAAAGTTGAAGAAAATTGAAAAAAAAATACTGAACTGCAGCTGTGGTTGCTACAGGTAACAGAGAGGGGGATCTTTGAGCAAATTGGTTTGTTGATGCAGAATTAGATTGGTGCGTGTTAGCTGATGCTGAATAGGAAAGATCTGACCAGGTTTGGAGTAAGGGCTGAACAAAACTCAATTTAAAATTCCCTTGTCTGACTAGAGAATGTACTGCATTTATACAATGCAGCAGAGCTTCTGGCAAATATCCTGAATAATGCTCAAGGAAATAGGGTTTATCATCTTCGAATAGCCACACAAGCGATTCCATCTGAGATACACTAAAAGTAGGAGAATAGGCATCACCACCCTTAGGGATACTAGCCAAAGCCAACTCAGCACAGATTTGAATGAGTGGCTGAATTTCTCCAAACAAAACTCTGCCTTGGTCAACAGGAGAGTGAGCCAGACGGATGCATTCCAACAATTACTTGCTAGAGAGCGCTTTCAAAATTTGGTGGCAATATTTTGTGTCTTCTGTTACAAGCAGTGAAAAATAAAAAACCTCCTCTGACTGCATCTTGCAGCAATAGCAAATGCTGAGACCAGAAAATTCTTAATTCCCAGGTTCAGCCGATCCGATCGTTAGTGACTTCAGTATTATGTCAGGGATACCACATGCAGGCATCAAGCAAGGGCGATCAGATCAGTTGGCTGCACTTGAGGAATCAGGACCCAGACTGAATAAGGTTGAAATAATTGTAATAAGCCAAATAACACACTCCAATACCAACACCAGTAAACCATAAACAAAGTAAGTGAAAATAAATGTGACAGTGCAAAACCCAAATAATAACCTAACTTACTATATACAAAATGGAGGGAGCACACATAAGCAACACTGCAGCACAGTGACAGGAGACAAGGGGAACAGGAAGCCAGGTACAGGGAACAGGGAACAGGATACAGGATCAGGATCAGGTTCAGGTTCAGGTTCAGGTTCAGGTTCAGGCTCAGGCTCAGGCTCAGGCATGGACACAGCTTGCAGGCTAAATACTGAAGCCCTGAACCTCAGTGAAGGGCGGGCTTATACTCCCCCAGCAGTCCACATCAGGTGCAGCCTAAATAAGTGTACAGTCCAGCTGCTGGGAGACACTCGCTGGTGGCCACCGGAATGAAATCCTTCGATTCCAGGAGCAATAGTGCCACCAGCAGGTGACCTAAGTAATGACACCGATCCTGACACAAGGTGTACCTAACAAAGTGGCTGGTGAGTGTATATAGATTTTGCTTTAAGATGGCTCTGGGGTTTGATGTCATGGAGGACTTTTCACACTTATTTGTTGCAATTCATGCGGAATGTTAACCCAATGCATGTATGCATTGTAATGAAACAAACCTGCCCATTAGCACTATAGACAGATGTGAATACATAGTGTGTTGCAGCATGCTATATTGGCCACAAAAAGAGCAGGTACATTTTATACATTAAAGCTTGTTAATGGGCCACTCAAAGTGATCACACACATACAGTAGGTGTGAAGGAGCCCTCAAGGAACTCCATCCTAATCTGTCTGGTTACAGTCTCCGATTGGTCCTGCAATCCTTACTTCATAGAAGATTTGTGATGACATGTACATAGCTGTCATCAATAAAAGGCTCAGCTGTGCTTTTATTTTGAACCACAAGGTTGAGAGGGCAGTATGGAGTCTGTCATTTTTAGACCTAAGGGACACAAAGCTTACAAAAATAACCAGGTACACCAGTTCTTATGGCAATGACCACAGTAGCCACTAGCCAGTTTGTGAGCCCATATTTCAGAAAAATAGTAAAAGTTGAGAAACATTCCTTTCTCAGTAAGCAATTTCAAGGCAAAATACACATTATATGATGTGCTCTGTTTCAAAATTGTTTTCTCTATTAAGATAAAAATTGTCCTAGTTATTCTCAGAAAACTCAAGTTTTAATATCCTTGGAAGACTTTAGTTATGACGAACCAGATTTAGTCTGAAAACTGCAAACTCAACAACATTACTGTTTTCTGACCACTTCTTGGTAGGATTAGTTTGCGTCTTGTCTAGCAGTGCTTATATATTTGTTCTCATCTTATTTAGCAACAAGGAAATGAACTTGTTCCTTTTATTCATGAATGCGGATGATCATAATGGTTATTTATCTCAAATCATATCCTGGTGCTATTAGTCTGCCGGGCAGATTTCCAAAGAAATACAGGCATCTTCTATTACCTTGTTATGAAGCTGAAAGTAAGATTAATGAGCAAACATAAACATGAATCTTGTCTATACATCAGTAATACCTCTGTTATGAAAAGCCTCTTAAAGGAAACAGAATACTGTATATCCTATTGAAAAGGCATGTTTATGTCTCCATAAATGGGCAATAAACCATAGATACCTCAATAATTCTGTGCGGAGTACCTGCCTGTTCAACACCGTAGCACCTGAGAGTGGCAGATTTTTAAAGTTGGAAAATCATCCCCTATCCAATTGGATCATATTTTTGACTTCAAATATCCTCATTTATTAAACTATAGTGGGTTAAAAGTTGTAGAGATAGGGAATGCTCAAGACAAAGGCATTCAGAACAAAAAAATTATGCAGGTAAAACAGTCCCAACTTTCACTCATTTGGAGGGACATTCGCTTTTTGGGAACCACATCCCTCCATCCTTCTTTTCTCTATAGTTATCCCTATTTTTGGTCTTTTGTATAAACCTCTTTAAAAAAAATGTGCTAATTACCTACCAAATGTATTATACTACACTAAAACCTTTAACCATCCTCTAAATTATTGCATTTTCCCATTCATTAGGGTTTGACAAATGCCAAAAAAGAAACATATGCGGAACTAGTAAATACAGTGAACCTTGAAAGAAAGGTCTAAAAGGATTAAAAAGGATCTTCTCCAGAAATGATTGGGCAGCGCTGTGATATTTAGTTGGCTAAAGCACTGTGTATCATAACCATTTTTTTTCTTTTAAACAACACTGTTGTCACCTTTATTCATCCTTTTTTTTGCATCTTAGTGCTGTAAATCTTTTGCAGCCTCTTTGCTATCGTTTCCTGCCTAGATGCAAGCACTCCAGCTATGGCTGCATGTCATTGCTCAGGGTGAGCTTCCTGTTGATGACAATTGAGTAACATTCTTGCACAATTAGTGTTAGTACAGTCACTTAGTGCCAATGGAAGCACTTGTAACCAGGTGACAAGGCAGGAATAGGGAGTCCCCGAACAAGGGCATTTACGGCAGAATCACCAATTACTTTTCAATTCACTCAAGATTTATGAACACATTCAGTGAACCAGAAAGTAGTGAAGTCATTGGATCAGTTAGCATTTTCAAAGTCATCATAGGTTTCTTTTAACCACTTAAGCCCCGGAGGATTTGGCTGCTAAACGACCAGAGGGTATTTTGCGATTCGGCACTGCGTGACTTTAACGGACAATTGCGCGGTCGTGCGACGCTGTACCTAAACGAATTTGGCGTCCTTTTTTTCCCACAAACAGAGCTTTCTTTTGGCGGTATTTGATCACTTGTGCGATTTTTTGATCACGCGCTATAAACAAAAAAAGAGCGTAAATTTTGCAAAAATAGCAATATTTTTTCCTTTTTTTTATATGAAATTCCCCCCAAAAAAAATGTAAAAATCAAAATTTTTTAATATTTTCGGCCAATTTGTTTTATGCTACCTATGTTTGGTAAAAAAAATCGCAAAAAGCGTATTTTGATTGGTTTGCGCAAAAGTTATTGCGTTTACTAACAAAGGGAAAGATTTTTGTCATTTTTGTAGTTTTTTTTTTTAACGCGTAATGGCGGCGATCTGCGATTTTTTTTGCGGTACTGCGACATTGCGGCGGAAAGATCGGACCCTTGACTGACATTTTTGACACTTTTGGGGTTACCAGTGACATTTCTACAGTAATCAGTGCTATATATATGCACTGTTACTGTAAAAATACACTGGTAGTGAAGGGGTTAACTTTATTTGAGAGGGAGGGGCTGTGTGTGTCCCTAGGGGCGTGATTCTAACTGTGATTGGCTGTGGCTTCAATTGTATGCAGAGTGATCAATGGATCTACATAGTAGATCCATGTGATCAGCTCTCATACAGAGAGGAGAATGACAGGCAGCTTGTTTACACAAGCTGCCTGACTTTCTCCCTCTCCCCCGCCGATCGCAGAGTGGCCGGCGGCGATCGGGTCCGCCGGTCACGCGCGCGGGGGGGTCCGTGACCACGCGGGAGCGGGAGCGCGCCTCCGGCGGCGCGCGCTCGCTCCCTAAACCCTCACAGGCGAGCGACGTAGACCTACGTCACTTTGCCTGTGAGGGGCTGACCGCCGCCGTAGATAGTCGTGCGGCGGTCGGCAAGTGGTTAAAAATTATTTTTATAGCATCCATTGTAAATGCAGCTTTCTTTTCCATTCCTGTGTCTTTTCACATAACTGTGATGTAAATGGTAGAATCGATGTTCAAATATATAGGCAAATAGGAAAATAATCATGACTAGACACGTGAGGTTTGTTTGTTTCGAATAAATATTCGGACGAATTTTTCATTATTCAGAGATTCAGATATGTCAGAAACGCTGAATTACAGTATAAACAAAGTTTACCGAATGCTCCGAATAACTAAACTAAATTCGTCCGAATTTCCAAAATTCGAAATAAAATGCAAATTGTATTTTAAATTGAATTCTATTCGAAGTCGAACTGTAAACATATTTCTGAAATCAAAGACTGAGTGCTTCGTTAGAGTACCATTTCCAAATAATGCTGTTTTTGTTAAGCCAAAGATGATTTAAAGGGGTTGTAAAGTCAGAAAACTTTTTTTTTTTTTTATCTTAATGCATTCTATGCATTAGGATAAAAAGCCTTCTGTGTGCAGCAACCTCCCCCCCCCCCCCCCCCACAGCCCACCTAATACTTACCTGAAAATATTGTTTTTTGATTTGTTTAAAGCGCAAAAAAAAAAAAAACGCAGAGGTGACCAAATACCACAAAAGAAAGCTCTATATGTGGGGGAAAAAAAGGACATTCATTTTACTTGGGTACAGGGTCGCACGTTCGTGCAATTGTCAGTTAAATAAACCAATGCCATATCGCAAAAAATGGCCTGGTCAGGAAGAGGGGTAAACATTTCAGAGCTAAAGTGGATATATACATATATGCTGTATATATACTGTGTAAAATTTTTCTTGTCTACCTCTTGAGTACTGTTTATTTCCTGTGTCGGTTGGTTATTTACTCTTTTTCTTTTACTTTATTTTTCACGTAGCACATTTATTGTATTGTTTTCTCTTGTTGGGCTTGATGTGTCTGCAAAGTATTAAGCCTTCTATCCTCCATGTGAATTTGCATCTTTTTTGTTAGTCTCCATCTGCAGTCTCTATCTCCTGTTTTACATGTGGTAAAATTCGAAGGCTTGTGTCAACAGGTCGTGGGCTTGTGTCAATAGCATCAGACAGCAGTTTGAGATGCTTCTGAGAACATTTAAAATTCACTGACAGACGTTTTTTGACGTGCAGTCAGGCTGCATGTGTGCAGCGTGGCTCAATTATGTCACTTTATCTGCAAATATTAAGGCCAGAAATTTTAGTATGAAAACAGGACTAGTAACAGAACAAAGAAAAAAAAACAGAATTTCAAGAAGAGATCCAGTTTTTCCCAGATATGGAATTCAAAGCTTGTTGACACAGGTAAAAGTGAAAAAAACTGTGCTTGTGCAACAAATAATTTCAAGTGGAAAAGCAGCAAACACACTATGAGATTTTTCATAGGTGCAAATCATGTAAATCAACATGCGCTAATCAATAAAACATATCAATAAATTTCAACAATTGTCAAAGTTAGGTGAGTTTGGCAAACAGGTTGGTATGCAGGCAGCTTGTGCTGGAGGCAGCAGACAGGATAGCAGGGTATGCTGGCTGGATCCACACAGACAGGATAGACCAGATTTGGGGTAAGACAGGAATGTGGTCAGAAGACTAGCTGGGTCTGGAGCCGATCAGTAGTGCATGAGCCAATAGGAACAGACAGAAGCGGAGGTCAAGGGCAAGCCAGGGTCAATGCAGATGGAGAACAGAGGATGATCAGTAACTGGAAGCAGAGTACAGGTTTGCAGGATAGCAGGTTTGCCAAGGCTGAAGACAAAGCAGCATTAGTACTGAGCAAGAGCTGGGTTTAAATAGCCTGTTTGGCGCCAGCATCTGCCACAGGCTCGCGTACGTCAAGGGCAAGCGAGGGTCAATGCAGATGGAGAACAGAGGATGATCAGTAACTGGAAGCAGAGAACAGGTTTGCAGGATAGCAGGTTTGCCAAGGCTGAAGACAAAGCAGCATTAGTACTGAGCAAGAGCTGGGTTTAAATAGCCTGTTTGGCGCCAGCATCTGCCACAGCCTCGCGTACGTGCGCACGCAAGTGCACAATGGCGTGTGTGCCCGCGAGTGTTCGTGCAAGCGCACACGCATTCGCCATTGCCGAATTCCTGTGTGCTTTACCAGGAGCACGTCTTTGCCTGTGTGCAGCAGACCTTTTCTTCCACTCACCAAACAAATATAATCCCCTAAAAGTAGAGAAGTCTTAAAAGGTATAGGTTATAAGGATCCAGACCAGCCACATCTCCCCAGCAACTCCTCGAAGTAAAAAAGTAGCCCAGTTGCTCATATAACGCTACTTCCTGCCAACAGCCACATATGCTGAGAATGAAAACAAGAGCAGACACTTCACATGGTATAAAACCTCACAACATTTTATTTATGTGTAAATAGCACTTACAAGCATTACAAGGTAATTCTGCATTAAAAAAATCAACTCCAGGCGGCATAAAAACAAACTTTACTTTTGGTTGCGCAATGACGTCAGCATGTAGCTCCACCCTACACGTTTCGTCATACGTGGCATCTTCCAGGGCCCGGTAATTAATAGACACAGTAAATTAAATGTATAATTAATAGTCCACCCAAATAGGAATTAAAATATAGTTCAGGTTTGTTCACTATTCGGCAGTAAGTCAACTTCTTTAATGTGGAGCAACTTTACTTGTTAGTTTATTTAGCTCTTTTGTGCTCTCTCTCCTGTCACATCTCAAGCTGTGGAAACTGCAAAAAATTTAACTTCTGAAGTATGTGGTCAATCAACTTTATCCCAATACAGTGACACTATGCTACATTTTAATTGACTGAAATAATTTTTTCCCTCGGCTGGCAGCAAAGCCATGATATCTGTGTATCTGCGCATGGACATTATACTTACAACAGCCTGTATGCACAGGTACTGTTAGAAGGGATTGTCACTTTAATGTTATAAAGCCCAGATGATTTTAATAACATCCAAAATGCAGCTATCTATCTGCAAATGTATCAGTGTTTAGAAACAGAATCGTTATCAGTAACAAATCCACAAATCCTTGGATTGTCCCTGAATTTCAGTTATATTTGACAGCTGTGATTTATTGGGATCACAGCAAGGGCAGGGAAGCATTCTTACACATAACAGTAGGGATGTAGACATCTGCCTCGATTCTCTCCTCCATACAATATGTGGTGTAACTAATAATTTACAGACCACTGCCATCTTCATTAAAGTCTGGCTCTATAGACATGGTTTTACAACTGCAAGCTGTGAGCCATGATTGTATCCTAGGCATAAAGGAGCAACACAACCACCTTACTGGTTATTTTTATTGCAATTATTTGTTTAAGCTGATCTCACTTGAGAAAGGTGTTTTCCCCGAAACATCATTGCTCTTTTCCACCTCAATCCTGGTTTCCGGGCGTCTTCATACCAGTTAGCTGCTTTATTTCTGCAAATATCTTTATGTACACTTGTGATTACTCAGAATCTTACCATCCTGGCACTGGTTATTACCTTGTATAAAAAATTGATTGATAAAACAATCAATTGAAATCTATTGGGACTTTAAATGAAGCATTATCCAACTAGGAAAAAATGCTTCCATCCCTATTGTTCATCAGAAGGGGGGGGGGGAAGGGGAGTAAAAAAATTAAAAATATATATAATAATGGCAACTGGCATATATTTTACGTAGGTACAATCATAAAGATCCACATGATCTAACAACTGGCTACCATAATATTAATATTACATGTGGATCTGTATGATTGCACCTACGTAAAATATAGGCCAGTTGCCATTATTATATATATTTTACATTTTTTTACTCCCCTTCCCCCCCCCCCCCTTCTGATGGTTATTACCTTGCTGTACTACGAGTCAGGATTTGCTTTTGTTTCGTTTCATGGCCTTGATGGTGAATTTTAATTTGTGTTAACTGTATGTTAATTGTGTTATATATAAATAATACAAGCAATTGGTTAGCCATTAGGCTGTTTGTTGTGCTGCTTTTAGCTTATACATCATACTAAATTGTTTTTTTATTTTTTTGTAAGGAAAACCTATTAAGGGCTTTCAGCATCCACAATTTTGGTATTTGTACTGTTTTATTGTATGTACTAGTACTACTGTTATCTCTGCATTATTCTTTAAGACCTTGTGTTGTCCCTACTGTGCTGCCCACTGTTCTTGCTGGAGAGGAAGCTGTACTTGACGACCTGCAGTGCAAGGATCTCTCTGTTTCTGTCATTCATGGGGCTATACAACCCTACTAACAACCACCCCGAATCCACCTCACCATCACCATCTGATCAATCATGTTTGTAAAGAAAACCATGAAATTGAAGTGTGGAAAATTGTGGCCGTGGCCCCTTTATTTAGGTTTTAAAACAAATATGATAACCTATATTCTTTGCTGTACCATACCATTACCAATAAACACACAGACCAATATCACATTAAATCTATGCATCTGTGGTTTCTGATCATCCTCTGTTCTCCATCCCCTGCTGCTTCCTAAATATTCCCTCAAATATTCTATCAACACTCATAAGGGTGTAGCTCTGAAAGAGGAAGCACAGCCCTACCTCTACCTACATGGCTACCTCCACATACAGATACAGTATATAACAAGGGGTGGTAGATTAGTAAAGGGAAAAGATCAGCTATATGGAGACTACAGGTAATGCTGATAACTACTTCTTAGTTCCATAGTTCAGTTTCTTTTAAAAATCCAGGCCTTCAACGCCACTGTCAAAGGGCAATTAGATATTTATTAATTTTTGTTCAGGTCGAATTGTTAAAATGAACCTGTGAAGGTAGCAGTATGGGAACCATTGGATTTCCATTAGACTTCTTGAGTGCAGTTATTTGCATGTGTATATCCTGAATATGAACATGACAATAAATAATTGAGGCATTGGGCAGCATTTTTTACATACGTAATTGCACAGCAAGCAGATAATCAGGTGATGATCTTCTAATCAATATCCAAAAAGCCTGGGTATAATGGACAACTATAAATCAGAGATTGCACATTGTTGTAGCTCACATAATAATCCCAAATGTTTATGTTGGAAGTATTTTTTAATTTATAGTTTGATCATGGTTCATATAGTATTGCATCTGTCCTGATTACTGTTTATGAGTGTACTCATCAAATCTGCAATGTCTATGATATGCCTGAATTGACTCATGTTCCTAGTTTAATTATTTGTCAAAATCTATTTCATGGACAAAATTTCACATCCTGCAACTTTCTGACTTGAACATATACCTAGACAGATGAAATTATGCTTTCTTAAAGCAAGGTTTGGATCGCTGTGATGGATTTTCTTTTTTTTTTTCCACAAGGTTAATAAACCAGTCCACATCTATGTAGTAATATTCATCACTAAACATTAATGATGGAGATATATATATATATATATATATATATACACAGTATCTCATAAAAGTGAATACACCCCTCACATTTTTGTAAATATTTTATTATATCTTTACATGTGAGAACACATGTTCTCACATGTAAAGAAAAGTGAAGAAATGAAACTTTGCAACAATATAAAGTAGTGAGTGTACAACTTGTATAACAGTGTAAATTTGCTGTCCCCTCATAATAACTCAACACACAGCCATTAATGTCTAAATCGCTGGCAACAAAAGTGAGTACACCCCTAAGTGAAAGTGTTCAAAGTGTGTTCAAGTGTGCTTGTGCATCATCTTTAGAAGAGGCTTCCTTCTGAGATGACAACCATACAGATCAATATGATGCAGTGTGCGGCATATGATCTGAGCACTGACAGGCTGACCCCCCCCTTCAACCTCTGCAGCAATGCTGGCAGCACTTATACGTCTATTTCCCAAAGACAACCTCTGGACATGACTCTGAGCACATGCACTCAACTTCTTTGGTCGACCATGTTGAGGCCTGTTCTGAGTGGAACCTGTCTTGTTAAACCGCTGTATGGTCTTGGCCACCGTGCTGCAGCTCCGTTTCATGGTCTTGGCAATCTTCTTATAGCATAGGCCATCTTTATGTAGAGCAACAATTCTTTTTTTTCAGATCCTCAGAGAGTTCTTTGCCATGAGGTGCCATGTAAAACTTCCAGTGACCATTATAAGAGAGTGAGAGATAACACCAAATTCAACACACCTGCTCCCCATTCACGTCTGAGACCTTGTAACACTAACGAGTCATATGACATCGGGGAGGGAAAATGGCTAATTGGGCCCAAGTTGGACATTTTCAATTAGGGGTGTACTCACTTTTGTTGCCAGCGGTTTAGACATTAATGGCTGTGTGTTGAGTTATTTTAAAGACAGCAAATTTACACTGTTAGTCCCCGTTCACACTAAGGCGACCTGTGAGGCGACCTGGTCGCCTCACAGGTCGCCGTAGGTCGCCTTCCATAGGGAAGCTGCGGACCCGTTCTAATATGAGCGACACAAGTCGCTCCGACTTAGAAAAAGGGTCCGGAGCTTCTTTGGGGCGACCAGGATGCGACCGCCATAGACTTCAATGTTATGAAGTCCGTGCCGGCCGCTCCGAGGTCGCGGCGCGCTGCTCGCACCGCGACCTCGGAGGTCGCCCCTGGAAGTAGCGTCGCTCGTATGTGAACGGGGCCTTATACCAGCTGTACACTCACTACTTTACATTGTAGCAAAGTCTCATTGTTTCATTGTTGTCACATGAAAAGATATAAAATATTTACAAAAATGTGAGGGGTGTACTTGCTTTTGTGAGATACTGTATATATTTATATATATATTTATCTAGCCTAGGTCTAAATTCACATCCTAAAGTGTCTGTTTTCTTTGCAGCTGTCACATTTGGTCACAGGACATCCAAGAGTCACAAAGAAAGTTGGTGCAGGAAGACTTCCTGCTGCCGACAGTGTGTTCATTGGTCTGAATAGAGATCAATATAATACCTACTGGTGATTTATCACTGCTCAGGAAAACCAGTCCAACATATTATTGGGATTATCCCAGGGAGCAAATGAATCCCATAAATAGTAACCCATTACTCCCTGCACCTGGATAAAAATAATGTATTTGATAAAACAGTATTCCTTATATTTACTCGGCCCAGAATTAGATTTATTTATATAACTTCCATTTAGATATCTGTTATGTGAACAGCTACTGCGCTATCAATGCAAAAATTTAACAACAACAAATGCATTATATTTATTATAATAATTGTAAATGAGAGGAAATGAGATGTTATTCTGGGCATATTTCAGAATTATCTTACATTTAACATATCCCTTATTGATTTTGTGCAGTAGCTAATTATGTTTATCCATTAGAAATCCCTGTGCCTTGAAAGCAGTGCTACTTAGAGTCAGAGCCAATATTGGGTTTGCTGTTTTCTTTCTAGAGTTACACTATTATGTAGGATGATCGATTTGGAGTAGTTCATCTTCCATATTTAGACTTGGCTGTAAGCTTGAACTCACTAATTAGAAGTTGTTTCTCATACTCTCTGTTTATACCAACAGCTTGCTTCCTGCGTCATTAAAGGTGCAATAATTTATGACATTTTCTCCAAAACTTTTATAGCCTAAAGCAGACATGCAATAATATTAATCGCACTGATTGATTGTCGTGTTTTTAGGTAAAATATTATATGAAAGCACATTTTGTTAAATAAACACTCAGCATTAAGATCATTTTAGAACTATGCAAAATAAAAATAAAAGTAATAGTTTATCAAAAAGAATAAAGGGAAAAAAACTGAAAATTGTATGCTCACCTTTACGTAATTTTCCTTTCCTGGTGCATCTTCATGGCAGCACAGCATACAATGATTGTGGCTCCATCCCCACAACCGGATAGGACTGGTTAACTATAAATCAAAAGACAGACCTGGCTCGCAGCATTCTCTGTAACTCCCACAATTTGGGTAGGAATCTGTATGCTGCCACGAAGATGCACCAGGAAAGGAAAATTATGGAAAGGTAATTATACAATTTTCCATTTTCCTGTCGCATCATGGCAGCATACAATAGGAACTAACTCGCCATACGGAAGGGTTCAAGAACAATTTTATAATGGTCAGTGGCGTATGTATGCTTTTTCCAAATTTTACTGTTGTGAGCCGGATTCACCTAAAAATGGTGAAACAAGTGAGTCTTGTGAAGAGAAGGCTCTTTTAATTGTCTTAATCTAGGACAGTGTTTCTCAACTCCGGTCCTCAGGGCACACTTAAGCCTCGTACACATGCGACGATTATCGGCGGACGGATCATCAGACTTTTGTCCAAGTTGTGTTTTGTTGGTTGGAATGTGCCTAGACTGCACACGAATTTTCTCGGCCAACAAAATTCAACTTCAGAAGTGATGTCATGCGTTGGCTTGTTTTCTTTGTGTTTTTTCTTCACTGAGCATGCCCAGACTTGCTCATCAGATTTTTCCCTGTCGAAATCTGTACTGACTGCACGAAAATCGGCCGTTGTGTTGACGGCTAACAAAAATTTTATAGTCTGCACACCAGATTTTTTTCGGCCGAAAAGTCGGAGTTGGTTGTTGGAAGCATCATACTAACAAGCCGAAAATCGGCAGATTGAACGTTGGCCGAAAATTCCCTGCCAATTTTCAACGCGTGTGTACGGGGCTTAACAGGCCAGGTTTGCAAGAAAACTGAAACCCATCACAGGTGATATTATTTGCTGCTCAGTGATTGCAGTATTCTAGTCTGCATCTCCCTAAGGTAATACTTAAAATCTGGCCTGTTAGTGTGCCCAGAGGACCGGAGTTGAGAAACACTCATCTAGGAGATGACTGTACGTGTTGATGCTGACTGACCCTGCCCTAAGCCATGCTGGAACCAAGCACAGATTTCAGCTTTCCTGAATGAAAAGGTAACTGCCAAGCAGGTCATCAGCATTAGATCAACATCCAGGGGATGTGGTACTCTCACTTAGCTAAAGTGGAAGGAGAAAGATACCCCATGGACAAAAAGCAGTCTGGGGTTTTAGGACTATTCGGTCCGGTTAGAACGTTACGTGAGGCTCCTTGAATACAAAGCTTGCAGCTCTGACACCCTTTTTCACAGAGGTTGTAGCAACTAGAAATATGGTATTCAGGGTTAGATTGCAGAGTGTAGCCAATTTTGTAGGATAGAAATGAGGCCTTGATAGAGCTGAGGACCATAAGAAAGTCAATAGGAAATAATGGTTTCCAGGCAGGTTTATAACTTCATGCAAACCTGCTAGTGGTCACCCTTGAGATGGCTGTATCCTGTCTACTCTCAAATAGATTAGATCCGTTGTCTGGTATCTTTCAGCAGTTTTTTTTTTTAAGGCGGGATCCGCCGACCATGGCTTTAGCCATAATGACCTCCTTGTCATGGCCGCGGGAAACACCGCTCTATAAAAACATTAATTGTCATCTACTGACACATCCGCCGCATGGTCTCCTGCCTATTTCAGCTCTTACAAAGCTGTTACCGCCTTGTCTCTCCTTACTTCCTCCAGAAGGGGTTCTTTAAAAGGGCAACTCCACTTTCCTTTTCAATCTGCAGGTCTGTAATTTTCTGTAAAAAGCAAGGCAATATGGCTATTGGGAGGTGTTCAGTACACAGAATGTGTATAAAACACCACCCTGAAACATTTCCTGCTTGAGTGATTGGCTCACTGATTTTCTCATAAGTCTGCAGAAAGATACAAGTCAGATACTCCCAATGGGAAATCACATCTAAAGTAATGCATACCCTGCCACTTTCCTCAGAGTCCTGCAGGTGCAGCAGCTGGTTGATAATTATGAAACCATTTCCACTAGACTCACTCAGCACATGGGCTGGTTATTGCTCGTCTGCAAGCATCTGCAGATGCTACAGTGCATAGGAGCACTTCAGAGATGGATCTAATTTTTGTCTAATTAAGGTCCTTGCAGGGCTGTATCCTGCTTGTTCCAGGCAGACTTGACATATTAGCTTGGCAGGCAATAACTCCACCACAAATGCAGCAACTATTAGGGCTAGTAACCTGTAATGTTTGTAAATGAGGAACAATGATAATGAGTGGCGAGATGATCAACATTGCCTGGATGTCTGCTCTTAGATGGCGACTTGTCTTGACCTTTAAAGGGCTTCCTCCATCTTGAGGTCCTTACAGGGCTGTAGATATTGGCTCTCTTTTTCTCAATCTTCACTACTTACCTAATCCCTATACCTTAAAAGCAATGGGTGGTCTGACTGGGCAGCATCCCCCATAGAAACAGAGCAAAGCAGCAGACTGAAATGAAAAACAGCATGACACAGCGATCACAGATCAAGCATTGAGAAGGGGATAGGAAAAACCAAGGTGAAATGCCATAAAGAGCACAGTGATCCCAACACTGAGAAGGAGATAGGAAAAGCTCAGGTGAATGCCAAAAAAAGGGAAAACATACCTGCCAACAATGACCACATAAGCATCCAGCATGCGTGAGTAGGGACAGCTCCACCATGTGTTGCCCAAAAATGCCATATAACCATTTAAAACTATCACATTTTGCCATTAATAATGATGTAGCGGTCAGAGGAGTAGGGGACCGCAATGCAGAATTCAAGTACGGTACAGCAGACAGAGAGGCTGAAGCAGATACCGGCTTTATTAACCAACAGAGTATAATGGCCGGAGAATGATGTTAACAGTAATAACAGATTACATAGGTTTACAGCAAAGTTAACTGCAACGTGATACTTAAAATGGCGCTCCCGCCACCGCACACACAGAAATACAGGCTACTCTGCTATATGATCCTATCTGATTCCCGCTAACCGGGACACGTTGCTGCAACGCTCTGTCTACAGAAACCTGCTCTATGCCCTGCCACAGGTTAGCACCGGTGCACACTCACAGTTCTGTAGGTACAGCTGCTTTATCTCAGTCTCTGTAATGGTGGTTGCAGTCAGGTCTCTGGATCTGTCCCTTGCTGTCTGTAGCTGCAGTCTCTTATGCACTGGTCTGGGTTTCTTTGCAGGTTGTTTATCTTGTTCTGTCACGTGGAGGTCACTGCAGTCTGGCCCCTTGCTCTGTAACTTGCTTGAGGTGCTCTGGGATGTTCTCTCCTCTCTTTCTCTGGTTCTCAGCTGCAGTCCGTAGTACCACAGTTCAGCTCTGTCTCCTCTGGCAAGATCCTGTTGCTCTGTCCCTGGATTATACAGTCTATATGCCCTCTCAAGGCCACAGCATGCAGTACCTTTCCTCAGCTCAGCACAGCCATAGAGAAGAACACCACACCGTCCCAGGAACTTCCTGTTCCCTCCTCCTTTCCAGAAAAGATCCCTTCACTTAAAAAAACACCAACAACTGTGGCTTATTCTCATTAACAACAACAGTGACATCTGGTGGCTGAAAGATGCATGACAGTCTGTGGGAATTTCTCAATAGAAGTACAGTGTAATGGAGTTTAGTCATTCAAGGGGCTGACCCCCTACAATGACATCAGTCCCTGAGCATGATTGCCATCTTGGAAAAGGGCTAGCCAGGAAACAGGCCGCAGGGGCCGTATCACTTCCTGCCTTTCATGTTTAGAGTGTACTTGCACTGCTTCAGCCATCTTGGAAATGGCAAACGCCCACAAAAAAGAGAAAAGAGGTAAAAAGCATATGGAAAGCAAAGGGAAAATGCTGTCATTTACATCAAAGTTTGTTTAAAGCTTTCTTTGGCAGGCCTGCTCCACCAGAATGGGGCACCAACCATATAGCTCATGTAAAGGCTGTAAAGGAAGGATTTCCACCCAGGAGAGGCTGAACTATGCCCCCCAGACCACCAGAATGGGGCTCCAACCATATAACTCATTTAGAGACTTACAGGAAGGACTTCCACCCAGGAGAGGCTAAACCTGGCTGGGGCGACAGACAGACCTCGCGACTCCAGTCCTGATCAGGTGAAGACAAAAATAGGAGAATGCTGCGAGCCGAGTCTGTCTTTGATTTATAGGTAACCAGTCCAATCAGGTTGTGGTGGCAGAGCCACAACCATTGTATGCTGCCATGATGCGCCTGGAAATACATTTAAATGTACATTACGTACACACATATACACACATATTTATCTACACTTCCAATGTCTATTTCTCAATGGAGCAAGCTGTGTATTGCTACATTGTGACTATTTATAAACTGGTCAATAGCTCATTCAGGTTTTCATCAACTCTGTACATTGCTGCATTCATCTTTCCCTCTTTGTTGACTAGTTTCCTAGTTCCTGCCACTGAAAAACATCCCCACAGCATGATGGTAGCACCACCATGCTTCACTGTAGGGATGGTATTGGCCAGGTGATGAGCAGTGCCTGGTTTCCACCAGACATGATGTTTGTCATTCAGGCCAAAGAGTTCAATTTTTGTTTCATCAGACCAGAGAATGGTGTTTCTCATGGTCTGAGAGTCCTTCAGGTGCCTTTTGGCAAACTGCAGGCAGGCTGTCATGTGCCTTTTATTGAGGAGTGTCTTCCATCTCTACCATACAGGCCTGATTGGGGGAGTGCTGCAGAGATGGTTGTTCTTCTGGAAGGTTCTCCTCTTCCCACAGAGAAATGCTGAAGCTCTGTCAGATCTGGTTCTTGGTCACTTCCCTCACTAGGGCCCTCCTCCTCCAATCGCTCAGTTTGGCCAGGCGGCCCACTCTAGGAAGAGTCCTGGGTATTCTAAACATCTTCCATTTACAGCTGATTTAGGCCACTAAGCTCATTGGGACCTTCAGTGCCGGTTCACACTAGTGTGATGGAAGACATCACATGTGATTCGCACCGCACTGCTATGCAAATCACATACAATGTCTTTGCGATGCAAATTCAGTCATACAGATTGTATGGCTGAATTTGCATTGCATTTGGACCAAAGTCATGCAGGACCCTTTTTTTGGTCCGCACCAGAATCTAATTGCATGGGTGTTCACACCCACGCGATCCGATTCCTGTCCGAATTAACAGTTCGCACTGTGATATGGAAACTAATCTGGGGGTGTTATTAACTTTGTATTGACACTCCCAGCAGTTCGCATATATCAGTGTGAACTGCCTGCGAGTTGGGTGTAATGCAGGAACCCGCAGTGGATTTGCAGGGTTTCCGCATCGCACCAGTGTGAACCTGCACTTAATGCTGCAGACATTTTTCTGTACACTTCCTCAGATCTGTGCCTCGATACAATCCTGTCTCGGAGGTCTACAGACAATTCCTTGGACTTCATGGCTTGATTTGTGTTCTGACATGTAATGTTAATTTTGGGACCTTCTATAGACAGGTGTGTGCCTTTCCAAATCCTGTCCAATCAACTGAATTTACCACAGGTGGACTCCAATCAAGTTGTAGAAACATCTCAAGGATGATCAGTGGATGATCAGCCTCTGAGCTGAATTTTGAGTGTCAAGGCAAAGGCTGTGAATACTTATGTACATGGGATGTTTTAGGTTTTTATTTCTAATAAATTTGCAAAGATTTTAAACAAACTTCTTTCCCAATGTTATTAGGAGGTATTGTTTGTAGAATTTTGAGAAAAATTATTATTTTAATCATTTTGGCATAAGGCTGTAAGGTAACAAAATGTGGAAAAAGTGAAGCGCTGTGAATACTTTCTGGATGCACTGTATACCATAGTTTGTGGACTATATAACTTTCCTACAGACTAAAAAATATACACTGATTTGGATTATTTTTACCAAAGAAATGTAGCAGAATATATTTTGGCCTTAATTTATGAAGAAAGATTATTTATTTGCAGAATTTTATAACAGAAACAAAGAAAAAAAAAATTTTTTTTTTCAAAATGTTTAGTCATTTAGTTGAGTTAGCAAATAAAAAAAAAAAAACAGTAGTGATTAAATACTACCAAAAGAAAGCTCTATTTGTGTGAACAAAATGAAAAAAATTTAATTTGCATACAGTGTTGCATGATTGCACAATTGTCATTTACAGTGAAAGCTGAAAAAATGGCCTGGGCATGAAGGGAGTAAAAGTTCCTAGTATTGAAGTGGTTAAATATAGAAGATCTGTGTGCATGTAAAGACAAAAATCCAGCCATGTATCATTAAGGACTGCAGAGGTTTTTGTAAACTCTGACCCTGTACCTGTAGGCAGGTGGCCTACTGTATTGTATGTTAGTTAGCTTCTTGGTAGCATAGGTCAGGGGCAGGGGTGTAACTATAGGGGTTGCAATTGCAACCGGGTCCCATGCTCCAGGGGGCCTGTGCGGCTCCCCTGTATACCTGGATAGGAGGAGTGGAGGGGCAGCATGTAGAGAAATCACTGTCCACCTTTTTCCTCCTGTAGCTGCAGGAGGAAAATGGAGGAGATTGGTTCCTCTGTATGCTTTACCAGCCCCTTCCTTTTCTGAATGGACCTGCGACCGGGCCCTGGCATTCCACCACTGTGGGGAGTCCCCAAGATGGCAGGAAGGGGGCCCACTGCAGAACTTGTGAAAGAGTCCCGCTGTGGGACCGTAATAAAGGGCCCCCCAACGAGAGTAAAGGGCCCCAGGATCAGTTGGAAGAGCCCCAGGCTTAAAGGGAAGGGCATGGCTAGGGGTTTGGGGGGCCCTTCATGGTTTCTTGCACTGGGGCCCTGAAGGTTCTAGTTACACCTCTGGTTAGGAGGAATGGGATAATATCTTTGCCGCCCTCCTGAGTGTGTTCACTGGCTTTTTCTGAGGTCCAGCCTCCCTCCTGTGTATTATAACAGGAAATCAAAAGACTCCTGTGGCTACATTTCGGACTTAAAGTGATACCAAAGTTTATTTTTTATTTTTATTTTTATTTTTTTGTTAAAATTAACAAACATATACCACTTACCTGCTATGTGCAGTTGGTTTTGCACAGAATAGCCCAGATCTTCCTCTTCTCGGGTCCCTCTTTGGCTCTTCTGGCCCCTCCCTCCTGTTGAGTGCCCCCACAGCAAGCAGCTTGCTGTGGGGGCACCCGAGCCGAGCTGCAGCTCCCTGTGTCCATTCAGACACAGAGCCACACCCTGGCCCCATCCCTCTCTCTCCTCATTGACTTTGATTGACAGCAGCGGGAGCCAATTGCTCTTCACTGCGGTCTCAGCCAATGAGGAGGGCACCCGAGTCTCTTATGAAACATCGCTGGATCGAGATGGAGCTCAGGTAAGCAGTATTCTGCGGAACTGACAGCGCCTGTAGATAGGGGTAGAATGTGGCCTGACCATCTTGTGCCCAAGCAGGCAGATATGCAGAGAAGTAGCGAGCCTTTCCCTTCTTGTCTGGAACCTTTCCCTGCTGCTTGTTCTGTCCCTACCAGGTTGGGTACCTGCCCCTACCCTACCAACTTGCAAAATGTGCTCCAAACCTGGGAGCCAGGGCCTTGTAAAAAAAGGCTCTGCTTGACCCAGGATGGTTGCTGGAATCATCCAATGGGATAGCACCCTCAGTGACCCAGGAAATTATAGAAGAACCCTTTTCCTCTTGACTTCCTCTTCAACTGCAGTGCTGCTGAGGAAGAGTGCCACCTGTAGCGGAGAAAGGAGACTTCACTTTCTATCCCTTTTCCCCAAATATTTACCCTATCTACATATAGAGGGCTCATGATGACATATACTGATATACACTGGAGACCAGCAAACTCCCTCAGCTCTTTAAGGCTCTGTTCACATCTAGACGTCCTGGATTCTGCCTGTGATCCAAAATCGATGCAAATTGCGGGACGTGCTTGCGATCCCTGTTACTTCCAATGGCATCCCAATCATGGCGCGATTTTGGAGCAATTTTCGCCCAAGGAATCGTGATAAAATATCGCTCATAAGAAGTTCCGGAACTTCTTCACCTTATTTTTGAAATGTATGTATAGTACATCCTGAAAATGCTTGTATGCATTGTATGTTTTATGCAAACATCCTTTTGTTACCCATACCATATCTTATAGTAAAAAATCTCAATAAAACTTTGAAACGATTTAACCTGAGCAGGTTTTTTTTTTTTTATTGGCTAGCATAAACGTGCTTGGAAACCTTTGTATTGATTTGTATATTCTCCATTTTTGCTAGTTTCCACATATCAGTGTTGCTGCCATTGTGATTTTTGCCATTGTGACTCATTTCACACAGTTCCAGTGCGGGTACCCGCATCCTATGTCACTTGCAGGCAGTTCACACTGCCCTCTGTGAACCCCTGCAGGTGTCAAAAGAAAGTTAATGACACCCAGGATCAGTTCGCAGATTGCATTGGGAACTAAATGGTACAGGGATTGGATTGCATGTGTTCACACACATTTGATTCCAGCGCGGACCAAAAAAAGGGTCCTGTACCATTTTGGTGTGAATGCAATGCAATTTCAGCCATACAGTTTGTATGGCTGAAATCGCATTGCACAGACATCGCATGTGATCTGCACAGCACTGCGGTGCGAATCACATGCGATGTCTCTGTTTGCACCAATGTGAACCCAGCCTTATAGTGCATTGAGGCATGTTGCTGTATTTTGAATAGGCTCAAATGTAGAGAAAAAACTAATTATTTTCATAAATGCAGTTTACCATAAATTGCATCGGTGTGCTGCAGCACAGGTGCAATGCATATATTTATAAGATACAGTAATTACTTCCCATGATAATTGTTTTACAACATATAAATAGGTTTTTCCGATTAAATGCCAATGATTACAATCTCTTTAGGGAGTATAAAGGTGAAACCTGTCCTATTTATACTTTAGATATCTAGGCCTGCTGTTCTCTTTGATATTGACATATGTGGTGTCATCATACCAAGATCTAAAGAGCTTCCCAAGGCTCTACTGGTGGTTTTCTCTGAGTCTGGCAAGGGATTAAAAAAAAAAATAATAATTAATCTTTTCACTGTAAGGAAAATAATCTACAAGTGAGATATATTTTTAAATGACTGTAAAAGTGGGAGTAAGCTCCCATCTCTGACTTGTACCTATAGGTAAGCCCAGTGGTGCTCCATGGGCCTGGGGGGGGGGGGAGGGAGGCAGCAGACGGACCGCACCATACCTCCCCCCCCGACCACACCAGGCCACACACCATACCCCCCCGGACCACAGCGAGACAGGAGAGAAAGGAGACAGGAGATAGGATAGGCCTCCCCCCCTCTCACTCACCCTGCATGGGTGCAGCAGCAGGTGGTGGCTTCGGCTTCTTCCCCCTGTCTTCTGCGTCTCCTCCCTCCTCCTCCATGCCCAATGGCATGGCTTCTGCTTTCGGCCAATTGGGAAACTGGTCTCAAAACCCACTTCCTGATTGGCCAGGAGGAGGATCCGTGTGACAATAGTGAATTTTCATTCACTATTGTCACACAACTGAGTGGGTTCCGTCCCGAGCCAACCCTTTTTTTTTAGCCTGTGAGAGCCTCTGGCTCTAGTCACATGGTTAAAAAAAAAAAGCCCCATTGAACTCCATGCGTCCGGCGCCCCGCATGTAGATTATGGGGCCGGACGCATGGATAGGGGGGAGCGGCGCCCATATACACCAAAATAAATCTTGGGAGTCAATTTGCTGCCCCTTTCTAAGTGCCGCCTGGGTCCAATGGACCCAATGGGACCCATGGTAGGGCCGGCCCTGACATTAGGACTTTACATTTCAGGTCAGGTAAAAAAAAAATCACCCAGCGGTTTACTCCCACTTTAACCTATCTAGGACTGGCCTATCCATAAAATTCAGCCAAGAGCTGACCATCTGATACAAAATCAAGTCTCTGAAAAGCCCAAAATGTAATCACAAAATCTGAAGGTAACTCTTGGAGCAGTTAGTGTCTAGAAAAGTTACAGAAGTATTTCAGGGCTAGAAAGAATACATTAAAAATTTAGAGCCATATCTAAAGTGGACCTAAAACCCATTAATACATGTAATATATGAGTTAAAATAATAATGTAATACCAAAAGTGGTTTACATCTACGGCTTTTTTTATGAAATATTATGGCAATCTTGTCATCAAGACTCCTGTTGAAGTACTTCTAGTAATGGGATGACAACTGTCTCTTAATTGTGTTTTTGCGTTGTCACACATGCTCCTAATTAAAGTGCAGGGCATTGAGCTGACTCACTATCAAAAAGCAGGTTTAGAGCAATGATGTGCAGCTGACACTGGGGCAAATGCATGGAGACAGAAAAAATGGTGGAGATCAACAGCAACAAGATGCAAATAGGGATGAAAAAAGTGAAATTGGTATTTTATGACAACAAGAACCATGAAAATGATTTATAATACTCAATGCTCAAGAAAATTCACTGCTAGGCAGTTAGGGTTTAGATCTACTTGAATACCCCTCTAGGCACACAAGATGTACAATTTCATGCAGTCTCTATTATTTTCTATCCAACTGTGTAATTTGTTTATTACTGTAAGATAGTTATAAAGCGGTGTACATTTTAAAGCAGGATGCTCTATATGTGTAACTCCCACAGTGCGCCATTGTACAGTGTTAAATAAAGATGAAAAACCTGCATGTTAACTGATCTAACAGAGATTGGTAACTCCTATAAGCAACCCGACAGTTCACTCCTGCTGATGAATTTCGTTTTGAACATCTAGAAACTTCAAGGATAACAACAAAAAAATTAGAAAAAGCAGTGGTAAATTGTTATACTTTATTATCTACCTGGAGTCTTCCAGATAAAAGAAATAAAGATAGTGCTGTCCATTTTACCCCGATGTCCTAGGCATTGTGGTTGACAAGCATCTACATCGTGGGACAATTCTTTTTTAGGATTTTTTGTTTTTTAATAAAAAAAAAGGTTGTCAAAAATTTATTTATTTACTTTTCAGTGTTAATTGTCATTGAGTAAGATAGGGTACCATGTACCCCTTACTCATTCCCATGCAGGGGCCAGTATCTGGGTGGTCCCTTATTTTAAAGTAGGTTCTGGATTCTGATAGGGTTGCGGAGAAGAGGCCCTTGTCCTTATCAACATGTGGACAAGATGCTTTGCCAGGGGGATCCGCCATGCAGGGGCATGGGGCCCGGTATCGTTTAGAACCGGGGGAGGGGGTAAAACATTCGCTGCCCTCTTTTCTTTTATGGTCAGCCAGGCTGCATGCTTGGATAAGGGACTGTTATGGGTGTCAAGGGCACCTTTTTTTTTACTTGCATTTTGCATGAGATTAACTCCATACCAGGCCCTCATAACAGATAAAGGTATGGTATGTGTTTCTAGGGGGAAACCCTACACTGTTTGTTTTTTTTTGCATTAAGTTCCCCCTTTACATATACAGCGGGTAAAATAAGTATTGAACACGCCACCATTTTTCTAGGTAAATATATTTCTGAAGGTGCTATTGATATACAATTTTTACTACATGTAGGTAACAACCCATACATTCCATACATACAAAGAAATTAAGTTATATGTAATAAAATGGAATGACATAGGGAAAAAGTATTGACCACATGAAGAAAGGGAGGTGCCAGAAGGCATGGAAAGCCTATACACCAGATTAAATCTATCAGTAATTAGAAAGCAACCCTGCCCCGTTAGTGCAAATTAATATTAGCTGGTTAAGTCTCAACTGATGGCCTATAAAAAGGTGTCTCGTTACCATGGTTTCACACAAGAAACACCTCTTGATGGGTAAAAGCAAAGAGCTCTCTCAAGACCTTCACAACCTTATTGTTGCAAAACATACTAATGGCATTGGTTACAGAAGGATTTCCAAACTTCTGAATGCTCCAGTGAGCACTGTTGGGGCCATAATTTGGAAGTGGAAAGAACATCATTTCACCATAAACCGGCCACAACCAGGTGCTCCTCGCAAGATTTATGACAGAGAAGTGAAAAGAATTATCATAAGCTTTGTCCAAGAGGCAAGGATCACTTGTGGAGAGCTTCAGAAAAACCTGGAAATGGCAAGTACAATTGTTTCAAAGAAAACAATAAGTAATGCACTCACCTGCCATGGCCTGTATGCACGCTCACCACGCAAGACTCAATGGAGTCTGAAGAAAAAGCATGTGAAAGCTTGTTTAAAGTTTGCTGCACAACATTTATGAATACAGGGAAAAATACTGGGAGTATCAATACTGGGAGAATATAGTCTAGTCAGATGAGACCAAATTGAACTCTTTGGATGCCATAATACACACCATGTTTGAAAGTCAAATGGCACTGCACATCACACCAAAAACACCATACCAACAGTGAAGTTTGGAGGTGGGAACATCATGGTGTGGGTCTGTTTTTCAGCATACGGTACTGGCAAACTTCAAATGATTTTGAAGGAAGGATGAATGGAAAAATGTATCAAGATATTCTTAATAAAAATCTGCTTCCATCTAACAGGATGATGAAGATGAAATGAGGGTGGACATTTCAGCAAGACAATAATCCCAAACACAAAGCCAAGGAAACTCTTAACTCTTAACAAAATAAAGCTGCTAGAATGGCCCAGCCAATCACCTGATTTAGGGTTTTGGAATAGATGAATGGAATCCCCAACCACTTTGATTACAAACAGAATGAAGTGGTGGACAAATGTCATTTACCAGCAATTTAAATGATATGTTTTTTTTAAATATCAGTTTTTCCTCTTCACGGACAGGTTAAGGGTATCTCCCAGGCATGTTTTTTTTTAAGAAAATTATAATTTTAATGTATTATTAACCACTTGCCGACCGCCGCACGACTATCTACGTCGGCGGTCAGCCCCTCACAGGCAAACTAACGTAGGGCTACGTTGCTTGCTTGTGAGGGTCTAGGGAGCGAGCGCGCGCCGCCGGAGGCGCGCTCCCGCTCCCGCGTGGTCACGGACCCCCCCGCGCGTGTGACCAGCGGACCCGATGTCCGCCGGCCACTCGGCGATCGGCGGGGGAGAGGGAGAATGTCAGGCAGCTTGTGTAAACAAGCGACCTGTCATTCTCCTCGCTGTAAAGACACTGATCACATGGATCTACTATGTAGATCCGTTGATCAGTGTCCTTACAGCTCAAGCCACAGCCAATCACAGTAGAAAGCACGCCCCTAGGGACACACACAGCCCCTCCCTCCCAAATAAAGTTAACCCCTTCACTACCAGTGTATTTTTACAGTAACAGTGCATATATATAGCACTGATTACTGTAGAAATGTCACTGGTAACCCCAAAAGTGTCAAAAATGTCAGTCAAGGGTCCAATCTGTCCGCCGCAATGTCGCAGTACCGCAAAAAAAATCGCAGATCGCCGCCATTACGCGTTAAAAAAAAAAAACAACAAAAATGACAAAAATCTTTCCCTTTGTTAATAAACGCGATAACTTTTGCGCAAACCAATCAAAATACGCTTTTTGCGATTTTTTTTACCAAACATAGGTAGCATAAAACAAATTGGCCGAAAATGTTAAAAAAATTTGATTTTTAAATTTTTTTTGGGGGGGAATTTCATATAAAAAAATGTGAAAAATATTGCTATTTTTGCAAAATTGACGCTCTTTTTTTGTTTATAGCGCGTGATCAAAAAATCGCACAGGTGACCAAATACCACCAAAAGAAAGTTCTGTTTGTGGGAAAAAAAGGACGCCAAATTCGTTTAGGTACAGCGTCGCACGACCGCGCAATTGTCCGTTAAAGTCACGCATTGCCGAATCGCAAAATACCCCCTGGTCGGAATGGGGGTAAAATCTTCCGGGGCTTAAGTGGTTAAAGGAGTTTCTTCTTGCTTTTAAACATTTTTTCTTTGCATTGGTATACGGTATGTCTCCCATGTCAGTGGCCATAGAAGGCAGATCGATTTCTGCAGTTTCCCTGCTGGCACAATCTGTCACAAAACATCCTCAAAAGTATTTTAAAAAATATGGTATAAGTTGGAACTCCCCTTTATCCTATCTCCTGGCAGTGCCCTTCAGTTCTAGACTATTTTTCTATTGGTACATTACTTAATTGATACTTTAGCTAGCCAAACTGGGCAATTAGTAGTTAGTGCTAACACCTGCAGGCAAAAAAATAAAAAATAAAATTACTTTTTCCAGCCTGAATACTTCCAGTGTACAATTTATATAAGTCTTTGTGCTGACTTGCAACTCTCCTATAATTTGTCATTTGACAAAATCCACTTTTTCTTTTGAAAAACAAGAGTATTTAATTTTCTAGAGAACCGATCAATAAGGCAAGTGATGAAGAATTCAAAGTAGGTATCTGTATTAGATTCTGCATATTTAAACACCATGGCAAGCTATTTTGTATTTAAATTTACATGATTGGGCATATGCATATTCTGCCAATAGAAGAGGGGGATAGACCCCAGAGAAAGGCAGCATAACGCGCCCCAAATGGTATGTGAACTTTAAAAATTGTAAGTTTATTGGACTTTTTTACATTAAAACATACATTGTATCAAAAACCTCTACCACATATCGTAATAACTTTTTATTCATTCAAATTTAAAAAGCACATGGGCCTAACAAAGACAGACAGCAGACTAGATGAGACATGTAATCTTAATAAAGTGGCATGTTTAGGCTCACTGGTGAAGCGATATGACTCCTCTATGACCTGCTAGATTAGAAAACAGTTCCCAGACAGTGATTGTCTAAAAACAGAATCCAAGAAGTAGTAAGTTGAATATATCAGATATGGCATTATTGTCCAGGGTACATCTCCTGATGCTGAGTCATGAAGAGACAGGATTCTCCTAAAAGTGCAGTTAATTGCAGCTGACCCACAATTTGATATATATGTGGATTGCTGTGGAAAAGCTCACAGGTCTGAACTGCCATAGGTGTAAAGGTATCAGCTAAATATCTATATCTCTGTGCTGGTTCCTCTTATCACTGTATAGTAGAGGGAATTCCCCTCGCCAGTTCCATGCTGGTGAAAGGACAGGTGCTAGGAGGGTCATGTGTCATGCAGGAAAGTCCATCCAATTAATCAATTTCCATGCCTCGCGCTTCCAGCGCCAAGGAGACACACCAAGCCTCAGCTCTTCTACACTGCACTCCTCTCCTGCAAGCCTGTCTCCTCTACTTCCGTGAAAGACTATAAGGTTGATTTACTAAAGGACTAAATAGACTGTGCACCTTGAAAAGTGCAGTTGTACTCTGCAAATTCAGTTGCTCCAGAGCTTAGTAAATGAGGTAAAGCTTCACTTTGCAAAGAATCCCCAATCACATGCAAGGAAAATTAAAGAAAACAGCATTTTTGCTTGCACATGATTGGATGATGGAAGTCAGCAGAGCTTCTGCTCATTTACTAAGCTCTGGAGCAAGTGCACTTACAGAGAGCAACTGCACTTTGCAAACTGCACAGTCTATTTGCCTTTAGTAAATCAACCCCAGTGTCACCACACCTGTGTGATTCGGCCAGGTAATCCCGTCTTGAGCACTGATCCATGCTTTCTGTCATTAATTAGTCCAGATGGTTCAGGTCACAACTGACAAAGTTGGGAAACCCAGTGTTTAGGACCCACTGGTTTACATGTTTCACTTGCCTCTAAGTGTCCATTCACTTGTCAGGCGACTTGGTCAGCCTGACAAGTCGTGCACCGTCGCTCCCATAGTGTAGTACAGGACCAGTTCTAATAGGAGCAACACAAGTCGCTCGGACTTAGAAAAAGGGTCCTGTACTACTTCGGGGCGACCTGGAGGCGACTTGCATAGACATTCATGTTATGAAGTCCGTGCAAGTCGCGCCGAAGTCGCGCTGCACGCGACTTCACAGGTCGCCCCCTAAGTCGGAGCGACCTAATGTGAACGGGGGCTAATCGTAGTGAGCTTCTTCAGAACCTCATAATCTGCCAATATCTGACAACTTCTTTATGTTGAGGCAGGCATAGTTGTGAGGCTATGGCTACCCTAATACATATAATAAATGTTTGCAGGGTTATTTACATGTTCCAAGCTGTATAAATGCCTGGACCACTGTGTTGGAGCAACGCAAGGACAATGGCTGGTATGAATTGCTGTATGCCACTTGTGATATGTTGGCGATCATGATTACCAGCCAGCCAATTTTCTAAAAGCAAACAAGTCTATTTGCAAATGATAAACAAAAAACAGCTTAACTTCAGCTTGAAACATAAACAAAACAATTCATCAATCTATGGAACAAAGCAAATTTGCGGCTCACCACCAGCATATACTCGGATTGTCCGAAGAAAAGGGTCACCAAAGTTTAGCAGTGTCTCCGTAACCAGGCAGCACACCTCATGAACACCTGCTGACTCCTTCATGCCCTTCTCAGTCCTCTCTTTTGCAGGCAGGCTAACCTTTTAAAGTGTTACTAAAGGTTCGGAATAAAAAAATATAAATAAACATGTTATACCTACCTGTTTTATGCAATTGTTTTACAAAGAGCAGCACCGACCCTCCTCTTCTCAGGTCCCCGTGCAAGCATTCCTGGCCCTTACACCTTACTGAGTGCCCCCATAGCAAGCTGCTTGCTCTGGGGGCACTCATGCGTGCTTGCAACCGAGCCACCTCTATGTGTCTATATGACACACAAAGCATGGCTCGGCCCCATCCCGCTACTCCATCCTCACTGGCTGTTTTTGATTGGCTCCCGCAGCTGTGTCTCACCCAATGAGGAGGGAAAGCATGTGTTGGAGATGCCATTGATGTCCATGCTAAATGACTGAGTGATTTATGACCACTCTAAATAAGGTGGTCATGCAGATTTGGTAAGCCTGCATGCAGATATCACTCTGTGTGGTGATGGAGGAAGTTGCGGACACTTTTGACACAATTCTGCTGAGCAAGAAATTTTACATTCTGCACAATCAAAGGGATCTTTTTGGACTTTTTTTTGGACTCTTATTTGGACATTTTCTCACTTTTTCACTTTTTTTATTTGTGTCCCTATTTTTATGATATTGTTTATTTTTGCACTTTTATCATTATAGTGAAACACAATGGTATTTCAGGTTTGCTGCTTTCTAATCTGAGTTTAGAGGGTTTTTTTAAGTTTTGAATTTTTCTTTTATTAGACTAGTAGCAGAACCATTTCGTTAGAATGTCTTGGCAGATGTGCTTCTGATCTCTGCTGACTAGACTGGTGTATATTGTCATGACAATGTAAAAATATGGGTAAAATAAAAACAATACAACAGATTTTAAATGTTGAATACGTGTGTAAGGGTTAGAAGGGACTCCTTACGGTCTGACTGATTGGAAATCATATATTTAGTACAGGTATGTCCAACCTGCAGCCCGAGGGCCGCATGCGGCCCGGAACCGCAGGCAATGCGGCCACCTGACAATTTTTTTTTTTGCTGGGGAAGAAGGAAGTAAGGTCGGGGGCATGGCCACAGCAGCTTCCAACTAACGGTAGGTAGAGGCTGCCTCAGAGGGGAGGGGAGCATGTGCAGTGTTTCTGACTCCTACCACCATGACCACTTCAAATCACTGAAGTGGTCATGGTGGTTAGAGTGTTCCTTTATTATCTCTCAGAAGAAGTAAACCTCTGTATACTGATTTCATTTAATTTGATCATCCTCTAGTTGTGTTAAATTAGTGCGGGGGGGCGTGGCGGCGCGGGAAGGGCGCGGCAGCATTTTATTACTTTATATGCTGCCCGAGAAAATTTCTCTACACTTAATGTGGCCCAGAGAAGCCAAAAGGTTGGACACCCATGATTTAGTATAATTAGTCCAAGCCTAAATGTAGGAACATTGCCCCCTTTCAGGTTGTTAAGCCAGTTCCTGAGCCAAGGCCTACCAGAAAGTATTCAGCAAGGAAGGTCCATAACCTCTCCTATTGCTCAGGCTCACTCCCCTTGGCATACAAGCCTGTTAGGAAACTCAAACTTGTCTTTTTCACAACTGAGCTGCATGGGGTCCAAAATTCTGTGGTCACAGGCAAGGTCCATCAGGGTTTGTGACAAATACAAGGCCCAAAAGCCACAAGGTCACGAATACAAGGCGCCTGCTCCAGATGAGGGACTTTTCCCCACTGCCCAACTTGCCAATCCTCCTTCTCATGACTACCACAAGTTTCCCAGCTAAGCTAGTCTCAACATCTGTATTTTCTCAGGTATTGGTTATCTAATTGCATTTCTAAAAGGTATTTTTGAACACTCCAGCACTTACAGTAGTAACTTACTAGGGTGAGCCTTGGCCTCTCTCACACTGTTAAACTTCAGAGGACACATCAGAGAGACATGGGTTGTTTAAAGCGTTTACTTAAATAAGTAACTATGTACAGAGTTCAAATAATTGGAAACGGTAAAGGCACTCCCATGAAGGAAATGCAAACAACTACTTGCATTGATTTCCAAACAAACATACAGTTCCATTCTTAAAGTATAACAAAACTTTTTTTTAGTTTTGGATAGGGGAGAGGAACTAAAGTACCAGTCAGTATTTATTGCTCTCTGTGCCCCTTTTAAGGAGATTGACCCTCTATTTGTCCTGTTTACCATTATCATTGAATATAAGGAAAATCCCAAATGTTGGGTTTTCCCAAAAAAGTAATAGAGGGGAAATCTTCCAATGGGGACACTACTTCTGGTGACCTGGGGGACCCCAAGGAATTCCATTAATTTTCAGGGATTTCCTCTCATTTCCTGTTTGGCTATAGGACAGGAAGTGAATGGAAATCTCCACAACGGGACACAGGTGACGAAAAAAAATCTAACAGGGGTTATAACCCTCCCTTACTCTAGCAGAGACTGTGAGCCAGGCCTTCTCATCCATATCAGTGCCTGACCTCACAAATGCACTTCTGGAAGAATGGTCAAACATTCCCATAGACAAACTCCTAAACCTTGTGGACAGCCTTCCCAGAAGAGTTGAAGCTGTCAAAGCTGCAAAGGGAGGGCCAACTCAATACTAGTTCATGTGTGTGTAAAGGCAGGCTTCCCAACACTTTTGGTAATATAGTGTATACAGTATATATATATATATATATATATATATATATATATATATACAGTATCTCACAAAAGTGAGTACACCCCTCACATTTTTGTAAATATTTTATTCTATCCTTTCATGTGACAACACTAAAGAAATTACACTTTGTTAAGTAGTGATTGTACAGCTTGTATAACAGTGTACAGTATACTTGCTGTCCCCTCAAAATAACTCAACACACAGTCATTATTGTCTAAATCGCTGGCAACAAAAGTGAGTACACCCCTAAGTGAAAATGTCCAAATTAGGCCCAAATAGCCATTTTCCCTCCCCCATGTCATGTGACTTGTTAGTGTTACAAGGTCTCATGTGTGAATGGGGAGCAGGTGTGTTAAATTTGGTGTTATCGCTCTCACTCTCTCATACTGGTCACTGGAAGTTCAACATGGCACCCATTGACAAAGAACTCTCTGAGGATCTGAAAAAAAATGTTTTGCTCTACAGAAAGATGGCTAGGCTATAAGAAGATTGCCAAGACCCTGAAACTGAGCTGCAGCATGGTGGCCAAGACCATACAGCGGTTTAACAGGACAGGTTCACCCAGAACAGGCCTCGCCATGGTTGACCAAAGAAGTTGAGTGCACATGCACGTGCTTAGCGTCATATCTAGAGGTTGTCTTTGGGAAATAGATGTATAAGTACTGCCAGCTTTGCTGTAGAGGTTCAGTGCCGGAAAAGTGTCAGTGCTCGGACCATACGCCGCACACTGCATCAAATTGGTCTGCATGGCTGTCGACCCCGAAGGAAGCATCTTCTAAAGATGATGCATAAGAAAGCCTGCAAACAGTTTGCTGAAGACAAGCAGACTAAGGACATAGATTACTGGAACCATGTCCTGCGGTCTGATGAGACCAAGATAAGCTTATTTGGTTCAGATGGTGTCAAGCGTGTGGCGGCAACCAGGTGAGGAGTACAAAGACAAGTGTGTCTTGCCTACAGTCAAGCATGGTGGTGGGAGTGTCATGGTCTGGGGCTGCATGAGTGCTGCTGGCAGTGGGGAGCTACAGTTCATTGAGGGAACCATAAATGCCAACATGTACTGTGACATACTGAAGCAGAGCATGATCCTCTCCTTTCGGAGACTGGGCCATAGGGCAGTATTCCAACATGATAACGACCCCAAACACACCTCCAAGACAACCACTGCCTTGCTAAAGATGCCTTGCTAAAGATGCTTTGGGGCATCCTCAAATGGAAGGTGGAGGAGCGCAAGGTCTATACCATCCACCAGCTCTGTGATATCTTCATGAAGGAGTGGAAGAGGACTCCAGTGGCAACCTGTGGCGCTCTGGTGAACTCCATGCTCAAGAGGGTTAAGGCAGTGCCGGAAAACAATGGTGGCCACACAAAATATTGACAATTTGGACATTTCCACTTAGGGGTGTACTCACTTTTGTTGCCAGCAGTTTCGACATTAATGGCTGTGTGTTGAGTTATTTTGAGGGGACAGAAAATTTACACTGTTATACAAGCTGTACACTCACTACTTTACATTGTAGCAAAGTGTCATTTCTTCAGTGTTGTCACATGAAAAGATATAATAAAATATTTACAAAAATGTGAGGGGTGTACTCACTTTTGTGAGATAACGTATATATATAATTTTTATTTATTTTTTTCCTTCTATTGGTTGAACTAGATGGACTTGTGTCTTTTTTCAATGATAGCTTTCTGTGTGCAGAAGCACGTAAATGTAATTAGAGAGTTTCATTTTATAATAATGATTCTTTGTCCTGCAGTTTATGTGTGCCTGTGGGACTTTCACACAGCAGTTAAAAGGAATTTATGAGTACAAGTACTGTTGAATATGATTGCAGTGTATGCAGTGAATTGGCACAGGTTCTGTTTAATAATCTCCCCTTTTAGGCTGCTACCACTGTTAGACGGAACTAGGCTGAACATTTGCCACAGCACACATAGGTCTCTCATGATCATAATCATGCTGACTTTTTGTCTTACTCTGTTGACTTTGTAATTGTAAAACAAAACAGATTATTTGGGTTATTTTGTAAGCAGGTAACCCTCTGGTGACAGGGTCACTTTAAAGAGAAATTCTTCACTGCAAAAGCATGGTGTCACCCTTATAATCTACTTTGTCAGGGCTTTAAAATTAAATCCTCCTCTCCCCAAAAATATGAAGCCTGAATACAAAACAACTGTTTAATGTACACAAATGTTTTAGATAAGGTGAATTAACTTCTATCACCCTCACCATCACTTCAGAACCTTGCTGCAGCCATGTACCTTATGTGATCCCCATTTTCCACCTCCCTCTTCAGCCAGAATAACATAAGACAGACATCACTACACAGCACCAGAGTATTTGTTCTATGATTATGCTCTGATGAGTGGTTCATATTTGGTCCATCCAGGTAGAGAAGAAGAGAACCTTGGAGTATAAATAGGACATAATTACATATACTGAGGAGATATATAGAGCAAAGGCCTGCAAGGATCCACACTTGAGGCACACGCATCTGCCACTCCATCCCTCAATGAATCAGCTTGTTTGCTAGGCAACATTATGTATCTATGTATAGACATTGCGTCACTGTGTAATCTAATCCTTCAGGGAAGATGTTCACCTGGGATGTGATTATGAACTTCCGTCTACACTATATTTTACTGCCAGAACAATATGCATCACAATCATCATCATTATAGTCTTTTGATATTTTAAGCGAAGCATTGTAATTTAACAGTGTAGTTCCGTTTGTTCCAAGCATGTGTAACAATGAGATGTTTAAAATTGATTTTTTAGGGGCTAGATAAGACAAATTGCTTTTAAAAGTCAGATTTGATTCTGAAATTTAACTAAATGCAATGTCCACCCATAACTGAAATTTTAGCCTTGTATGGTTGCTGGAGTAGGGTTGTCTTGGGCCCCCTTGCCCTTCACCAGTGATGACTCACACTGTACCTGGACCTGCATGACCACCAACACACCTGGAATGTTTCAGTCAGCTTTAATAAAAAAGGCAAAGCCTTGTATAGGAAAGGGTGGTTTAGAACCAACATTTTAAACAGTTAGTACAACCTAGGTACAGTCAGCTCAGTTTAGATCAATTAAGACCAGTCCAGCAATCCCAGGCCCTATCTATACCACTGTCAAGGGTTATACTAGATAAAGTCTTGCCGGCAATGGGGCCCTTACTGTTGGTGGAGCACTCACTCCCCAAACAAGATATCTGTAATTCACAAGGCAAACAAAGCACAGTTTACACTTGGCCGATAATAATAGTAGCAACCTTTGCACATAAACACTTCAAGGTGGTCGGAAGGCTTCTCACTGATCCAGGACTATGGTGGAATCCTGCTGGTTCCCATCTAGTCAATGATCACTCCCCCACTCTGAATGGTGAGGTCAGGCAAAAAGTAGCCTCCAGCCATTACAGGTCCTGAAGCTCCCACAAGAAGTGCAGTACAAGATCAGCAAGACACTTCAGAGATCAGGGCACTCTTGACAGCAGATAACTGGTACAGCAGGATACTACAACAGCCGGAGCACCCTAGAATAAAAGTGACCCAGGGCCGGACTGGCCTAGCGGGATACCGGGAGGTTTCCCGGTGGGCCGCTGGCCCTGGGGCCGCTTTAAGGGCCGGCGCAGCCGCATCGCCGCTTTAAGGGCCGGCGCAGCCGCATCGCCGCTTTAAGGCCGGGGCAGCCGCATCGCCGCTTTAAGGGCCGCCGCAGCGCCGCTTTAATTACTGGGGTCCACTCATGTGACGTCAGCCGCTGTGAGCCGTCAGGATGCCGACGGTCACGGGGGCGGGGCGGCTCAGCGGCGGGACGGTCACGGGGGCGGGGCGGCTCAGCGGCAGGAAAATTGACTAGCTGAGTCAGTGGAGGGAGGCTGGCTGAGCGTGCGGGCGAGGCTGCGAATGCGACCCGACTGGTAACTGTCACGGCACGCCGACGCCGATTATGATCCTTCCCTCTGCACTCATCCCCACAGTCCCTCCTCCCCGATCCTAAGGGTTTTTGTGTGATGCCAGGTGGGAAGGCAACACAGGACTCAGAGAGCCAAGATATGTCATGTGGGTTTGCCACTGCACCTTCTTTACCCCAACCCCACTCTGCAGTACAAGACATCTGTGCCCTTCTAACACCCCAGCCCTCCTGTACCCCAGTGCCATCACCTCCAGACCCCCGGCGCCATGCCCCACCTAAACCCCCAGTGCCATACCCATGCCCTCCTGAACCCCAGTGCCATCCCCTCCAGACCCCCGGCGCCATGCCCCACCTGAACACCCAGTGCCATGCCCATGCCCTCCTGAACCCCAGTGCCATCCCCTCCAGACCCCCGGCGCCATGCCCCACCTGAACCCCCAGTGCCATACCCATGCCCTCCTGAACCCCAGTGCCATCTCCTCCAGACCCCCGGCGCCATGCCCCACCTGAACCCCCAGTGCCATACCCATGCCCTCCTGAACCCCAGTGCCATCCCCTCCAGACCCCCGGTGCCATGCCCTCCTGAACCCCAGTGCCATCCCCTCCAGACCCCCGGCACCATGCCCCACCTGAACCCCCAGTGCCATGCTACTGACCCCCAGCACCATGCCCTCCCTACCCCCAGCGCCATGTTCTCCTGAACACCCAGCGCCATGTTCTCCTGAACACCCAGCGCCATGCCCTCCTGAACTCCCAGCGCCATGCCCTCCTGAACTCCCAGCGCCATGCCCTCCTGAACTCCCAGCGCCATGCCCTCCTGAACTCTGTGCCATGCCCTCCTGACCCCCCCCAAAGCCATGCCCTCCTGAACACCCAGCACCATGCCCTCCTGAACCCCAGTGCCATGCTCTCCTGACCCCCAGCCCCATGGCCTTCTGACACCATAGCACCATGCCCTTTTGACACCCCAGTTTTCTTGACACCCCAGCCCTCCTGATCCCCCCAATACCATATCCTCCTGTCCCCCCGGTGCCATGCCCTCTTGACACTCCAGCCATCCTGACCCCCCAATACCCTGCCCTCCTGACCCCCCCCCCCTGCACGGTGCCCTTCTGATCCCGTAGTACTGTGCCCCCTTACCCCAGCCCTACATACTGATGACCTCTGTACACTGCCCTATATGCTACCTCTGTACACTCCCCTACATACTACTGACCCCTGTACACTGCCCTACATACTACTGACCTCTGTGCCCTGCCCTACATACTACTGACCTCTGTACTCTGCCCTACATACTACTGACCCCTGTACACTGCCCTACATACTACTGACCTCTGTGCACTGCCCTACATACTACTGACCTCTGTGCACTGCCCTACATACTACTGACCTCTGTACACTGCTCTACATACTACTGACCTCTGTACACTGCCCTACATCCTACTGACCTCTGTGCACTGCCCTACGTCCTACTGACCTCTGTGCACTGCCCTACATACTACTGACCTATGTACACTGCCCTACATACTACTGACCTCTGTGCACTGCCCTACATACTACTGACCTCTGTGCACTGCCCTACATACTACTGACCTATGTACACTGCCCTACATACTACTGACCTCTGTGCACTGCCCTACATACTACTGACCTATGTACACTGCTCTACATACTACTGACCTCTGTACACTGCCCTACATCCTACTGACCTCTGTACTCTGCCCTACATACTATTGACCTCTGTACACTGCCCTACATACTACTGACCTCTGTACACTGCCCTACATACTACTGACCTCTGTACACTGCCCTACATACTACTGACCTCTGTACACTGCCCTACATACTACTGACCTCTGTACACCGCCCTATATACTACTGACCTCTGTACACTGCCCTACATACTACTGACCCCTTTACACTGCCCTACATACTACTGACCCCTGTACACTGCCCTACATCCTACTGACACTGGCCAGAAATCAGAGCACATAGCCAGGCTTGAAACTAATCAAGAAAATCCGCTTGCAGTACCAGATGTTCTGCCTTCATGATGGACTCCGGCATCTGACTTGTGGGGGCAACCAATTACCCCCCCAGACTAGACAAAAAAAATGTGAATGAAAGTGAATGATGAGATTCTCACTGAAGCTAACTTTTAAGGTAGGCTAAGTTTATATTTTTACAGTGACATTAGTTTTAGTAGTTTTTTCAGGGTTTTCTTTATGCCATCTTTAATTTTTATTATGGATTTGCTAGTTAATTTGAAAAAAAATAAATGATAAAAAGGGGATTCTAAAAAAGGTAGCTCTGCACCCCGGTGATCTTTGATCTCTTCAATGTTGTTCAGGTAGATCTCCATCTTTTATAGGTTGCCTACCCCTGCTTTAGAGACTCAGTGCTATGTTAGACACGATTATCAGCAAAGATATGCACTTTCCCCGATATATCGGAGGTGGCCAATATTGCCGATATTTCCGGAAAGTGCGTTTACCGGAGTGATGCCTGCAGCTTGAGGCGTCACCCCGGTACCGGCGTCCATAGCCGACGGTCAGCTGTTTATAATGACAACCGATGCTGAGAGGCCACTCGGCTGTCGTTACAAGGAGCGGGAGGGGAGCCTTCCGCGGCTCGTCCAGGTCTCCCGTCCCACTGGGAGACCTGGGCAACCAGCCTGCACGGCTGTCGAATACCCGATCAAAGCCACATTCGGCTCTGATTGGGTCTCCACGCAAAACCCCGGAAGTGATGTCATGAGTAATATCACTTCTGGGTACTGTCTGGCGCCAGATTAAAAAAAAATGACGGCATTCAAAACAGCCAAACTTGGCGTTTTGAATGCATTTAAGTGCAGAGGAGGGGTTCCTCCTCTCCCAGATCCCTCCACAAAAGTACTTTTAAAAAAAAAATAAAATAAAACATTTTAAATGTACAAAAATATCATCCGATACCGATATGCATTGGCTAAAAGATCGGTATTGGCAACGAAAAACCTATATCGGTCGATCACTAGTATGAACGTTTACTGGAAGGGGATACAGAGGGTATATTGGGAATCTTAGTGACGAGCGGTATGTGCTCCATATCTCTTTTATAGATGGGGATGTAATACAATCTATGATCACCTGAAAACAGGGTGAGGTGACGTTAAGCTGTTGGGCTGGTATAATAATGTTATGGGGCTGGTATGAAATTATTTCCAGGGCTGGTTTTTATCCCCAGTCCGGCCCTGAAGTGACCCCATGCAGCTCAGTCTCTTAGCAGCAGCACAACATGTTGTCCTGGCAGAACAACATACGTGGCCTTGGGGCTCTTAACACATTCACCACAGATGCATAGTAACCATGTTACAGTAGCAAGTTCCAAGTCCTTTATCTGCTCTGGGCTCTTAAGCACACAGTCCAATTCAAAGCAGCAGCAGTCTCTGGGTAACAGTCAGCACCGCATAGCTACCAGTAGCAGCAGTCCCAAGTTCCTCCAGAATCCAGGCAGCACAGTCCAGGCTCACACAACACCCCCTAGATACTCATGCCTGCTCCATGACATATTGCAGGGAGTTGGGTTCTCTTGAACTGCAGCCAATCACAGGGCACAGCCTCCCTCTCTTCCCCTCCATGGGCTGTCACTCACTAGGAGGAGAGCAGAAAAGAAAAAAAAACACTTCTCTGCAGGAATTTAGAAAGTACTACTGGGCAAGTTTAATGGGCACAGCTGGTACTACACTGGAAAGCGGTATAACTTCTTGGCTTCTTATAATGCTCAGAGGCTCCATTGATTAGATTTCTCACCGAATGTCTCAGTTCTATGCAAATACTGTGCCCATAACAAAACCAACAAATTCTTCTGTACATACATATTCATTTATTTGTAATATACAACAAATAACTTGGGACTTTAAAAAAGATATGAAAGAAACAAGTTAATTCAGTTCTGTATTTTTTAAATTACTTTTTTTTAAATGGAAGCAGTGTATGTACTTGAATTTAACTTCGTATCAGCCTCTTGCAGTCCCTGTGCAGCAGAGTTCAGAAAAGGAGTGAGGATAAGCAACCCAAGAGAGTCAGCCATGTGCATACCTCCCAACTTTTGAACTGGGAACCAGGGACATTTTAGGGAAAGAGTGACCTGTGGCGCGCTTAGCGAGCCGCTGAAAACAGTGGGTGTGGCCAAACACACTAGTGGGAGGGGCTTAAATGCAGTGGTTAAACAAAACCCCGGCTTCCTTGTACCTATAAAATATGCTTTAATTACTTTGCCACAAGCTGGAGTCTCAGGGATACATATAAACCTCAACACAGTTATTTAGAAAATTACTTCCAATACATCTGGTTGTCTATATACTGAAAATAGACAGAGAGCTTATAATAGAGGATTATGAAGGGCCCGAGGAACCTGGGAAGGAGCCAAAGAATAAGTACTGCAGTACGTGAAGCAAATAATAGCAAACAATGGTCATGATCAAGTTGCCCCTAACAGAGGGAGTGGCTTAAAGAGGGACGATTAAACAGAAGCTGAGCCTAGTTGCTGTATACAGTGCAGCATTGCTTGAAGAAATGTACATCAGAAGGAAATCTTATCTCAAGTGTCAGAAATTTGCAACATAACACTTAGGGCACATTCACACTAGTGGTTGTAAAGGTGATAAAACTGTGGCTTAACAAGGTTTTACCACCTCGCCAAGTGCTCCCCCTTTAGCTGCAGAGGCAGCGGTGGGGAGGGGGGGGGGGTACATTGGTGGGCACTACCGCCCCCAGACCACAACCCATTGAAGAGAATGGGGACACTCTGCAAAGCACTGCTTCTTCAAATCCTACCACACCAAACCCCATAATAATGCAGTACCATGTGTTTTAATGGCCGCAAACATGCTGCTATTAACAATAATTGGCACCCACGTGCATCGCACAAGGGCAGCATGGTTGCATGCAGTGCGGGAACTGCACAGGGAACGCCCCTTTCTTGCACTGTGTTTCAGTGCAAATCAACCCTTAGGGAGAGAGAGAAGGAAGGATTTCTATGGTATATGGAAGAAAGGATCACTATGGTACATGGAAGAAAGGAAGGAAGGATCACTATGGTTGTCAGGGCTCCAGTGGTAGGAGAAGGGCTCTAGGACCCAGCGTCTCAGCCAGCACGTCACTAAGGGCCTATATAAGAATGTTCGTCAGTGATTGAAGTTGCTGATTGATCTTCAGCTTGTACCCTGTTCCTGTGATCCTGGTTCCTGAAAGTTCTCTGCTACCGACCCGGCTTGTCCTTACTGTTCTCCTGCCTGTCTCCTGACCCGACCCTGGCTTGTCCACAGATATCCTCTTCTGTTCTCCTGTGTCTGACTTTGGCTTCCCTATAAGACCTTGCTTGCTCAGTTATCTTCCTGGCTCCGAACTGCGGCTTGAACTGATTTCCATTGTCTTAGTGAAACCATATATCTGCCAAGTCTCACAGGCGCCACCTGTCTGCAGCCTCTACTTCGCACATCAGAGACCCTTCTGAGTTCCTCTGCAAACTACATCACAGGCGACCTGTGCTACTTTGAGCTTGACTCCTCCTGTTCTCACTTTCAGGGGAGTCTGGAACTTAGCCACAAGGGAAGCCCTCTCTCCATTGGCCTCCAGCACCAAGTACGTGATAATGGTACATGAAAGAAAGGAAGGAAGGATCACTATGGTAGATGGAAGGCAGGAAGAAAGGATCACTATGGTACATGGAAGGCAAGAAAACTGCAGTACATGGAAGGCAAGAAAACTGCAGTACATGGAAGGCAGGAACATGCTAGTGATACGTGCGCAGCCGAGCACTGCAGCATTTAAAGGAACATTTTGTTCACATTACATTTATTTTCTATCACAAGATTTAAAGGAACAGTGCACCATTTTTGCACATACTAAGAAATACAGGCAGGTACCTGTCCATCATGCCATACCATCAGAGAGGTGTGTGATTGGCCCCAAATGTATTCTGAAGCAGGACAATTGCCCCAGATATTCAGCCAATGTAATTAAGAACTGTGTATGAATGTTCCCACCTCCGTTCCCCACCTAGAGCAGGACTCATCGATCACAGGGTAGATAATGGATAGTCTCTGCAGTGTATAATATGCACGGTGCAAAAATTTCTGTTGCATAAACCTATCCTTTGCCGAAATCATCATAGGAATAAATTGAAATTGCTGTATATCCTCCTCCCAATCCTCAGTAGCTAGGCCCAGGATGTCATTTTGCCACATCCAACACAATTGAGTCGACAGTGAATATTTTTAGCACTGATCACTGTATTAGTGTCACTGGTCCCCAAAAAGTGTCCAAAGTGTCAGTTAGTGTCCAATCGTCTGCCACAATATCACAGTCCCGCTATAAGTCGATGATCGCCGCCATTACTAGTAAAAAAAATAAAAATATCCCATAATTTGTAGACGCTATAACTTTTTTTTTTTACCACAAATATGTCGCAGTATACATATTGGCCTACATTTATGAAGACATTTGATTTCTTCAATTTTTTATTCATTTTTTTTTTTTCAAAATTGGCGGCCTGTTTTTGTTTATAGGGCAAAAAATAAAAACCGCAGTGTTGATCAAAGGAAAGCACTATTTGTGGGGAAAAAAGGACAGAAATGTTATTTAGGTACAGTGTCGTACGACCACGCAATTGTCAGTTAAAGTAACACAGTGCTGTATCGCAAAAAATGGCCTGCTCATGAGGAGGAAAGAGGGACTTTGTTCCAAATCAGGGACAGCCCATCGAAATCAGGGACAGTAGATTTATATCAAAGCGCACAAAGTAGATTTATATCCTCAGTTATGGAGGATGATATTTGAATCCAATTTGTGCCTGGAATTAAGCTTTGATTTTCAAATGAAATGCAATGAGGTTTACCCCAGAAAAAAATCTTTTTTGTTTGTGGTATTTTAAATGTACCTATAATAAAACGTATCGATTTGTCAATCAATAACTCCCAGAAAAGATTCTGGTATGTGAGATGGTGATACAGTCTCTGCTGACAGAAAACATTCTGATAGGGTTGGTTCTTTCTAAAGATCAATTATAGCCACTACATCTAGATATTTTCAGCTGTCGGGTTAGAATAATTGTTTCTAAAAATACAGACTATAAATCCTCTCTCTTTGTAGTGAAGATAAACAAGTGAACATAGGTTGTAATAACAGAAAAGGCCCAGCATTCCAAAAGTCAGGAAATGCCTTCTGTGTATATCATCTGATGCCACAAATCTGAGCTTCGATTTCAGGTGGTAGATGATGTAAAGAGAAAAAAGAAGGAAGGAAAGAAGGATTCTTTCCATCTTAAAGTGGAACAATACTTCCATCGATTGTGTGTACCTATAGGCAAGGCTTTTTTTCAGGGGGGACGCAGTTCAGGCACCTCCAGCACTAAATGTATGTAATGGCAAGGGGTGCTGGGTGGTCCATTGATGCTGGCTGCTGGGGGATCAATTGATCTAGGAGAAGATCCATTTTTTTCATGGCAATCTATTGTTGCAGGGGAGGTCAATTGTTGCTGGAAGAGATCTACTGTTGAGGGAGGTGTCTATTGTTGCTGGCTGCTGGGGAATCTATTGCTGGGGGACATCTATTTTTGGAAGGGGGGGGAGGAGCGAATGACCCCCCTCCCGAACCATTACCAGGCCGCTTGCCCACAACATGGGAAGGGTGCCTTGGGGTGCCCCCCGAAAGCACATTTTCCCCATGTTGATGGGGACAAGGGCCTCTTCCCGACAACCCTGGGCTGTGGTTGTTGGGGTCTGCGGGTGGGGGCTTATCGGAATCTGAAAGCCCCCTTTAACAAGGGGGCGCCCAGATCCCAGCCCCCCCCATATGTGAATGGGTAACGGGTATGTAGTACCACTACCCATTCACCATAAAAGTGTAAAATATTAAAAACCACAGAACACAGTTTTTTGACAATTCCTTTTACTAAAAATAAAAAAAATAGTGTCCCTCAATGAAAATCTATCATCACTCAGGACGCCCGCTGGACCCGAAAAATAGAAAAAAATTCAAAAACGCTTTGCCTCAGAGGCTACCCACTCTCTGCCTGATCCTCAACTTTGACAGTTCTTTTATAGGCTAGGGGCGAGGCCACACGGTTATGTCGCCCTGTGTCACCGCCCCTTCTGACGTCACATGACAATCACATGATGAGGATCATGAAAGAACTGTAAAAGCTGAAAATCAGGCAGACGGCGGGTAGCCTCTAAAGAGACAAAGCGATTTTGAATTGTTTCTATTTTTCGGATCTGGCGGACGTTGTGATTGATGATGGATTTAAATCGAGGGACACAATTTTTTTTTTTCTTTTTCATAAAGAACTTGTCAAAAACTGTGTTTTGTGGTTTTTACTTTTTCTTACACTTTTTTTGTTGAATGGGCATGGGTACAATGTACCCGATACCTATTCACTTAGGGGGGGCTGGGATCTGGGGGCCCCCTGATCAACCACTTAAGGACCGCCCGCCGCAGTTTTACTGCGGCAGGCAGCACCTCCTGCGCGATCCGACGTAACTGTATGTCGATCACGCGCCTGCTGCTAGGGGGGGAGCGCGCACCGCCGGCGACGCACTCCCGCCCCTACTCGGCAACGGGGTCTCCGATGCATTGGGCTGGTGGCTCCGATTGCCGCCTGCCACCCGCGATCGCTCCCCGGTGAGAGAGAAGAACGGTCAGCTATTGTAAACACATTTGACCGTTTTTCTCTCTGAAATGATCACAGAGCTCCTGTGATCCTTCTATATAGGATCACAGGTCTCTGTGATCATTTCAAAAGCCCAACCCTCATACAGTTAGAAACATGCCCCTAGGCTTATAGTTAACCCCTTCCCTGCCAATGGCATTATTAAAGTAACAGTGCATATTTTTAGCACTGATTACTGTAGTTATGTCACTGGTGCTCCCAAAAGTGTAAAAAATGGCAGTTAGGGGTCGGATCTGTCCGCCGCAATGCCGCAATCCCGCTAAAAATCGCAGAACGCTGCTGTTGTTTATTTTTTTCATAGCACATGTATCTGTATGTTGTTGAAACAAGATACATAGCCAAGTGCAATCATACCGCTTGCTACAATAATAGTAACACCACTGTTACACCTACATTATATTGTGCTAGTTGCCAGTTGTTTTGCCACATTGGATTTTATTTTTCTTTGTACTATGATGTATACATAACTGATCCTTACAAGGTCTACTTGTTGCATGCTTGACCTCTTATTGTTTGCTTGTAGCACTTTTATTGTAAAAATAAAAAAATAAAAATTTTACAATGAAAGAATATAAATTGGATTGGACTTTAGCTAAACATGTATTCAAAGAAAACAATTCCATTAATGACCTCCTAGTAATAATTCTTCAAAATTTCAGAAATAATTATCCACATAGTCATAATCTTATGAAAATGTGGGTGGACTTTAAATATATTTAGAGATTTTTGATTGCAGAAGGCTCTAGTAGTTTTCTTTTCCTATTACAGTATTCATATAAAAATTACATTCTCGTTTTGTACACAACAGTGTATCTGTGAGAATCAAAACTCTCAACCCAAAGTAGCTAGAAGCATAGAAAATAAAAAATGGCAAAATTAATATTTTTTAAATTGTTAAGAGAATGTAAACAGACAATAAAAAAAATGAACAAGAAAAAAGGTTCTCCAAATATCAAGCCTCCGAGGCTTTAGAAAAATATCCAGGATAACATGACTAGGATTAAAAAAAAAAAACGAATTGTGCTTGACAGGCCGAATGCTCGAGAGTTGCTCATTTTTCATGATCCATGAAAATTCATGCTTTACTTGGTTTATATCAGCAGTTAGATTTCCAATATTTAGCTATACATTCTAAGTGTTTTGAAAAACAAACAAATACTTTTTTCTATTTATCCACTTGACCTCCAGAAGATTTACCCGCATTCATGACCAGGCCATGTTTTGCGATACGGCACTGTGTTCATTTACCTGGCAATTGTGTGGTCATGCAACGCTGTACTTAAAATTTATGTCATTTTTTTTCCCAAAAATGGAGCTTAATTTTGGTGGTAATTGATCACCACTGCGTTTTTATTTTTTGCGCTATAAACAAAAAAAGACTGACAGTTTTGTAAAAAAAAAAAAAAACAATATTTTTATTTTTTGCTCTACAACATATCCAATAAAAAGCTTTAAAAATCAATTAGGCAAAAATGTATTCCGCTACATATTTTTGGTAATAAAAAATCCCAATAAGCGTATATTGTTTGGTTTGCACAAACGTTATAGCGTCTACAAACTATGGGCTACATACTGGAATTTTTTTTTTTAATTATTATTATTTATATGTAGCACTGTAGGTGCAATAAGAGAGTTTAGTTTTTGGGTCTTTCTGCTTACTAAAGAGATTGCCAGGTAAATTTAGATTGCTCTCTGCCTACCAGAGAGCAGGATCTATTGGTTGGACTCAGGGTCCAATTGATGCCCAAAGGAAGTCTGGCGGAGGGGATACGGAGCATCTTGAACTGGTCTGTGGCTGATACTTGACTGTATCTGTGCGGCTGCGAGCGTGGGGCAATTGTGGGCACTTCAGTGACATGTGGCTGAAGTTGGAGCAGAGCAAGTGCCAGCCCAGAAGACTGTATGTGAACTGGGAGGTAGGAACCACCTCTGAACTGTTAATGCCAGTAGTGGCTATTCCCTTTGGGAGAGGACGGGGAGTGATGAGAACCCTGCTGGGGCCGGGACCAGTGGTGCAGACCTGCACAACTATCTGCCAAACAGCTACAGGCATCATCCAGATATCTTTTTTTTCAGCCAGCTATTTAGCCACTCGATTGCTTTTACAGGTGGGGGAATGGGACCCCGGTAGTCTCTGTGACTCTTAGAGGCTGGAAGCGACATCATGATGCCACTTCTAGTGCCAGCAGGGCGTTTTTACATTGTAAAATGGTCAGAAATGTATCCCCATCAAAAACACTGATAAAAGAAAACGCTTTTAAGTGCGTGTTACCGCATTTAGAAGCGTTTGCATGCTGCTACGAGCATTTGCCATTTCAAATGCCAGTAAACTTCCGTCTAAACACATTTTTTGCTTTAAAAAAAATGCCACTAAACTCAACTGCCTCTAAACGACTTTAAACAACTGAGTGTACATGGACAGATAAGACAACATAGAGGAGAGGGCAGGGGCTGCTGAAAAAAACGTCCAACTGCACCTAAACTTCTGTTTATCATGTTCATTAAGCCTTAGGGGTCTTTCACACATGGAATCCGAATCACACACAATTCACACATGGAATCAGACGGACTCCATTTTTCTCAGCGGGGGATCGATCTGCCGATCCCCCACTAAGCAGGAGGATGACAGCTTTTCTCCGTGCTGTGTGGGGAGACACAGCTATCAGGTCCCCATGCATCTCTATGGGGGAATCGGATGGGAACAGACCGTCTGTCCGTTCTCATCCGATCCCATCTGATCCGATCCGCTGGACAGATGGAAAATTAGTTTTTTTATCCGTCCAGATTTGATGGATTGGATCGGATCGGATGTCAGCGGACATGTCTCCGCTGACATCCGATCCCCCATAGAGATGCATGGGGTGACCGTTCAGACCTGCCAAAAAAAACTGACAGGCGGATCTGAACGGTCCGCCTGTGTGAAAGGGGCCTTAGGCCAGAGCTAGGAATTAGCATTTAAAATAAATATATAACCCATTTGTTAAGATAAATCCCCTATCTTAAAGTATCTTTACTGATAATGTATGTAAAATCCAACAATTTACACTGGCAGTTGTTAAAAAACACTTGTTCAAAAAAGTCACTGAATAACATGCCATCATTTATGTCTTTTTACAGTCCATAATATGTTGAAAAACCAGTTGACAGAACATATAAGAATTTACTGCCTGTTTAAATGAGAGACATAAAATGTCAAACACACTTAATTGACTAGATGATGTATTGGAAGAAGTTCAATGAAAGAGCAGTGCTTGTTGTTCATCAGCTGTGTAATGCAACTAGTTTATTATTTCCTCATGGGAGCGCCAAAGCATATGAATCAAAAGACTATGCAGTTAAAGGATAAGTCCACCCTAAAACTAAAATCCCTGCATCTATAGCTCTCCACGTTCTAACACTAACTTGCATACCTTTTTTGAAGCCGATCCGACCCGATCTCCAGCGGCGGAAGCTCTGCAGAGGACATGGCCGAGAACGGCTGTTAAATGAATGGGATGTGAGGTCACTCATAGACTTACTATGAAGCTTCCGTTGTCGGCTGCGTCCTCTGCACCCGCCTCTACAGTGAAGCCGCGGCTGACAACTTAGAGTGGGATCAGGTCGGATCGGCTTCAAAAAACTTAAGTACAGTAAAACCTTGGATTGCGAGCATAATTCGTTCCGGAAGCATGCTTGTAATCCAAAGCACTCTTATATCAAAGCAAATTTCCCCATAAGAAATAATGGAAACTCAGATGATTCGTTCCACAACCATTTATTCATAAGTCCTTCAGTTTATAGTCCATATAAAAAGATTATAGCATTGCGATAGGTTATATAACCATAAAATGTCCATCCACAAATAGCCCCTTCCACAAGGGGATAAGAAGCAAAATCCAGTAGGAGCTACAGAGTATCAAAGAGAAGAAAGGCGCCTCTAAGTGTAGCAATATGGTTCCATTTAATGAAGGTACAACATTTAGCAACTCACATGGTTGATGAATAAAACAGGCACATCTAAGTATGCAGGCATCCGGGGTAAAGCTGTCCACATGGACTATCTTCTGCACCGCCGGCTGCCAGTCTGTAATCCTGACCGGGAAGACCACCCTGCAGTAAAGGGATCTAAAAGCGAGGGGCAGCATGGAAGGGATGACGTAGATGGCGGTGCAGAGGATGGTCTATGTGGACAGCTTTAGCCTGGATGCCTGCATACTTAGATGTGCCTGTTCCAATCATCAACCATGTGAGTTGCTAAATGTTGTACCTTCATTAAATGTAACCATATTGCTACACTTAGAGGCGCCTCTCTTCTCTTTTATACTCAGCTGTGACTTGAAGCTACTTGTATATCAAGACATCGCTTGTAAACCAAGTCAAAATTTATTTGAAAATTTTGCTTGTCTTGCAAAGCGCTCTTAAACCAAGTTACTCTCAAACCAAGGTTTTACTGTATACTGATTTCTTCTTTACAGGGCTAGATGGGTTAGTGTTAGATCATGGAGGTCTATAGATGCAGGGATTTTAGTTTTAGGGTGGACTTATCCTTTAAGTTTAAAAGGGTAAAAATACACACATTATTTCTCTCTCTTTTTAAGCCAATTTTTACTCTTCCAGTCAATAAATATGTTCAATAAAAATAAGCTAATGTTGGGTCTATTAGCTGGAATGCTTAGCAATGGCTGACCAAATAATGATCACCAATAACCTAAAGAACTCCAGCAAGCTTCACCACTCTCCCCGTAGCTCCAGCCTGTGAATAGAGCCTCAGCATCATCATGTACATTGCAGGGTGATTAGTTGGGACACTGTACAAATTGTGAATAAAAACAGAATGCAATAATGTGGAAGTTTCAAATTTCAATAATTTATTCAGAATACAACATAAATGACATATCAAATGTTTAAACTGAGAAAATGTATAATTTAAAGGGGAAAGATAAGTTGATTTTAATTTAAATTTCATGGCAGACACATCTCAAAAAAGTTGGGACAAGGCCATGTTTACCACTGTGTGGCATCCCCTCTTCTTTTTATAACAGTCTGCAAACGTCTGGGGACTGAGGAGACAAGTTGCTTAAGTTTAGGAATAGGAATGTTGTCCCATTCTTGTCTAATACAGGCTTCTAGTTGCTCAACTGCCTTGGGTCCTTCTTTGTCGCATCTTCCTCTTTATGATGCACCAAATGTTTTCTATGGGTGAAAGATCTGGACTGCAGGCTGGCCATTTCAGTACCCCGGATCCTTCTTCTACGCAGCCATGATGTTGTAATTGATGCAGTATGTGGTCTGGCATTGTCATGTTGGAAAATGCAAGGTCTTCCCTGAAAGAGACAACATCTGGATGGGAGAATATATTGTTCTAGAACTTGGATATACTGTACCTTTCAGCATTGATGGTGCCTTTCCAGATGGGTAAGCTGCCCATGCCAAACGCACTCATGCAACCCCATACCATCAGAGATGCTGGATTCTGAACTGAGTGCTGATAATAACTTGGGTTGTCCTTGTCCTCTTTAGTCCGGATGACATGGCGTCCCAGTTTTCCAAAAAGAACTTCAAATTTTGATTCGTCTGACCACAGAACAGTTTTCCAATTTGCCACAGTCCATTTTAAATGAGCCTTGGCCCTGAGAAAACGCCTGCGCTTCTGGATCATGTTTAGATATGGCTTCTTTTTTGGCCTATAGAGTTTTAACATAAATATGTTCAATAAATATAAGCTAATGTTGGGTCTATTAGCTGGAATGCTTAGCAATGGCTGACCAAATAATGATCACCAATAACCTAAAGAACTCCAGCAAGCTTCACTGCTCTGCCCATAGCTCCAGCCTGTGAATGGAGCCTCAGCATCATCATGTACATTGCAGGGTGATTAGCCCTGTATTATATGTGGTGGAACAAGCGTGCGATTGCAGCCAGAAGTACAGATCAAGGGATAGCATAGGGCATACCATGGCCTCATTTTTGTGAATAGTGTGTTGCAGTGTGAACAGTGTGAAGCTGGGGCCTCCAGTTAGTTATACCAATTGGCTGTATTCTTTTTTTTTTTTAAGGATATGCAACAGACGTTAAGAAAGTACATGGCTCTATACAAGCCCGATTCCAAAAAAGTTGGGACACTGTACAAATTGTGAATAAATACAGAATGCAATGACGTGGAAGTTTCAAATTTCAATATTTTATTCAGAATACAATATAGAAGACATATCAAATATTTAAACTGAGAAAATGTATAATTTTAAGGGAAAAATAAGTTGATTTTAATTTAAATTTCATGGCAGACACATCTCAAAAAAGTTGGGACAAGGCCATGTTTACCACTGTGTGGCATCCCCTCTTCTTTTATAACAGTCTGCAAACGTCTGGGGACTGAGGAGACAAGTTGCTCAAGTTTAGGAATAGGAATGTTGTCCCATTCTTGTCTAATACAGGCTTCTAGTTGCTCAACTGTCTTAGGTCTTTTTTGTCGCATCTTCCTCTTAAGATGCGCCAAATGTTTTCTATGGGTGAAAGATCTGGACTGCAGGCTGGCCATTTCAGTACCCCGGATCCTTCTTCTACGCAGCCATGATGTTGTAATTGATGCAGTATGTGGTCTGGCATTGTCATGTTGGAAAATGCAAGGTCTTCCCTGAAAGAGACGACATCTGGATGGGAGCATATGTTGTTCTAGAACTTGGATATACCTTTCAGCATTGATGGTGCCTTTCCAGATGGGTAAGCTGCCCATGCCACACGCACTCATGCAACCCCATACCATCAGAGATGCAGGCTTCTGAACTGAGTGCTGATAATAACTTGGGTTGTCCTTGTCCTTGTCCTCTTTAGTCCGGATGACATGGCGTCCCAGTTTTCCAAAAAGAACGTCAAATTTTGATTCGTCTGACCACAGAACAGTTTTCCACTTTGCCACAGTCCATTTTAAATGAGAAAAGAAAGAAAAGAAAACGCCTGCATTTCTGGATCATGTTTAGATATGGCTTCTTTTTTGGCCTATAGAGTTTTAGCCGGCAACAGCGAATGGCACAGTGGATTGTGTTCACCGACAATGTTTTCTGGAAGTATTCCTGAGCCCATGTTGTGATTTCCATTACAGTAGCATTCCTGTATGTGATGCAGTGCCGTCTAAGGACCCGAAGATCACGGGGCATCCAGTATGGTTTTCTGGCCTTCACCCTTATGGACAGAGATTGTTCCAGATTCTCTGAATCTTTGGATGATATTATGCACTGTAGATGATAACTTCAAACTCTTTGCAATTTTACTCTGAGAAACTCCTTTCTGATATTGCTCCACTATTTTTCACCGCAGCATTGGGGGAATTGGTGATCCTCTGCCCATCTTGACTTCTGAGAGACACTGCCACTCTGAGAGGCTCTTTTTTCACCCAATCATGTTGCCAATTGACCTAATAAGTTGCAAATTGGTCCTCCAGCTGTTCCTTATATGCACATTTAACTTTATGGGCCTCTTATTGCTAGCTGTCCCAACTTTTTTGGAATAAGTAGCTCTCATGAAATCCAAAATGAGCCAATATTTGGCATGACATTTCATATTGTCTCACTTTCAACATCTGATATGTTATCTATATTATATTGCGAATGAAATATAAGTTTATAAGATTTGTAAATTAGTCCATTCCTTTTTTACTCACAATTTGTACAGTTTCCCAACTTTTTTGGAATTGGGTTGTACATGAAACCAACAAATTTTTCTATAACATGTAGAAATACGATTTCCAGGAATGCCCATTGTGAGAAAAGAAACATCCTTAATTATTGCTGAACAAGGTAAAGACTTGCATTAAAAGTTAACAGTAAGGTCTCTGAGAAAACAAGGAATGTCTCAAAGTTGTAAGTTATTCCCTGAAAGTTTCAGAGCATAGTACATATAAACAGTATGGTATTCAGATGTAGTAGTGAGAGCTTGGTTCCGTACACATCCAGAAATGGTTTAATTTTTATGTAAATAGAAGGAAAAGAAGACATAAATGGAAGATAAAGTAGTAAAGAGAAGAAGAGGGTGGAGGGGGGATGGAAGGGTAGGGGGGACAAGGAAGGGAGGTCACCTATTGAGGAGCTGTTAGGAAAGTAGGTTCAGTCTGTGACCTATTGATAAAGCAGGTATCAAACTATTACGTGGAAAGAAAGTAGTTTAGATATCCGTTCGAGAAGCAAAAAAGACTCCAGTACAACCACGTGGTCTTCTGTTCCTAAGTTTTATCCCGAAGGGCCGAGGTAAGGTCCTCTAGTTGCTCAGCTGTATTCCTAAAGTTATTGTGCTATTGGAGGCTCAATTGGAGAGATTCCATCACATCAAAAGGAATGCTCCCAGGACAGGCAGTAAGGAGAAACCTCTCTAACTTTAACATAGATGGAAGCAAAATATTAGGTAACATTTTTTTAATTAAAGTGATTGTAAACGATCGCCTTGTAAAACAACCCATTCAGTTTGAAATAAAAAATGAAAGGCAAAACATTTTCCTTTTATTCCCTATTTTATAAGTGATCATATTCCCTTTGTTCTCAGCTGCTTAAGAGCTGAGGGAGGAGAAGCAGCAGCACAATGAGCTTCCTAGTAAATGGCTGTGCAGCGGGGGGCGTGTCAGGACAAGTCGGATCATTGGAGGAGAGTACATTGAGTTCCCCGCATAGCAAGAGAACTGACCACAAACTCCAGGGATTTCACCTAAAGGAAGCAATACAAAGAGAACAGGATACTTTCTCATACAGTCTCATACAGTCTCAAGTACATGGACATGGTACAGCAGGCACATATCAGGAATATGAAGTGTTGGGGTAACAAACGCTTTAAGTAAGACTTATTGCAGAGATCCCCATCTGCATTTATGACTGTGTCTACAATTATTCTGCTCTCCCAATATCCTACTTTGTAGCCACCCATTACGTTGAACTGAGAGCAGACAGTATAAGTGATAAAGAGTGTTAAGCCTAAGTGACAGAACACATCTCCAGCAACCATTTAGATGAGCATGTTCTTCCCTAGTGGTCACTGCATCTTGCTTGGATCTTAGCCGAGCTGGCCAGTTGCTTACATAATGTACTAGAAGCAGGTTGGTTGAATGTAATCAAGTAAATAATGGGTAGACTGCATAGCTAAAATCTAAACCATCCAGTGTCCAGCAATTCCATTCCTGAAACATGCACATCTAAAGCGTGCCTGGGGATGTTTTCTTTCACTTTTGCAATCAGTGGGAAATTGATGTATCACCATACCTACTGGCTGTGATGAAGAGCCAGAAAAACTGGAGCTAAACAGTCAGACTGAGGATATGCATACATTTTCAAAGCAAGAAAAAATATTTCAACATCACTAATAAAGCAATAAATGCTCTTTATTAATACCCATTCCAGCCCGGGGGGGGGGGGGGGGAGGGAATTAAAAGTCAGCAGCTACAAATACTTTAATATAATATAAGGACACTTAGCTTTCCAGAGAGCCCGCGATGTCACCTGAAGCCGGCCCATCCATTGGCTCCGGGTGCAGGCGCTGAGATCCCGACTAAGGAAAACAGCGGCTTCACAACCTCTGTTGTGCTGATGTCTGATGAGACCAAGATAAACGTATTTGGTTCAGATGGTGTTAAGCATGTGTGGAGGCAACCAGGTAAGGAGTACAAAGACAATACAGACCTGCTCACGGATATAGAAATACGGTATAACTTAGGAAACAGTGACCATAGGTCAATTGGTTTCAGTATTAATTACAGTAATAGGAAACACAAGGGTAATATAAGGACACTGAATTTCAAAAGAGCCAATTTCCCTAAACTGCGCTCGCTGCTAGAAAATATCAAATGGGATAGAATCCTGGGAACAATGAACACGGAGGAAAAATGGGAGTGCTTCAAGAGCATACTTAACAAGGGGGTGGGCCAGTGCATTCCACAGGGAAATAAATTTAAAAGAGCAAAACTAAACCCTGGGTGGCTAAACTCCAACATAAAAATGTATATTAGAGCTAAAGAAAAGGCCTTCAAAAAATACAAGACTGAGGGGTCATTTTCAGCATTTAAGCATTATAAAGAGTGTAATAAGAAATGTAAAGACGAAATCAGGGCGGCTAAAATAGAACACGAGAGACATATAGCGGAGGAGAGTAAAAAGAACCCCAAGAAGTTCTTTAAGTATATAAACAGTAAGAAAGTGAGGTCAGAACACATTGGCCCCATAAAAGATGATAAAGGAAAAATGGCCACTGAGGACAGAGAAAAGGCAGAAGTGTTAAATAATCTTCAGTCTTCACAAAGGAAATTGGGGGGCTACACGAACCTTGCTTGTAAGGCCGAACTAAATAATACACCTCAGGAAGTGCCGCCATGGCTAACAGAGGATAGACTTAGAGCTAAACTAGAGAAACTTAACATAAATAAATCCCCGGGACCGGATGGCTTGCACCCGAGGGTTCTTAATGAGCTCAGCCAGGCGATTGCCAGACCATTATTCTTGATCTTTAAGGATAGTTTACAGACCGGTATGGTGCCAGCTGATTGGAAAAAAGCCAGCGTGGTACCAATATTTAAAAAGGGGCCGAGATATATCCCGGGTAACTATAGGCCGGTCAGCCTAACATCAGTAGTCTGCAAAATTTTGGAGGGGATGTTAAGGGACCACATACAAGACTTTAGTAATGAAAACGGTATTATAAGTAGTAATCAGCATGGATTCATGAAAAATCGTTTGTGCCAAACCAATCTATTAACCTTCTACGATGAAGTGAGCTGCCACCTAGATAAAGGTAAGCCTGTGGATGTGGTGTATCTGGACTTTGCAAAGGCCTTTGACACCGTTCCCCACAAACGCTTACTGTACAAACTAAGGAAGGTAGGTATGGACCGTAAGGTGAGTACCTGGATAGAGAACTGGCTCCAGGGGAGAGTACAGAGGGTGGTGATTAATGGGGAGTACTCGGATTGGGCGGGTGTGGAAAGTGGGGTCCCCCAGGGTTCTGTCCTGGGACCAATCCTGTTTAATTTATTCATAAATGATCTGGAGGAGGGGATATTGAGTACAATCTCAGTATTTGCTGATGATACTAAATTAGGCATGCCAATATCTTCTATGCAGGATGTGGAAACCTTGCAAGCGGACCTGAACAAAATAACGGGGTGGGCAACTACATGGCAGATGAGATTTAATGTTGAAAAATGTAAAGTAATGCACTTGGGGGCCAGAAACCAGAAAGCAAGCTACTCACTAGGGGGGGAACCTCTGGGTGAGTCTAGGATGGAAAAGGACTTGGGGGTACTGGTAGACAACAGGCTTGGCAGTGGCATGCAATGCCAAGCCGCCGCAAGCAAAGCCAACAGAATACTGGGATGTATAAAAAAGGGGATTCACTCCAGAAATAAAGAGACTATTCTCCCGCTCTACAAGACTCTGGTCCGGCCACATCTGGAGTATGCTGTCCAGTTCTGGGCACCGGTCCTCAGGAAGGATGTGCTGGAACTGGAGAAAGTCCAGAGAAGGGCAACAAAAATAATTAGGGGAATGGAGGACATCAGCTATGAGGAAAGACTACAAGCACTGAACCTGTTCTCTCTGGAGAAGAGACGATTGAGGGGGGATATGATATCAATGTACAAATACTGTACTGGTGACCCTAGCATAAGGAACAAACTATTCAGAGAAAGGAGATACAATAAGACACGTGGCCACTCACTAAAACTTGAGGAAAGGCGGTTTAACCTTAAAGGTAAGGGGTTCTTCACGGTAAGAGCGGTAAAGATGTGGAATTATCTTCCACAAGCAGTCGTATCAGCAGGGAGCATTGGAGCATTGATAGTTTCAAAAAACTATTAGATGGACACCTTAAAGACCACAACATACAGGGGTATACAATGTACGGTTAAAAGCAAACACACACACACATCATAGGTTGAACTGGATGGACTGATGTCTTTTTTCAACCTCACTAACTATGTAACTATGTAAGTGTGTCTTGCCTACAGTCAAGCATGGTGGTGGGAGTGTCATGGTGGGAGTGTCATGGCTGCATGAGTGCTGCTGACACTGGAGAGCTACAGTTTATTGGGGGAACCATGAATGCCAACATGTACTGTGACATACTGCAGCAGAGCATGATCCCCTCCTTTCAGAGACTGGGCCGCAGGGCAGAATTCCAACATGATAACGAGCCCAAACACACCTCCAGGATGACCACTGCCATGCTAAAGAAGCTGAGGGTAAAGGTGATGAACTGGCCAAGCATGTCTCCAGACCTAAACCCTATTGAGCATTTGTGGGGCATCCTCAAACGGAAGGTGAAGGAGCGCAAGGTCTCTAACATCCACCAGCTCTGTGATGTCATCATGGAGGAGTGGAAGAGGACTCCATTGGCAACCTGTGAAGCTCTGGTGAACTCCATGCCCCAGAGGGTTAAGGCAGTGCTGGAAATAATGGTGGCCACACAAAATATTGACAATTTGGGCCCAATTTGGACATTTCCACTTAGGGGTGTACTCATGTTTGTTGCCAGCGGTTTAGACATTAATGGCTGTGTGTTGAGTTATATTGAGGGGACAACAAATTTACACTGTTATATAAGCTGTACTCTCACTACTTTACATTGCAGCAAAGTGTCATTTCTTTGGTGTTTTTCAATGAAAAGATATAATAAAATATTTACAAAAATTTGAGGGGTGTATTTACTTTGTGAGATACTGTACATAGTTCTCCATAATTTTAAAGTGACTTACTTGTGATTTTGCCATATTTGCAGTTCTGGAAATTCCCTGTTTTTACATTTTTTTTACTATGTTTTTACATTATTCATTTTAATGCATAATAAAAGGAAGTTTTAATGCTGGAGGGAGAATTAAGCTTCACTTACTGAAATTCACTATTTACTTTCTTACTGTTACATTTAAAAAAAATACCTTTTCCTGAATGTTCTTAGACGTGATTACAACTAGTTTAGAAATATTAAAAATCCCTTGGTAGTTTAAAAACAACACTTGCTTTATACGACTTTCAAGTATATTTAACAAGTTGGCCTGAAGTGTATATTTTAAGGACAGAAAACAATTCCTCTGAAGTCTGCCTCTCCAAACCTATTACTAGTATTTAACATCATGGGGTGGCGATTCCTTGTCTTGTTGCTTGACAGTTAACATTTGAGCTCAGCATTTCAGTGGAAGGCATTTACATGGGTGACTGCAGCTGTCTTGTTCTATGTATTGCTGGCAAGGAGCAGATACAAACAGAAGCTCTTGTTTTTCAAGGCATGTGCCATCAAGCTGTAAGGAAGACAGTTCACTAACTGACTATGCGGAATCTGGAATCTGTGAAATCCAGCACTGCTGTCAGTCACCTCGTGTCATGCTGAGTACTGTCACAGTGACAATACCATTTTAGTTATGTATTGTGTTTCATACATTACCTTCTTTAATTTGCTTTTTTTTTTTTAAACAGATTGTAAGGAAGACTTTGGATCAGAGGCGTAACTAGAATCTTCAGGGCCCCGGTGCAAGAAACCATGAAGGACCCCCCTGGACCCCTGGCCCGGGCCCTTCCCTTCAGGCCTGGGGCTCTTCCCACTGATCCTGGGGCCCTTTACTCTTTTTGCAGGCCCCTTTATTATGGTCCCGCAGCAGGACCCTTTCACAAGTTCTGCAGTGGGCCCCCTTCCTGTCATATTTGGGCCTCCCCACGGTGATGGAATGCCAGGGCCCGGTCGCAAGTGTGACCTTTGCGATCCTGGAAGTTCATCCAATTGTGTCAGTAGTTTTTATTTTTTGGTATTTTAATTGTATTTTTTTTTTCATTTAATTTTATTTTTTGCAGCAGCCGGCAGGAGAGGAGAGGGAGGAAGCCGGAAGCACAGTGGGGGGGGGGGGAGCAGGGGAGCACACAGGGGCCCAGAGACAGCAGAACACAAGTGAACTGGATAGGAGGAGCGGCGGGGGCAGCATACAGAGAAACCAATCTCCTCCATTTCCTCCTGCAGCTACAGGAGGAAAAAGGAGGACAGTGATTTCTCCACATGCTGCCCCCGGTGCCACTCCTATCCAGGTGTACAGGGGAGCATGGGGACAGGTTGCAATTGCGACTCCTGCAACCCCTGTAGTTACGCCCCTGCTTTAGATGGATAAATGGGTGCTGCCATTGTTTGATGTACTTAATTTCCAGAATCTCCTAGGCCACTCAAACTTCTACTTCGCTATTAGGTACAGTCCCACTGCAAAAAAATGCAAAACAAAAAAAGAATGCTTAACCACTTGCCACCAGATGTACTCGTACGTAGTGGCAGCTGGTGCTCCATGGGCTGGGGGGGGCGGCGGACGGACCACACACCATACCCCCCCCCCCCAGGGCCACAGCAGGACACAGCTCTGCGCCCCGAGCCCACCCTTTATTTTTAGCCTATTAGAGCCTCTAATCACATGGTTTTAAAAAAAAAAGCCCCATAGAACTCCATGCGGCCAGCACCCCGCATGTAGATTAGGGGGCCGGATGCATGGATAGGGGGGCGGTGTCCCTGCGCCCCCAATGCACCAGCCACCACTGCACGTACGTCACTAGACTTCAAGTGGTTATACCGTGATGATGCCTGCTGCTGTCATACCGTTTTTTTAAGGCTGGCAGTTGGCTCTCTTGTAAAAGCAATCCTAGTGCCTAACTAGTTACTGGATTGCTTTTACATACAGCAAGAGGGACTGTGTCCCTCCTCCCACCGGGAGTCTTGATCCACCAGCCGGTGATTCTGCCGGCTGATCACGGAGCCAAACAAAGACCGGATCAACTTTATGACCTTACACACTTCCAGTTTACCCAGATGTAAACCCTACCATTTTTAAAAAAGAAAAGCGTTTGATCACACCGATCTTGGTGTGATCCAATGCTTTTGAGGGCAGAGGAGGAACCCCAGATCTCTCTATCGAAAGGGATGTTTACATTCCTTGCAACAGCAATCAAAGTGAAAAAAAAAATAATAATTAAAGGGACATATGGTTTATTGTGGATAGGTCACAACTTGATTATAGCACCTCATTCCTTAATTTTGTAAGAAACAATTGCGGAATTACATTGGATTTTTTAGGTGCGACAAAGAGCTGAACCAGAGATTTCTTTAAAAATTCAATATTTATTTAACAAAAGGCAAAAATATCATATCCACATAAAAAAATATACAGATATGACCCGTATGGTATAGTCATTATATTCATAGGGGCATTTGTGTAGATCCCAACATGTTTCGCCCTGAAACTGGGCTTCCTCAAGGGATGCTACCTGCTTAGGATCAAAGCCTTCCTGAAGTTCAAAAGTGTCACTTGAGTCTATAGTCACTGATTATTCAATGGATCTTAGTATGATGCCAGACCCAACATAGAGCTACAAGGGGCAACAGGAGGCAGACCAGGACTGTAAGAAAGGCAACAGGGGGGCAGAGAATCCACAACACAGGGAGCTCATGCATGGAGCTAATTAACTAGCAGAAGGCCATCCTCGAGCTCCTGAAGTACACTACACATCATCATAAGTGTAAACACAGAATCCATCGTAGATAACAGGTGAGTAAATCAGCATATTTAATAAGGATGTGTGGAAGACAGGTGGTTAAACTGATGATATTAGCATCTGCTATGAGTCTGACTGTGTGAAGCAATCTTCACATGTTTCTTGAGATACATGGTTGACAAAAATTACTGTCCCATTTTAAGCAATCCAAACCATATTCTCTGTGTCCATTAAGAATCTCTTTTTCACTCCCAGTGACAGTGAGTACCATCACAATAACAATCAGATTTCTTACCTATCTTGTGATGGTTGACTTAGAAGCAGGGTTTCCCTTGCAAGGTCCTGAGAACAGAACAAATAGGGAATCCATCAGTCGGGTTGAAGCTGTAGGTTTGACATAGACTCTAATGATTTGACTACATCCAGGCAGTGAAGAGATTTACTTTGGATGCTTTTGAAGAAGGTCATAAGGAATTTCTGAGGCTTTACAGCCAGCTCCCCACTGCACATGCTTGAGCCATGCTGGAAGTGAAAGTGGGTACTTGCCAGATATAGGTACCCACTCCCTAAAAAAAAAAAAAATCCAAAAGTGGTTTATGAGGGGGGTGGAAAAGTGGAACTTTGTAGGTAAAGTTCTGCTTTCAAGTATATTTAAAACCAAAACCTTTTTTAAAAACTCTTAGATAAAAAAAAAAGGAATGGTTAGAACCTCCGTCAGTATTTTTTTTTTTGGCTGTTTGAGTCACCTTGGGGCATTTTCCTTTACTTCTTTTTCTGGAGACCTTGAGACAGAACAGGAATCGAGGGGCCATCCTTACTTTGACAGTTGTCACCTGGAGAACCAAGCCTTTGCTTTTTGCCTGGCTCTATGATCCACCTGTGGGGGGGGGGGGGGGTGGAGGCCGAGCCCTCTCCCTTTGCTTGTTAAAGCAATCCAGCAGCTAGTTAGCCACTAGGATTGCTTTTAAATGAGAGTCGACCATTGGCCAGAAAAAAAAACGTATCAGGCTGATGCTTGCAGCTATGAACATCATCAAAACTCCAGCGACATACCAGTACATACCTGGAGCTGAAGTGGATATACTGCAGCTTCCCAGTGTTTACATGTGGTGGCTGCATTCTTTTTTTTTTTTTGCAGTCTAAGTATATTTTCAGCAAATACAAAAAAAAAAGCTTTTAATTTTGGCAGAAATGTGAGTCCATGTCACTTCGTGTTAGCTGAACCGGAAGCAAAATTATCTTATCTTTCTTCTATAAACTAATCTCATCACCCCTATGTAATGGAGATAAAAAAAAAACAGTCATGTTATAGGTTCAGCCTTGGGAAACAACCATAGCTCATGTGTCTGCAGCATACCCCCCTTCATAAAACATATACTATTTTGTCCAAAGTATTGGGGCGCCTGCCTTTTCACCCACATAAACTTTAACTGCATCCCAGTCTTAGTCTGTAGGGTTCAATATTGAGTTGCCCCACCCTGTGCAGCTATAACAGCTTAAACTCTTCTGGGAAGGCTGTGTATGGTTTAGGGGTGTGTCTATGGAAATGTTTGCCCATTCTTTCAGAAGTGCATTTGTGAGGTCAGGCACTGATGTTGGATGAGAAGGCCTGCCTCACAGTCTCTGCTCTAACTCATCTCAAAGGTGTTCTATTGGGTTGAGATCAGGACTTTGTGCAGGCCACTCAAGTTCTCCCACTCCAAACTCACCCATCCATGTCTTTATGTACCTTGATTTGTGCACTGGTCCAAATCATTTGGTGGAGGGAAGGTTATGGCGTTGTTTTTTTTTTTGGCCTCTTCCTGTTCCAACATGACTGAACAACAGTGCACAAAGCAAAGACCATAAAGAAATAGATGAGCGAGTTTGGGGTGGAGGAACTTGACTGGCCTGACCTCGAAAGAACATCTTTGCAATAAATTCAAGCAGAGACTGTGAGCCAGGCCTTCTCGTACACATCAGTGCCTGAGCTCAAAAATTTGCTTCTGGAAGAATGGTCAAACATTCCCATAGACACACTTCTAAACCTTGTGGAAAGCCTACCCAAAGGAGTTAATGCTGTTATAGCTGCAAAAGGTGGGTCAACTTAATATTGAACCCTACGGACTAAGACTGGGATGCCATTAAAGTTAATGTACGTGTAAAGGCAGGAGTCCCAATACTTTTGACAATTAGTGGATGTTGCTGTGGTAGTCTGAACAAAAACCAAGGAGTGGATTACATGAAGAATCAGGGAGGCTTATATAACATTTTGAGACACTGATGTAATAAAAGCGAAGAATCCACTCTCTTCGTACCCAATTCACACACTATGTTCTATTTACTATTTTAATAAAAATCTGGATTTAAAGGTGTACAGGATAAGAATATTCAGATTTTTTGGTTAAAAACAGCATACTTACTCCCCAGCACAACAGAGGACTTTGTGGTAGAATATTCATGATGAATTAGCCTTGAGTAGCTAATCACACAAGTAGCATGTGGCCAAGTCTGGATATTATCTTCAGCCAGTTGTTTAATCATACAGCACATTGACATGGCTTGTCATGACATGGCATGTCACATTCCTTCTCCATTTAAACAGAAAGCTCTATTGTCTGTTTATGTTGGCAGTTCTTAAGACAAGAACATTAACCGCTATGTCGGGAACGAACATGTGAGAATGTCTAAAAATAATATTAGGCAGAATTCAGTAATGGTGTATTTAGGCTGATCAATAGCTTTACATAGAATGTATGAAATAGGAACCCTTTGGGTTACAGCAAATGGAAGAGGATTGTAAAGGACAAGTAAAATATTTATTTTCTGTGAAAACAGGATCAGAATTAATGGGTTTGGAATTTTAGTAGGGGCGGTACCCACATCCACAGATGACCTATTGCAAACATATACCAAATGCAGACCTCAGCATAACGTTGTGCCTGCAACTCTCTAAGGCCCCATTCACACTTTGCACGATTTTCATGTAATTCTGCGTGTCGCACATAGGGCAGCCCATTGAAATGAATAGGCTGCCCTATGTTGAAGTAAATGGGCTGCTCAATGAAGTGAAGGAGCTGCCCTACATGCGAAATGCAGAATCATGTTAAAGTGAATGGGCTGCCCTATGTTGAAGTGAATAGGCTGCCCTATGTGCGACACGCAGAATCGTGTTGAAGTAAATGGGCTGCTCTATGTTGAAGTGACTGGGCTGCACTATGTTCAACACGCAGAATCAAGTTGAAGTGAATGGGCTGCCCATTGAAGTGAAAGGGCTGCCCTATGTGCGACACGTAGAATCACGTTGAAGTGAACGAGCTGTCCTATGTTGAAGTTAATTGGCTGCCCATTGAAGTGAATGGGCTTCCCTATGTTGAAGTGAATGGGCTGCCCTATGTGCGACACGCAGAATCACATTGAAGTGAATGGGCTGCCCTATGTGTGACATGCAGAATCACATTGAAGTAAATGGGCTGCCCTATGTGCGACAAGCAGAATCACATTGAAGTCAATAGACTGCTCTATGTTGAAGTGAATGGTATGCTCTTTGAAGTGAATGGGCTGCCCTGTGTGCAACATGCAGAATCGTGTGAAGATCACCCACGCAAAATCACGAGTGTGAACGCGAGTTCGGAAAAGTGTGAATGGGGCCTTAGAGAGATCCAGGCACAACACATAAAATAAAATGTACTTTTATCGCCCAAAAGAAGCTCCTGCTCCTTCCTGGGCAACAAGCTTCACGCAATTTTGCCATGCCGCGCCATTCTGTCAGATGACAATTGTGGCAAAATTGCACCATGTTTGGGGTGCCATTTAGAATAATAGGCAGCACTGCCTATGATTGGCGGTGTGCATTGAGGGCTTCCTGGCAAGGATTGCTCAGTTGGGTTAGGACTACGATCCCTGAGCACGGCTGAGCCAATCCCTACTCCTAGCTAAACAAATACAAGAGGTATGTCGATTCTTACTTGAATCTTTGTGTACTGTTTATTTCTTCCAGATTAGTGCTGTATTGCAGCATAAAGCCCATCCAAAATTTTGCTTCTGTGAAGGCCCTTTATGTTGTAATTACTGGACACTGCTGCTGTCTCTCCTTGTGCAGGGTGACTGGTCTTGTATCCGCCCCCTTTAGTTTTCTGCAGGCAGCCTGTAGTACAGCCTTTTTCAACCAGGGTACCCATGCACCCTGGGGTGCCTTGAGGTTTCTTCAGGGGTGCTTTCGCAAAAATGCCTAAAAATTTGCCTGAAAATTGTATACAAGCCGGCATGTGGATGAAGCCTGCTTTTTAGTTTAAAAAAGCCACAGATTTTCATTGTGTACCATTACAACCTTATAGCTGCCAGCATCCTACCAATGAAAGGCATCATCACTTGATAAGGAGGATGTCTGCATAGCATCCTTGTTTGACCCTTCCTTGCCCCTCTCCATCATTGTTAGCGGTCACATTAGCTGAGTAATGGAGAAAAACTGAGGGAGAAGAGAAACATTGGAATATTAGTCAGTGCCCATTTGCAAAAGTGTATTTGCTTTGGAAAAATAAATCACCTCTAATGTTGGGTGCTCTAAGGGCGGATGTTGAATAATGTTTTGAGCTCAGTGTTGTGGAGTCCAAAGGACTATCTGCCACATCCCTTAGAATATATGGAACAAAGGAAGGAAAATACCCCCAATGGGACTTTAGAGGCAGTAAATGGATATAGTAATGATAGTAGAAGATATAAAATCAATATACTTTATTCAAAATGGTAAAAAAGTGAAAAATATCACAATACAATTTTAAAACAATGCAAGAATGACCATACGTTATAGTACACTAGTACCATAGGTCTCATTGGGGGTATTTTCCTTCCTAAGTGTGGATGTTGCTGCATTATGTAATACTACAGTATCTCACAAAAGTTATTACACCCCTCATATTTTTGTAAATATTTCATTATATCTTTTCATATGACAACACTAAAGTAATTACACTTTGCTACAAAGTAGTGAGTGTACAGCATGTATAACAGTGTATATTTGATGTCCCCTAAAAATAACTCAACACACAGCCAATAATGTCAGAACTGCTGGCAACAAAAGTGAGTAAACCCCTAAATGAAAATGTCCAAACTGGGCCCAAAGTGTCAATATTTTGTGTGGCCACCATTATTTTCCTGCACTGCCTTAACCCTCTTGGGCATGGAGTTCACCAGAGCTTCACAGGTTGCCACTGGAGTTCTCTTCCACTCCTCCATCACGGGGCTTGTTAGAGAATGTGCGCTCCTCCACCTTCTGTTTGAGGATGCCCCACAGATGCTCAATAGGGTTTAGGTCTGGAGGCATGCTTGGCCAATCCATCACCTTTACCCTCAGCTTCTTTAGCAAGGCAGTGGTCATCTTGGATGTGTTTGGGGTCATTATCATGTTGGAATACTTCCCTGCGGCCCAGTCTCCGAAGGGAGGGGATTATGCTCTGCTTCAGTATGTCACAGTGTTGGCATTCATGGTTCCCTCAATGAACTGTAGCTCCCCAATGATGGCAGCACTCATGCAGCCCCAGACCATGACACACCCACCACCATGCTTGACTGTAGGCAAGACACACCATCTGAACCAAAAACGTTTATCTCGGTCTCATCAGACCACAAGACATGGTTCCAGTAATCCATGTCCTTAGTCCACTTGTCTTATTTTTTTATTTATTTCAGGTTCTTATATAGCGCTGTCAATTTACGCAGCGCTTTACATATACATTGCACATTCCCATCAGTCCCTGCCCTCAAGGAGCTTACAACCTAAGGTCCCTAACTCCCATTCACACATACATAGTAGGGCCAATTGTATACAGGATCCAATTAACCTACCAGCAAGTCTTTGGCGTCTTGTCTTCAGCAAACTGTTTGTGGGCTTTCTTGTGCATCATCTTTAGAAGAGTCTTCCTTCTGGGATCACAGCCATGCAGACCAATTTGATGCAGTGTGCGGCGTATGGTCTGAGCACTGACAGGCTGACCCTCCCACCCCTTAAACCTCTGCAGCAAAGCTGGCAGCACTTATACATCTATTTCCTATAGACAACCTCTGGATATGTTGCTGAGGATGTGAACTCAACCTCTTTGGTCGACCATGGCAAGGCCTGTTCTGAGTGGAACCTGTCCTGTTAAACCGCTGTTGTTAAACCGCTGTATAGTCTTGGCCACCATGCTGCAGCTCAGTTTCAGGGTCTTGGCAATCTTCTTATAGCCTAGGCCATCTTTATGTAGAGCAAAAATTATTTTTTTCAGATCCTCAGAGAGTTCTTTGCCATGAGGTGCCATGTTGAACTTCCAGTGACCAGTTTGAGAAAGTGAGAGCGATAACACCAAAGTTAACACACCCGCTTCCCATTCACACCTGAGACCTTATAGCACAAACGATTTACATGACACCAGGGAGGGAAAATGGCTAATTGAGCCCAATTTGGACAGTTTCACTCCGGGGTGTACTCACTTTTGTTGCTAGCGGCTTAGACATTAATGGCTGTGTGTTGAGTTATTTTGAGGGGACAGCAAATTGACACTGTTATACAAGCTGTACACTCACTACTTTACATTGTAGCAAAGTGTAATTTCTTCAGTGTTGTCACATGAAAAGATATAATAAAATATTTACAAAAATGTGAGGGGTGTACTCACTTTTGTGAGATACTGTATTCGAATAGTTTTTACATTGTAGAATGAGGTGACTCGAGACTGTCCATACTTTTTAAAGGGTGCCTTGATTAAAAATAGATTGAGAAACACTGCTGTAGTGGATATGCCTGCTGGGTCCCTCTCACAGTTGTGTGTACAGGTTATATCCAGCTCAGTGATAATGTCGCTGCTAAAAGGTGAAATCTGTGTTTCAAACAGCATTTGGTGGACAGAAAGTGGGTTTATAGCCTTTGTGTCTATTCAGGCATACAGAATATTGAAAACAAAGTTTTTGTGCTCATTCTTAACAGGTTGTTGATAAGTGGAGGCCAGAGAGAATGTCACAAAGATGGCCCTCAGCCAGGGGCAAAAGCCAACAACACACACATTAGATGCTACAGCCGTGTTAGTCCTCAGACAGACAGCAAGAGCAAACAGTCAGGAGCAGAGTCAACAGACAAAGTCCAGGTTCAAGACAGGCGGACAAAGCACAGAGTACCATTAGCAGAGGTAACAGGCTGACGATAAAGATAACAGAGCCAAGTACAAACTCAGTCCAAACAGTTTACAGGGAAATCAAAGGCACGGACAGTCAGAGACAGACAGACCTCTATCCAGGGCATGAGCAAACAGACCAACCTGTTGATTAGGAATGAGCTCAGGTGTGTACGGACACGATTACCACTTGACCTTCAGAAGATTTACCCCCCTTCATGACCAGTCCATTTTTTGCAATGCAGCACCACAGCGCTAGTTTAACTGACGATTGCGCGGTTGTGTGACACTGTATCCAAATAAAGTTTATGTCCTTTTTTTCACACAAATAGTGTTTTCTTTTGGTGGTATTTTTTTTTTTTTCGCTATAAACAAAAAAAATATATATAATATACATAGGCAGGGCTCTGTCCTTTGTACATTTATGACCATCTCCGGTTGCCGGTGCTAATCCATTAACCGGCCCCCGGTGATTGACATCTGCTGTGTTTAATCACAGCACGGCCAGGTCGTCAGCGGCGCAAGCGCGCGCCTCCTGCACAGAAGTGTCAGATCATGTACAAGCAATTAAAAGAAACCCACTTGAGCTATCCGCCACGAAGCTGTTAGTGCCCTTTCACACTAGAACACAGTGTGGGAAACCCGTACTCCATGCATGTTTCCTGCACTGCATTCAAAACGCACTGCAGTTGTGATCTGCAGTGGGTGTCAATGTTAAAGCATAACTTTATCCATAACAACTTGATAAAAAATAATGTTTTTTACCAAGGAACACACATTCCATATTAATAATTATGCTACCAAAATGAGTGTATGCTATAAATTGCCTCCAGTGTTGTTCCGGTTTATTCTTGCTGAAGCCCCTGAAGAGTAGTAAATCATAAAACAGAACTAATCCATTGATTTAACGGTTTAAAAAAACGGTTACATTCCTGGGATGCTGGGATTGCTAACGGTCACATTTGCTTGTGTCGTCAACCAAACTTTCAAACCTTCAAATGGCTGGTGTCATAACTGATCACATGTGCATGGCAGTTGGAGATCAAACAGAAGCAGCTTCCTTGGCTGTAAAGGATAGGCGGGTTTAATTCTGCTTTAAGGCTGTCAAAAGATCCACCTCTACAAATTCGGCAGTGCCTAAAAAAAAGAGAGCAACTGAGCATGTGCAGAGCATGGTGACAGTGTATTACTAGATTTTAAACAGTATAGGCACTTATTTTTAATGTTTTAAATAGCTATACCTGCAAATAGGGCCAGCCTGAAATCATCTAGCAGGACTTATTATTCTGACTAAAGTTCCACTTTAAAGTGGAGTTCCGCCTCCCCTCTCCCCCTCCAAAAATTAAAAGTCAGAAGATACACATACTGTAGCTGCTGACTTTTAATATTAGGACACTTACCTTTCCTGGAGTCCAGCAATGTCGGGACCACATCCGCCATTGCCAGTGAGGGAACCCGGCAGTGAAGCCTTGCGGCTTCACGGGCGGATCCCTAATGCGCATGCGCAAAGCGTGCTGTGCATTCGGATTGGCTTGGCGGTGGGGGTAAGGAGGAGGGGGCAAACTTCCAAGGGACAGTGCCGCGGCACCGTTTCCCCGGAAGTGGGGAAGGGTACCTGTCAAAAACAGGTACCTGTTCTAAACCCACCCACTTTTGGGTGGAACTCTGCTTTAAATTAACAACACTCCAAATGCAGCCACTCGTGTACAAGGGGTTGTATATGTTTAGCTGTGGGACAGGGAATGCCTACGCCACTTATGATTGGATGTTCCCAGTGACAGCTTCCTGGCGGGATAGCTCAGGCCGGTTTGTATGTGTGTCCAAACATGCCTGACCTCAGGCCTCACCCAAGTCCACCAATGAGGAAAGGTGAGGGCTGGTGTGCACAGTGAATAATGGATCTGTAATGCTGAGTATCTTCCAGCAGATGGCAAAGGCTCAAGACTAATGGATACAAGGAACAGGGATTGGCAAGTGAATAAGGTTTTGGATATATAGCAGGGAGATCTTACTGTTGCAGTGTCCTAGGAACATATAAGAAACCAGAGGATGACTCACCTCAAACTGCATCTATATTAACTACTTACGGACCGCCTACCGTGTATTTACGTTGGTACTTTGACGTTATATACCGGGGTTATGGCAGCAGATAGCTGGCATAACCCTGGTATTTTTTTTAAATGGCGGGCGGTCTGCTTTAACATAAGGGTGGTCCCATTGGTGGATTCACAATACCCCCTGGTTGTTTTCTCTGCTTACCAGACCCGTCGGAAGCAGGGAAAACTATCTGGTCTGCTATCCTCTCAGGCAGGAAGTCGAGTGAGGGCAAGCTGGCCCTCACTCGACTCTATAGCCTTGGAGGACCGGAGCGACGTCATACGTCACTTCCTAGCAACGGTTTTAAAGAGCCCATTTTTTTTTCATCATGAAAAAATAATTACTTTTTTTTCTTTTTTAGTGTAGATGTGAGATCTGAGGTCCTTTTGACCCCAGATCTCATATTAAAGAGGTCCTATCATGCTTATTTCTATTACAAGGGATGTTTGCATTCCTTGTAATAGGAATAAAAGTGGTCAAAACATTTTTTTTTAAAAGGACAGTGTAAAAATAAAAAATAAAATAAATAGAAAAAAAAAAATTAAAGCGCTCCGTCCCCGTTAGCTCGCGTGCAGAAGCGAATGCATACGCAAGTTGCACCCACATATGTAAACAGTGTTCAAACCACACATGTGAGGTATCCCCATGATTGTTAGAGCGAGAGCAATAACTTGAGCTCTGGACCTCCTCTGTAACTCTAAACGTGTACCCTGTAGAAATGTTTAAAATGTCGCCTATAGGGATTTTTAAATACCAATGTTTGTCGCCATTCCACTAGCATGCGCAATTTTGAAGCATGACATGTTGGGTATCTATTTACTATAGAAAAAAATTGGGCTAACTTTACTGTTTTCTTATTTTTTAATTTAAAAAAGTGTATTTTCCCCCCCAAAAAATTGCGTTTCTAAGACCGCTGCGCAAATACGGCATGATAAAAAATATTATATATATATATATAAATATATATAATGTTTGGGGGTCCTAAGTAGTTTTCTAGCAAAAAAATAAAAAAAAACGACTTGTAAACAACAAGTGCCAGAAAAAGGCTCAGTCCAGAAGTGGTTAAAAAAAAAAAAAATAAATAAAATCTGATTCTAAATTACTATTATTTAATTGAGCTACGTAAGTTGACTATAACATCAAGACAATTGGCTTATATATGGCCTTTCCCTGGTTCCTTCCTCCCTCATCAACACTCTAATAACATTTTTAAATAAAACCTTTCTGTTGAAGGGTTGGGTGAAGAGTTGAAGCTGTTATAGCTGTAAGACTCCATTCACACTAATACGACTTGTCAGGCGACTTGGTCAGCCTGACAAGTCGCGGACTGTCGCGGTCCATTGTGTGGTACAGGAACGGTTCTAATAGGAGCGACACAAGTCGCTCCGACTTAGAAAAAGGTTCCTGTACTACTTTGGGGCGACCTGGAGCGACTTGCATAGACATTCATTTTATGAAGTCCGTGCAAGTCGCGCCGAAGTCGCGCTGCACGCGACTTCACAGGTCGCCCCCGAAGTCGTGCTGCTGCAGTGTGAATGCGGTGTAAAGGGTGGGCCAACTCAATATTGAACCCTACAGACTAAGACTGGGATGCCATTAAAGTTCATATGGGTGTAAAGGCAGGCGTCCCAATACTTTTGGTAATATAGTGTATTTCTCTTTACAGAATGTGTAAAGTAATCTGAGCTCAGCTGTTTGTAGCATACAGATAAAGCAAGATATTCTGTAATGGTTTCCTTGTATTTGCTGGAGAGGAACCCTTAGAGCTATGTACTTGAATAAGTGAGCGTAACCTTGCTCTGTTTCTTTCTCGTGGCGAGATATGACTGGTAGTGACAACTAATCTTTCTGGGTCCATTCCTCTGGCAGTGGATTCATTGTAGTGAACTGTTTTAAATCCAGACATGCAGGGCAGCAGCTGCTAAGGTTATCTGCAGCAGGTAAGCAGTGAAGAGGATTCAATCTCATGTGACAGCGTTCTGCGTCTTGTTCCTGCACGAGCTACGTAAGAAGTCTGGGATCGGCTCCAAGTTTTGCGATTTAGGAACTGGCTTGAAGTATAGAAACAGGTGAGGTATAATCAGCTGTCTAGTGAAGGGTGGTAATACAGTCACAGTATCTAATGGCCACAACAGCATGCAGAATTTTACATTATATTGTCAAAAGTATTGGGACGCCTGCCTTTACGTGCACATGAACTTTAATGGCATCCCAGTCTTAGTCCGTAGGGTTCAAAATTGAAATGGCCCACCCTTTACAGCTATAACAGCTTCAACTCTTATAGGGCCAACTCAATATTGAACCTTACGGACTAAGACTAGGATGGCATTAAAGTTCATGTGTGTGTAAAGGCAGGGCCCCCCGCCCCCAGTCCATACCACGCAAAATTATTTTTTAAAAACAGCATAGGGTCCACCCAAAATCCATGCCAGACCCTTATCCGAGCATGCAGCCTGGCAGGTCAGAAAAGGGAGGGGACGAGCGAGTACCCCCCACCTTCCTGAACCATACCAGGCCACATGCCCTCAACATGGGGACAAGGGCCTCTTCCTGACAGCCCTGGGCTGTAGTTGTTGGGGTCTGCAAGTGGGGGGCTTATCAGAATCTGGAAGTCCCCTTTAACGTGTGGACCCCAGATCCAGGCCCCCCCCCCATGTGAATGGGTATCAACGCCAGAAGCGCCAGTGCCAACGGGTGACGTAGCCAGGTGGCCCTGCCCCTTGCCTATATAAGAACTTCCAAAGCGCAGACGGCGGGACGCCTCCCAAGAGGTGGAAAAGTTTTTTATTTTTTCTATATATTGGGGACAACGGGCATCGTGATTAACAATGGATTTACATAGAGGGACTTGTCAAAAACTGTTTCCTGTGGTTCTTACTTTTTGACACTTTTTTAACCTTCCTAGCGGTATTCCCGAGTGTGGCTCGGGGTTAAATTTCAGTGCCAAAAGCGGTAACCCTGAGCCACGCTCGGGGTACTGCTAGGAAGATCGCTGGATCCTGGTAGAGGGGTTACTTACCTTGTCACCGGGATCCAGCAATGTATCTCGGCTGTGTGTGGCGGGGGATCTTCCTCCCGATGCTCTGTGCGCCCCGCCTTCCGTCTCCTGTGACGTGACGTTCGCAGGGGGGTGGAACCGGCGGCAAATTCAAATGTAAAACACACCAAACACACTGATTCATTGCAAAATAAAATACATTTACATTAGATTGCCCCCCAGTGCCCTTTCCTGCAGTTTTACTGTACTTTTTTACATATATATATATATATACAAACCCGATTCCAAAAAAGTTGGAACACTGTACAAATTGAGAATAAAAACAGAATGTAATGATGTGGAAGTTTCAAATTTCAATATTTTATTCAGAATACAACATAGATGACATATCAAATGTTTAAACTGAGAAAATGTATCATTTTAAGGGAAGAATAAGTTGATTTTAAATTTCATGGCATCAACACATCTCAAAAAAGTTGGGACAAGGCCATGTTTACCACTGTGTGGCATCCCCTCTTCTTTTATAACAGTCTACAAACGTCTGGGGACAGAGGAGACAAGTTGCCCAAGTTTAGGAATAGGAATGTTGTCCCATTCTTCTCTAATACAGGCTTCTAGTTGCTCAACTGTCTTAGGTCTTCTTTGTCACATCTTCCTGTTTATGATGCGCCAAATGTTTTCTATGGGTGAAAGATCTGGACTGCAGGCTGGCCATTTCAATACCCAGATCCTTCTTCTACGCAGCCATGATGTTGTAATTGATGCAGTATGTGGTCTGGCATTGTCATGTTGGAAAATGCAAGGTCTTCCCTGAAAGAGATGACGTCTGGATGGGAGCATATGTTGTTCTAGAACTTGGATATACCTTTCAGCATTGATGGTGCCTTTCCAGATGTGTAAGCTGCCCATGCCACACGCACTCATGCAACCCCATACCATCAGAGATGCAGGCTTCTTAACTGAGCGCTGATAACAACTTGGGTTGTCCTTGTCCTCTTTAGTCCGGATGACATGGCGTCCCAGTTTTCCACAAAGAACTTCAAATTTTGATTCATCTGACCACAGAACAGTTTTCCACTTTGCCACAGTCCATTTTAAATGAGCCTTGGCCCAGAGAAAACGCCTGCGCTTCTGGATCATGTTTAGATATGGCTTCTTTTTTGGCCTATCGAGTTTTAGACGGCAACGGCGAATAGGAAGGTGGATTGTGTTCATCGACAATGTTTTCTGGAAGTATTCCTGATCCCATGTTGTGATTTCCATTACAGTAGCGTTCCTGTATGTGATACAGTGCTGTCTAAGGGCCCGAAGATAACAGGCATCCAGTATGGTTTTCCGGCCTTGACCCTTACGCACAGAGATTGTTCCAGATTCTCTGAATCTTTGGATAATATTATGCACTGTAGATGATGATAACTCCAAACTCTTTCTAATTTTTCTCTGAGAAACTCCTTTCTGATATTGCTCCACTATTTTGTGCTGCAGCATTGGGGGAATTGGTGATCCTCTGCCCATCTTGACTTCTGAGACACACTGCCACCCGAATCATGTTGCCAGTTGACCTAATAAGTTGCAAATTGGTCCTCCAGCTGTTCCTTATATGTACATTTAACTTTTCCGGCCTCTTATTTCTACCTGTCCCAACTTTTTAGAAATGTGTAGCTCTCATGAAATCCAAAATGTGCCAATATTTGGCATGACATTTCAAAATGTCTCACTTTCAACATTTGATATGTTATCTATATTATATTGTGAATAAAATATAAGATTATGAGATTTGTAAATTAGTCCATTCCCTTTTTACTCACAATTTGTACAGTGTTCCAACTTTTTTGGATTTTGGTTTGTATATATATATATATATATATATATATAATATATGTATACGTATATATATATATATATATATATGTGTGTGTGTATATATACAGTATATATATATGTATACATACATACTTTAACTTATTTATAGTTATTTATTATATTATAATTTATGATTTTGTGTTTCAAACTTTATCATACCCGAGATGTTATAAAGAAGAACGCACAGTAAAAAAAAAAATCATATGTAAATAGTTGGTTTGGGCTGCTCATTATTAAGAATTACATGCAAAATACAGTAAACCCCCCTCCATTGCGGTGGTTACGTTCCGGACCCAGCCGCGAAAAGTGAAATTCCGCGAAATAGAAAAACCCTATTAAAATGCATTGTAGGCATGATTTTTTACTGTCACTGTACGTGTGGAAGCATTTTAAGGTCTTTAAACACACTTTTAAAACAATAGAAACTAATTTAAACACATAAAAGATACTTAGAGACAGAGCAAGAGCTATGAAAAACACAAAAATCTTTCATTTTTAATGATTTATATAGTAAAATAACATTACAAAAAAAAACGCGAATTACCGGGACCGCAAAAACTGAACCGCGATGTAGCGGGGGATTACTGTAATGGTACCGCTTTCAGCACCTAAAATCCGAAAGAATCATACCGCCCACCCACCGTCAAATGACGGCGAAGCAGTGCGGCTCTGGTTCTGGGATAACGTCATATGATGGCGCCCCGGAAAGGCCTCCCTAACGTGTCCGTGGGGGCGTGCAGTACGGAGATCGTGGTCGCGCCGTGTTGCTTGGACACGGCGTGACCCCGATCTTGGTAAAGAGCCAATAACATGGCTCTTTACCCATGTGATCGGCTGTGTCCAATCACAGCCAGTCACATGTAAATGAGGAAGTGACTTTTATCGGCTCCCCTCGCCTCACACTTTCAGAGTATGTGGCGAGGAGAGACGATCAGCGGCTCTTCCTGAAAGGGGAGTCTAGGACAGGTAATCAGGGCACTGATCATCAGTGCCCTGATTACTGTAAAGTAAAAAAAACAGTACCCATAAGTCACCCCAACCAATGCCCATAAGTGCCCACAATCAGTGCCCGCCATCAGTGCCCATAATCAGTGTCCATAGTGCTGCCAGTCTGGGCTTTGGACCATTTAGTGTGGTGACTGGTGTATATCGTGGCTCCTTGCTGGATTGCATAGACCACCCAGAGAGAGGTACCATGCCACCTGCAGAATTTCAGTGGTGTTCCCATCATATGTTGGATGCCTACATTCACCCTGGTTCTGGTAAGCGTTTAGTGTGCTCTTAGCATGCAGCACTAACTGTGGATCAAGTCACAGAAATTGGTGGTGGATTCCTTTCCTGCACTTGGCACCCTACATTGGACTTTGCTGTTCTTTTTAAACAATATTTATTTACAGATTTATCAACAGATTATTTCTTGCTCTTTATGGATCATTCATTACTGATTGTTTAATGTTTTAATGTTTACACGGAATTGGTTAATACTATTTTTAGCACAGTTAACTGTTATCACTATTTATAAGTTTGATTTATTATCAACACATCAATTTAGCGTGGCTCTCCCTTTACATATCTGATTATGGGGTCGGCCAGCTTGCCTAGATAATCAGTTATGTCTGTAAATGACTATTGCAATACAGTACATGCATTGAAAAGTGAATAAAGCTATTGCTTCACTTTAAGAACATTTTCTTTTTCATACATGTTCTGGTCCCATTGTGTCCTAAATGTGGAGGATGCCTGTACTACACTGATGGCACTAAAACTAACTTAACTCACTGCAGCGCTGACTGGACTGGAGACACTGAAAAGGATCTGATTCTGCCTACAGTGAGTACAGATCTGTGTCATGGGGCCTGTCACCCCTACTGCTAGATATGTCAGTGGATGGGTGTCAGTCAAGGGGATGCTAGAGAGTGTCCTGAAGATAATGTAGTTGCATCAAATCTGTTGCTAGAGCAAGATAACTTAAAGCGGAGTTCCGGCCACAAAAAAAAATTTTCAATGACACATTCAATGGCACATTCCACAATGGATAGCCTCTGATCTGTCCCGGTTCGCACTTACCTTTTAGAAGAAATACTTACCCTGAAAATTTCTTCTCCAGCGCTGCCATCTCGGATGTGGGTAGCTGAAGCCAGCGTGTCCTCTTCTGCATCCTCTTCCGTGTCCTCTTCTCCCAGAATGCGCCTACACCGGCCCCGCTCGTCACTTCCGGTGCGAGCGCGTCATCCCTCCACAGCTTCTGGGCATGCCCAGAAGCTGTTTAGCAGGGAATGAGGCGCCGCAGCGGAAGTGACGAGCGGGGCCGGTGCAGTCACATTGATTCCTGGGAGCGATGACGTTCAGCTCCCAGGAATCAATGCAAAGAGGAAGTGACCACGTGGGCCGTGGCCGCAGAGCGAGGAAGTGGAAGAAAGGTGAGTATATTTTTCTGCAATAACAAGGTAAGTTAAAAAAAAAAATCGTAATTATCCATTTCTTCTTCAGGTGACTAGAAGCAAGCGGATGGCCCAAAATCGACTATGTCGATTTTGTGGCCGGAACTCCGCTTTAATTCTTCCATACAAGTGGCAATATAGTTAAAGCAGTGTGTCTGCTTAAACAAATAACCCAGTGAGGCCAAGTGAGAGTTGTTCTTATCTACTGTGAATAGTTCAAGTTGGAGTATCCCACTATTCCCTTCTCCCATCCAAGTCTCACAAAAAATACCAAAAAAATAAATCCCCTGGACTGTTTATTGAGTAACGAGCAACTGGGAGTAAGGAAGTGTGAACTGTCCCCTAGTGACTGTTTTCAGGTAATCAGAGGAGCCCCAAGAAGTCATCAAACAGCAAGCCCTATGGGGATAGTGCTACAGTAGGTTTTATTTTAATTACTGTAGCCAAAACCTAGGGGAGTTAGGGTACTGTTTATGGGGGAAACTTCCCTCATTAGAATTCAACATTGCATGCGCCAACTACTTGTTTTTGTCTAAGGAGTTGGAGAAAGGAGATACATTTACCTAATCCTCTGATCCTCCCCACACACGACCACCGGTCCCTGTGGCTCCTGCTGACTCACCCCCCGAGCCCCCACCCTGTGGTCCAGTGGTCTTGTGTGTTGGACTGTTCCTGACGTCATCACGCCCATTGACCTGCTCTGGACATCTGGAATGTGGGGGAGGGCCATTTGCAGGTGGAGCGGATGATCGGGTGAGTATAAGTTTTCTCCAATCCCCTAGACAAAAACAAGCAGTTGGCTGGCGCAGAGCAGGAACAGCTCCACTGCATGGAAAAACCTTTTTCCAGAGTTGGGCTTTAAAGCCTAGGTAGCTTTTGATGTGAACTTTACTTTCTCACACTATCACATCTTGCTGAGGCTTGCATGTAAATGTATTTTAGACAAGCAAGGGTTAATGAGCGTGTAACAATAATAATAATGACATCACTGTTAACTGTCCCTCAATCCCATAATATATCATTTTCAAACACCCACTGAGGAAAAAAAAATTTTCTCGGTGACAGTGAGATCTGGGTGTTGTAAGAAACAATGGATAGTTTCACATTTACAGTTAATATATAATAAAGGATATTTTCATGCAATAATTTTAACACATGCTTGCATGTTTATGAAAAAAAGCTTAATAATGGACTATGAACATTCCTTCTTGTGTTTTATATAGTAGTGACCTCTAGAGGATAACTTGTGAAAATACCACGGTATGAAATGGATTTTACCGAGACTTTAAAAGGTAACCCCACCTCCGTGGGGAAAAAAAATAGCAAATAAAGAAAAACAATATAACGTATATAATTGCGACACAAATCATATTGTGATTGAATTTTATTAAAAATTACCTTTCCTTTTCAATCTGTAGCTGTTGTAATTTTCCGAAAATGCAATGCAATATGGCTACCTGGAGCTGATCTGTACACAGAATGTGTACTGACCACACCCCAGAAACATAATTTCCTGCTTATGTGATTGGCTCACCAATTTTCCCAGAAGTCTGCCTAAGATACAAGTCAAATTTCTGGCACCCCCTGCAATAAAAATGTCATTTTTGGTGGGATACTTCCAATAGAAACACGTCTAAAGGGATGCAGGCCCAGCAGTTTCCCTCATTAGAGCCCTGCAGCTGCACAGCTGATAGATAATTATGAAACCACTCCCATTTGACCCACTCAGCACAGAGGAACAAAAAAATATTTCTTCAGAATGAATAACAAAAGGTAGGAATTTGCAACAAAGTTTGTTAAAATCCTTGTAATGTACAGAGATCACCCAGAGGGGATTTTTTTTTTCTCAACAAAAGTGGAGTTACGCTTTAACTTTTGCATTTTTTTGTTTAGTTCAGTAGCACATACTTGTCAAAGCAGATTTTATAATGCAATTGGAGAAGATATCAAATTGTTATTCAGTAGACTTCCAGTCTTTCAATTAAATTATAATATTAAAAAAAAAAAAAGACTACAATACCGCACACTCCTGGAGAGAGATGAAGCAATAGATACTCAATCATGGTATTCACCCCAATACAATAGGCAGCTGCTTTCAACTAAAAGACACGGCTATAACAAAGAGGTAATATCAAGGATTACTCTAGAAGCGCTCTATCACTTCATATAACATTTAGACACCAAACCACCACCTCCAGTGATAATCATGTGCTTAAAAAGAGTTCAAAAATCAGATATCTGGAAAAAAGTCCATAAGAGATTGTAAGCTCTAACGAGCAAGGCCTTCTGATTCCTTTTATAAAAAATTGTATAGTAACGGTGATGTCTGCCTTCATGTTGTAAAGCGCTGTGCAAACAGTTGGTGCTATATACTGTATGCACTGAGGTTGCATGAAATGTGCAGCAGGTTGGATACTGTTGTTCTATTCCGCTATTGAATAAAAAAAAACAAAAAAACCCCATTTGAATCAAAAACTGAAAAATAATTTTTTTCCCCTAAATACTGAAAAAGAATTATTTTCCCCTCACATTGGTGCTTTTTGAAGAGCAGGTTAGAAAAGCAATGTCTGTCTAAAGACTGTATGTCAAAGTTAAATATGAAGGAAATTTTTTTTTTCTTTTTTAAATGCAGATTAAGCACACACATATGCACTGAGGTTGCATGAAATGTGCAGCACCGCACGCCTAACAGACGTATAACATTTTTTTTTATTCTTTCTCCTCCTCACTTGGCTAAGGTCAGGGCATAAAGATCTTTCTCTGCACCCCCTCACAATCAAATCAATGTAGATCGCTGTCTGATAAAGCAGATTGTTCCTCCTATGCTTTCCCTACAAGCAATCTCTCCAGCCTTGCCCTACAGTAAACTCCTATCTCTCCCTCAGCAGCAGCAGTCAGGAACCTGTCCCTAGTATAGTTATAGCAGAGTGACGCGCGGCGCTGTGTGACTCCAGCTTATATAGAGTCTGGGTCACATGCTGCACTGGCCAATCACAGCCATGCCATTAGTAGACATGGCTGTGATGGCTTCTAGGGCACACTAGTTAAACGCTTGCTGATTGGCTGCCTTGCACCTGTTGAAAGCGCGCCATTAAAACCGCGCCAAAACATCAAATAATGTTACCGAACAACGGACAGTACCCGAACATACAGTGAAATGTTCGGGTTCGGGTCCGGGTACCGAATACCCAAAAGTCCGATACAAACACGAACAATACGGTCCGGGTTCGCTCAACCCTATTAGGGAGGTGAAAGCAGCAAGATTTGGACAGTGATTGGATTTCAGGGTTAAAGGAGAGGTCAAAGGCCAGGATAGAAGTTAGAACCTTGGCATGAGGGAAGGAACTGGTAGCTCATACTTGCCAACTGTCCCTGATTTACCAGGATAGCCAAAATTTTGGGTTCATTTTCCCCCTACTTCTTTGTCCCGGCATATGTCCCGCAAATGCAAGAATCAATAATCTGCTGCTTGTGTGTCTGTCGGCTCAGTGTTGCTGGCACAGCAATATAGAAAATATCACTTCCAGCATACAGTGTCATCTGTGCACGTTGTACAGCTGGGGAGAGGTGTGTGGTGGAGCAGTGCATGGGTTGGGGAGCGAGGAGAGGCGGGTTTCCTGGGAAGGCACAGTTTGCATAGCACATGCACCCACAAATGCTACGACCTACCCAAACTAATGAGGCAGATGTGCAATTATTGGGGTATACAGTAAGTGAAACTGTTGCCCATGGAAACACCGCAAGGTCCAAGGCTAGGTTCGCATTTGTGTGGTTTGAGGGGGCACAGTAGCCCATTCATTTGAATGGGCTGCTGTACCTGCATTTCCTGCAGAAAAAAAAAAGCCCCTGAACCTTTTTGAAGACGCAACCGCACGGACACCACATGGTGCTTTGGCACCATGCGTTTCCATGTGTGGGTAACTGCACTGTGTTCTTCAGTGCATGGGGGTGCCATTAAGAGTTATTGTCACTCCTAAAGCAGCGCATTTTCTGTGTGACTGCATGTGGGTACAGGAACGTGAGCAATTTACTTACACTCCGGCACCTACACAAATGTGAACCTAGCCTGTGCAGTGAGCGCACTCTTAGCACAGATACCTTTGCCACCCATAGACACATATATGCGTTATGTGGGTGGCAAGAGGTTAGGTTAGCTTTAAACGTTCCATTCCTATCTTACCGCCCTATCAAATTTCTCAGTGCATACTTGTCAACTGTCCCTGATTTGCTGAAATCGTGTCTGTCCTCTGATGTCTGTGCCCCAGGAATCAAAGCATATGGTATTTCCAATTTCTGTTTTCAATGGACATTAAATAGTGTTGGAGAACTGTGTGTTACATATGCTTGATCTTTACATTCTAACATTCTCCCTGACACAGACTGTTTCACTATATACACTATATTGCACATTACATACTCCGGTACTATTTATACACTATACATTAGAGGTTCCTGCACTATATACACTATATTGTACATTACATACTCCTGTACTATATATACACTATATTGTACCTTACATACTCCTGTACTATATATACACTATATTGCACATTAGAGGTTCCTGCACTATATACACTATATTGTACATTACATACTCCTGTACTATATATACACTATATTGTACCTTACATACTCCTGTACTATATATACACTATATTGCACATTAGAGGTTCCTGCACTATATACACTATATTGTACATTACATACTCTTGTACTATAAATACACTATATTATATATTAGAGGTATCTGCACTATATACACTATTTTGAACATTATAGGTCTCTTCACTATATGTACTATATTGTACATTACATACTCCTGTACTATATATACATACTATATTATTTATTAGAGGTTCCTGCACTATATACACTATTTTGAACATTACAGGTCCCTTCACTATATACACTATTATGTACATTACAGGTTCCTGCACTATAAACTTCAATATAAACTATATTGTACATTACAGGTTCCTGCACTATATACTCTATATTGTACATTACAGACTGCTGCGCTATATACACTATACTGTACATTACATACTCCTTTCATTTATAGTTTTTTTTATTATGCTACTCAGCAAAGCACATAGTAGAAGTAAAAAAATAAGCCTTTATAATAGAAAGGACAGAAACATTCACATGTGCCATTGCAATAACCAGAAGACACTAAGACCATGCCAGAGACAGAGTCATCTTTTCAGTTAACTTTCTAATCACCTGCATTGTTGCTATATGGGGTAAGTCTCAATAAATGAGTATTCTTAAGCACTCTCAACTCATAGGTAAGAGGGTATCCTGGTAAAGTATTGCTTAAGCCAAACAAGCCTTTTTTCGAGCGTTATACTGAAATAGTGTGTTTGGACAATACATACTCCTGCACTATATACCCTATATTCTACGTTACGCACTCCTGCAATATATACACTATATTGTACATTAAACACTCCTGCACTATAGGTCCTGCGTTACATCAGAGGTCCCTCATTACATCAGAGCCTCCCCATTACAAAGCCCAACAATCACACAGTTCTCTATCAAAGAATACCCAGTCACTCAGCCCCCCCCCCCCCCCATCACAAATCCTTCCAGTCATACAGTCCGCCCATCACAAAGCCCCCAATCGCAGAGTCTCTTCTTCACAGCCCTACCTTTTGGCTTTAGCAGCACAGCAGAGGGTGGGAGGTGGGGGAGGTATGGAGGAGGTGTATTTCTGTCTTCTCCGGTATTCTGGGGGTGGCCCTGCATGCCGCCTACCTTGGATCAAATTCATGTATTGCTAACCACCATCACCTTAAAAACAAACAACAAAATAGGTCCTGGTCCTTGAGCAACATTGGTTGTTATGGAGCTGGCAGTTGGCCTGTGTACACCATGGCAACTCATAACGCTGATCCAGGGCAAACTCGGTCCCCTGCTTGCAGCGCCCCTGGAGGTGCTATGGCACCCAAGTTGAGAAACACTGGAGGAAGCATTCTAGAAGTTTAGAGGTAAATGGGAGGAAGGAGATGGGTCTTACATGGTTTAGACTGCTGCATTCCAGTGAGAGTCTTTTAGTTATGAGGATGAACCAGTGCATGTTTTAGAGGGCAGGAGCAGATACTTGTAGAAACGGAGAGACTTGATAACAGAAAGCTACTTTTTAAAGCAAAATCCAAATATTGTAATGCTGAGAAACACATTGAGAAATTAGTTAATAAAGTCTCTTTTTTCCTAAATCATTCTTACAATACTTCACTACGCTGGGGTTGTCTAGCTGAACAGACAGGATTTTTACTTACACCATCCCAAGGGGAATCGATGCCACTCCAGGTGGGAGATAACAATCCAATCTAAACTGGGTGCACGTCTAGGCCGTGAACCATGGAATTATAGTATCGGAAGTATCGCAATGAATAAGCGAACTTGATTCATGAAACGCAATTGCAGTTTGAGGCTTCTGTCTATTGTGCTGTCACATTTATGGAGAAATAAAGACTTTCATCTGATTAACACTGGAGTGCTGTCAAACCATTTTCTGCAAAGAGGATTTTTCCTTACCACCCAAAAGTTGCACAAACACCGAGACTTACATATTTGAACATCAAACTCAGACATCCAAGAAAGTCTGGGAACCCCCATTACCTGAGAGTGACCATACACCAAAACTCTTTTGTAGAGACAGATATTGTCTACAAAAACTATGCTAGGTTGCTGAACTGTCCAGTTAAAGTAACTTAATAAATGCAGATACCACCTTCCAAGGAAAACCATTAACTTTCTAATACATTTCCATCTATAAACTGTATTATAACATATAGTAGAATTCCTTGTTCCTTTTCCCTTCCTATAATTTTTGCTTCAATTTTTAGAGCCATCTATTTCAGAAATACAAGTATGGTAAGTCTATATACAAAGAATGTGGAGGAATGCAGATATTGTTTTGTCATGCTTAATGCTTGGCTAAATCAGATATCTGAATGTTGAATACATTTTCTAAAATGAAGCCGAGAATTCCAAGAACACAGGAAGACACGCACAGGATATTTCTGCATTATTAGAATGGGCATAGGATATGGAAAATTCTTTCGGTCAAACACCTTTAACATTACATCATCCTACATTCTGCAGTAGCCAAAATATTTTAATTCCTAGCAGACTCTCTTACTAGAATCAATTGAATAGAATTAAGTGTAAGGTGGGAATGAACTGCCAAATGGACAGATGTAGAACATATGAAATGTGGCCAGGGAAACCGGAGACTTAAATGAGGCTTATTGCAATTCCCATTGTATGTGTTCTAAACAGAAGATTTTGTTTATCCAAGGTTCATACAGTATTTAAAGGAAGCCTGGTCATTAAGCAGATGTAATGGCATCAATAATTTCAGAGTCACTGGCTCAGAACAGCATACAGATCTGGTAGTAAGAGTTCATTTGCTGCATGCTTGTTTGGAGGACTGAAGAAGGAGAAGTGGCTTGACTGTCATTTTGGCATATTCAGAAGGTCAGCAATGGCAGCCTCCATATGGGAATACAGCATAAGTTTACTTTCTGGTTGGAGTAGATAATGGTAGGTTAGGTAGGTTAAATTATCCATGTTTTTCATAAGGCTTTGGTACTCCAGTACCAAGATCTATACGACTATATAGCAAGCACCACCTACTACCTGCAGCCAAAACTGTCTAATTCACAGGGAGATCCTATGGCTGAAGGTCTCAAGGGATGCAAGCAAGCAGCAGATAATTATAATAGCAACTCATAACTTGCCAAATCAACCTGACTGTAGTTTCTTTTATTGAAATGAAATCCCCATGCAACACACTTGCATTCTAAAAAGTAAGCTTTGAATAAAAGAGCTACTAGCGAAGTGTTCTGACTTGGTTGACAGGCTTATACCCTTGTGGTGGCATTCTGAGATGAGTGGCTGCAGCCACCCCTTGTCAAGTAGCTTCCTGATTTATGCTCTGACCCCTCAAAGTGGTTGTAATTCCCTGCATTAAGGTAAAAAAAATGTCAGTCTGTGTATCACCCCTACCCCCCCTTATACTTACCTGGGCCCAATCTCGATCCAGCAATGCGCCTGTCTGCAACTGCTCTCTCCTCTTCTGGCTTTGCTGAGGGCACAGGGGGGCTTTAACGAGGGAGCGGGGGCAGGTCCGATTCTTGCGTTGTCTATAGATGCAGACAGCAAGGTTCAGGTGTACAGGTGTGGGCTTGATCCCACGGCTTCCTCTCATGGCACACCAAGGAGGAGCCAGGAGCACCAGCGGGAGGACCCAAGCGATGGAGGATCGCATCACATCGGGCGTTGAACAGAGCAGGTACTGTAACACGTTTGTTATTTTAAAGGGAAAAAAATTACTTTACAAATAGTTTAAATTACAGGAATCAAATTATGCATATCTGTAGTCTTTGGGTACCAAAAAACATATATACACTATATTACCAAAAATATTGGGACGCCTACCTTTACACGCACATGAACTTTAACCCGTAGGGTTCAATATTGAGTTGGCCCATCCTTTGCAACTATAACAGCTTCAACTCTTCTGGGAAGGCTGTCCACAAGGTTTTTGAGTGTGTCTATGGGAATGTTTGACCATTCTTCCAGATGCGCATTGGTGAGGTCAGGCACTGATGTTGGAGGGAAGGCCTGGCTCGCAGTCTGCGCACTAATTCATCCTAAAGGTGTTCTCCCAAAAATTTAGCAGAGTAACCGTTACATTGAATACTACTACAGGTGTATCTCATACAAATTAGAATATCATCAAAAAGTTAATTTATTTCAGTAATTCAGTTAAAAAAGTGAAACTCATATACAGTATCTCACAAAAGTGAGTACACCCCTCACATTTTTGTAACTATTTTATTATATATTTTTATGTGACAACACTGAAGAAATTACACTTTCCTACAATGTAAAGTAGTGAGTGTATAGCTGGTATAACAGTGTAAATTTGCTGTCTCCTCAAAATAACTCAACACACAGCCATTAATGTATAAACCGCTGGCAACAAAAGTGAGTACACCCCTAAGTGAAAATATCCAAATTGGGCCCAATTGGCCATTTTCCCTCCCCAGTGTCATGTAATACATTAGTGTTACAATGTCTTAGGTGTGAATGGGGAGCAGGTGTGTTAAATTTGGATTTATCGCTCCCACTCTCTCATACTGGTCACTGCAAGTTCAACATGGCGCCTCATGGCAAAGAACTTTCTGAGGATCTGAAAAAAAAGGATTGTTGCTCTACATAAAGATGGCCTAAGCTATAAGAAGACTGCAGATACCCTGAAACTAAGCTGCAGCACAGTGGCCAAGACCATACAGCGGTTTACCAGGGCAGGTTCCACTCAGAACAGGCCTCGCAATTGTCGACCAAAGAAGTTGAGTGCAAGTGCTCAGCATCATATCCAAAGGTTGTCTTTGGGAAATAGATGTACGAGTGCTGCCAGCATTGCTGCAGAGGTTGAAGGGGTGGGGGGGTCAGCCTGTCGGTGCTCAGACCATACGCCGCACACTGCATCAAATTGGTCTACATGGCTGTCGTCCCAGAAGGAAGCCTCTAAAGATGATGCACAAGAAGGCCGAAAACAGTTTGCTGAAGACAAGCAGCCTAAGGACATGGATTACTGGAACCATGTCCTGTGGTCTGAGGAGACCAAGATAAAGTTATTTGGTTCAGATGGTGTCAAGTGCGTGTGGTGGCAATGAGGTGAGGAGTACAAAGACAAGTGTGTCTTGCCTACAGTCAAGCATGGTGGTGGGAGTGTCATGGTCTGTGGCTGCATGAGTGCTGCCGGCATTGAGGAGCTACCGTTCATTGAGGGAACCATCAATGCCAATATGTACTGTGACATACTGAAGCAGAGTATGATCCCCTCCCTTTGGAGGCTGGGCCCCAGGGCAGTATTCCAACGTGATAACGACCCCAAACACACCTCCAATATGACCACTGCCTTGCTAAAGAAGCTGGGGGTAAGGATGATGGACTGGCCAAGCATGTCTCCAGACCTAAACCCTATTGAGTATCTGGGGCATCCTCAAATGGAAGGTGGAAAGGAAATGGTAAGGTCTCTAACATCCACCAGCCCTGTGATGTCATCATGGAGGAGTGGAAGAGGACTCCATTTGCAACCTGTGAAGCTCTGGTGAACTCCAAGAGGGTTAAGGCAGTGCTGGAAAATAATGGTGGCCACACAAGATATTGACACTTTGGGTCCAATTTGGACATTTCCACCTAGGGGTCTACTCACTTTTGTTGCCAGTGGTTTAGACATTAAAGGCTTTACATTGTAGCAAAGTGTCATTTCTTCAGTGTTGTCACATGAAAAGATATAATAAAATATTTGCAAAAATATGAGGGGTGTAGTCACTTTTGTGAGATACTGTAGATTCATTACACACAGAGTGATATATTTCAAGCATTTCTTTCTTTTAATTTTGATGATTACGGCTTACAGCTAGTGAAAACCCAAAATTCAGTATCTCAGAAAATTAGAATATTACGTAAGACCAATAAAAAACAGATATTTAATACAGAAATGTTGGCTTATTGAAAAGTTTGTCAATGTACAGTATAGTATGCACTCAATACTTGGTCGGAGTTCCTTTCGCATGAAATACTGCATCAATGGGGCGTAGCATAGAGTAGATCAGCCTGTAGCACTGCTGAGGTTTTGCCCAGATTTCTTTAACAACAACTTCAGCTCATCTGCCTTGTTGGGTCTGGTGTCTCTTTTCTTCCTCTTGATGATGCCTCACAGATTTCCTATGGGGTTTAGGTTAGACGAGTTTGCTGGCCAATCAAGCACAGTGATATTATGATCATTAAACCAGGCATTAGTACCTTTGGCAGTGTAGGCAGGTGCCAAGTAGGGATGATCGAACTTTTCAAAAGTTCGGTTCGGCCAGAACATCCGAACATCCCGAAAGTTCGGCCCGGATTTCAGAACTCCATTGAAATCAATGGGACCCGAACTTCGGTAATCAAAAAACACCATTTTGAAGCCCTAAAACCCAATAAATGTCCCTAAAAAGTGCCTAGGGTTCTGGGTCATACCCCAGGGACTATTAATCACACAAAAAAAAGTTCTTAAAAATTGTCATTTTTGATAGAGAGCCAATTATTGAAAAAAAAAAAAAAAAAAAAATTCTTTGGATTTAGTATCTGGGGGGTCTAAAAAGTGTACCTGTGGAGTTTCAGCTCTGTAGCATGTCCAGAACCATAAAAAAAAAAAAGATTGTTTGTATTTTGTCACTTATAGAACAGGTTAGTGGCTTCTCTCTTTTCACACCTTGCCGGTTTAGTAGCAGGCGTTTTTTTGGGCATTTTTTGGGGTCTTTTCAGACAGGCAAAACATCTGAACTTGTGTATACGGGTATATATATACACACATATTTATATGTATATATACACCTAGACATATATAGGTGTGATAGTAGCAGAAATATATGCTTGCGCTAATTAAATCATTTACACTAATATGGCTCCGCTCCTATAACACCTATATATGTCTAAGTGTAAAATACATATAAGGATGTGTGTATATATACCACTATACACAAGTTCAGATGTTTTGCCTGCCTCCAAAGAACCCAAAAAAAAAAACGCCCAGGTGTGTTGTTGCAGGCATTTTTTGGGGGTTTTTGGAGGCAGGCAAAACATCTGAACTTGTGTATAGTGGTATATATACACACATACTTATATGTATTTTACACTTAGACATATATAGGTGTTATAGGAGCGGAGCCATATTAGTGTAAAAGATTTCATTAGCGCAAGCATATATTTCTGCTACTATCACACCTATATATGTCTAGGTGTATATATACATATAAGTATTTGTGTATATATACTGTATATAGAAGTTCAGATGTTTTGCCTGCCTCCAAAGAACCCAAAAAAATGCCCAAAAAAACGCTAGCGTAAAAAAAAAACACCCAGGTGTGTTGTTGCAGGCATTTTTTTGGGGTTTTTGGAGGCAGGCAAAACATCTGAACTTGTGTATAGGGGTATATATACACACAGACATATATAGGTGTGATAGTAGCAGAAATATATGCTTGCGCTAATGAAATCATTTACACTAATATGGCTCCGCTCCTATAACACCTATATATGTCTAAGTGTAAAATACATATAAGTATGTGTGTATATATACCACTATACACAAGTTCAGATGTTTTGCCTGCCTCCAAAAACCCCCCAAAAATGCCTGCAACAACACACCTGGGCGTTTTTTTTTTTTGACGCTAGCATTTTTTTGGGTTCTTTGGAGGCAGGCAAAATATCTGAACTTGTGTATAGTGGTATATATACACACATCCTTATATGTATTTTACACTTAGACATATATAGGTGTGATAGGAGCGTAACCATATTGGTGTTAATTATTTCATTAGCGCAAGTAGTGTTTTCTGCTCCTTTCACACCTATATATGTGCAGGTGTATATATACATACATGGGTGTGTATATATACCCCCTATACACATGTTCAGATGTCATGCCTGACTCCAAACATGTGCTCAAAAATCTCTATAGACGCCTGCAGCCAAAAAGAAATCTGACGGGTGAGAAGCCATATTCCTGCAGCGAAAGTGACTTCAGAGAAACTAGCTTTTCTCTATAGCGGTCACCCTGACATGGAAGGGTTTGGTCACCCTGCCATAGCAGTCAGTGTCAATTCACCCTACACTACATTACGGTCACCCTGGCACTTAACACTTTCCCTACAGAAACAAATTTTTTGCATCTAACTAAAGTGTAAAGGAGCACTCTAACTACACAGGATATCCCTTTCCTCACACTAATAAATGCTAAATGACACTTTTGAAGCCAATTTAACAGAACTGCTTCCATTCTCTTCCATGTCCCTGTATTACAATGCTAGGAATTTGCCGGGGCTATCTTATATACTGGGGGGCGTATTCACTAATGATTGGTCTAGGGACCCCCTAGTCACTCCAATCACATTCCTAGCATTCTCCTGCCCCCTCAATTGGCTTTTACTAATGGTTCTGGTCCAATCACGGTTCTTTTAAAGCCCATTTCCTGTCCCATTGCATTTTGGTCGGTCCTGGTTGCCGAATTCCGAACTTTTTGGGCACAAAGTTCTAAATTCGGCCGAACCTCGAACAGCCAATGTTCCGGTCGAACCGATGGTCGACCCGAACCGTTCGATCATCCCTAGTGCCAAGTCCTGCTGGAAAAGGAAATCAGCATCTCCAAAAAGCTAGGAAGAGGGAAGCATGAAGTGCTCTAGAATTTCCTGGTAGAGGGCTGCGCTGATAAAACACAGTGGACCAACACCAGCAGGTGACATGGCTCCCCAAATCATCACTGACTGTGGAAACTTCACACTGGACCTCATGCAACTTGGATTCTGTGCTTCTCCACTCTTCCTCCAGACTCTGAGACCTTGATTTCCAAATGAAATGCAACATTTTCCACTGTATTAAAAATCATTTTTATTGATCTTATGTATTATTCTAATTTTCTGAGATACTGAATTTGGGGTTTTCACTAGCTGTAAACCATATTCATCAAAATTAACCACTTTACCACCGGAGGATTTTCCTGCTTTACGTCCAGGCCACTTTTTGCGATTCGGCACTGTGCGACTTTAACTGACAATTGTGCGGTCATGCAACGCCGTACCCAAACGAAATGTACGTGCTTTTTTTCCCACAAACAGAGCTTTCTTTTGGTGGTATTTGATCACCTCTGCGCTTTTTATTTTTTGCGATATTAATAAAAAAGTGCGACAATTTTGAAAAAATAACAATATTTTTCTACTTTGACAGTTAAAAAATATCCAATATATTCAATTTTTGTCATATATTTAGGCCAAAATCGATTTAGCTACATGTCTTTGACAAAAAAATTCTCAATGAGCGTATTTTTAACCGCTTTAAGACCGGAAGATTTTACCCCATTCCTGACCAGGCCATATTTTGCGATTCGGCACTGTTACTTTAACGGACAATTGCGCGGTCGTGCGACGCTGTATCCAAATTAATTGTATGTCCTTTTTTCCCCCACAAATAGAGCTTTCTTTTGGTGGTATTTGATCACCTGTGCGATGTTTACTTTTTGCGCTATAAACAAAAAAAGAGCGACAATTTTGAAAAAATAATTTTTCACATTTTTTATGTTAAATTCCCCCCCCCCCCCCCCCCCAAATGTAAAAATCAAAATTTTTTAACATTTTAGGCCAATTTGTTTTCTGCTACATATTTTTGGTAAAAAAAAAAAAATCGCAATAAGCGTATTTTGATTAGCGCAAAAGTTATTGCGTTTACTAACTACGGGAAATTTATGTAATTGTTATTGTTTTTTTTTAACTAGTAATGGCAGCGATCGACGATTTTTTTTGCGGGACTGCGACATTGCAGCTGACAGATCGGATCCCTAACTGACATTTTTGACACTTTTGGGGGTACCAGTGACATTACTACAGTAATCAGTGCTATACATATGCACTGTTACTGTAATAATGACACTGACAGGCAAAGGGGTTAAATTTATTGGTGATCTAGGGGTTAATTGTATGCCTGGTGCTTACTGACGTGTGTGGGGGGAGGAGATTGAGTGACACAGGCACAGATCACAGGTTCAGCTATGCTGAATCCTGTAATCTGTGACTGCCTGTCCCATAGGAGATCCGCCCGCTTTGTTTACACAAGCGGGTGGATCTCCTCACTCGATCCCCGACGATCGGGGAAGAGCGGCGGTGATCACCGCCTCTCCTCCCCTGGCCCGACTCCTGCTGTGACTGAAGACAGTGGGAGCGAGCCTCCGGCGGCGTGCGCGCCGCCCACAAGGGAAGGAGTTCAGCGACGTAGGTCTACGTCGCTGGACGATAACGAGCCACTTTGCTGCAGTGCGCTCCATGTGAGCGGTCGGCAAGTGGTTAAAAGAAAGAAATTCTTGAAAAATATTACTCTGTGTGTAACGCATCTACAGTATCTCACAAAAGTGAGTACATCCCTCACATTTTTGTAAATATTTTATTATATCTTTTCATGTGACAACACTAAAGAAATGACACGTTGATACAAGTAGTGCGTAAAGTAGTGAGTGTACAGCTTATATAATAGTGTAAATTTGCTGTCCCCTTAAAATACTGCAACACAGTCATTAATGTCTAAACCGCTGGCAACAAAAGTGAGTTCAGTATGTCACAGTATATGTTGGCATTCATGGTTCTCTCCATCAACTGTAGCTCCCCCAGTGTCGGCAGCACTCATGAAGCCCAAGACCATGACACTCCCACCACCATGCTTGACTGTAGGCAAGACACACTTGTCTTTGTACTCCTCACGTGGTTGCTGCCACACACGCTTGACACCATCTGAACCAAATAAGTGTATCTTGGTCTCATCAGACCACAGGACTTGGCTCCAGTAATCCATGTCCTTAGTCTGCTTGTCTTCAGCAAACTGTTTGTGGGCTTACTTGTGCATCATCTTTAGAAGAAGCTTCCTTCTGGGACGACAGTCATGCAGACCAATTTGATGCAGTGTGCGGCGTATGGCCAAGACCAAATTTAACACACCTGCTCCTCATTCATCCCTGAGACCTTGTAACACTAATGAGCGACATGACACCGGGGAGGTAAAATGGCTAATCAGGCCCAAGGGGAGGGGACAGCAAATTTACACTGTTCTACAAGCTGTACACTCACTACTTTACATTGTAGCAAGGTGTAATTTCTTCAGGGTTGTCACATGAAAAGATATAATAAAATATTAACAAAAATGTCAGGGGTGTACTCACTTTTGTGAGATGCTGTATATAAAATACATGAATTTCACTTTTTGAATTTAATTACTGAAATAATTAACTTTTTGATGTTATTCTAATTTTATGAGACACACCGTGACTGTAAATGAGTAATAACATCTTAACTACTTCCGGTCCGCGCTATAGCCGAAAGACGGCTGCAGCGTGGACTCTAATTTTCGGGAGGCCGTCTTTAAACGGCCTCCCAGAAACAGGCTCCCCGCGCGCGCGCATCGGGGAAAATCTGTGTCGGCCATGTCCCTTGGACACAGTCAATCACAGATCGTGGTAAATGGCCAATCACAGCGGCCATTTACCACGTGATCGGCCCATGCAATGAGAGATGATCTCATATGTAAACATATGAGATCATCTCTCATCGCCAGCACTCCTTCCTCACACAGAGACTGCAGTGTGAGGAAGGAGGAGAGCCGATCAGCCGCCGGGGACACAGAAGAATGTAATCAGGGCACTGATCACCAGTGCCCTGATTACACAAGGTAAAAAACATACACAAAGTGCCCACCATCAATGCCCACAGTGCCCCCCATCAGTGCCCACAATCAGTGCCCATAGTGCTGCCAGTCAGTGCCTGCTCATCTAGGCACTGATGAGCACTGAGTGTGGGCACTGATGGTGCTGCCCATCAGTGCCACCCGTCAGTGTCCATCCGCCAGTGCCCAGCAGTGCCGCTCAGTGCCCAGCAGTGCCGCCTCTTAGTGCGGCATATTAGTACCTCCTCATCAGTGCCCATAAGTGCCACCTCATCAGTGCCCATAAGTGCCACCTCATTAGTGCCCATCAGTGCAGCCTATCAGTGCCGCCTCATCAGCGCACATCAGTGAAGGAGAAAAATTTATTTATTTTCAAAATTTACTCGCAGAAAATAAGAAACTTTTTTTTTCAAAATTTTATGTCTTTTTTCTTTTTTGTAAAAAATAGAAAACCCAGAGGTGATTAAATACCACCAAAAGAAAGCTCAATTTGTGTGAAAAAAATGATAAAAATGTCATCTGGGTACAGTGCAGCATGACCGTGCAATTGTCATTCAAAGTGTGAGAGCGCTGAAAGCTAAAAATTGGTCTGGATGGGAAGGGGGTTTAAGTGCACAGTAGGCAAGTGGTTAAAATAGCCCTTTCTATAAACCCAGAATCCCTCCAGGCATTGGGCCTCTTAAAGTATTGGTTGAAGCGCTTTGTCACAAAGTCTTTTTGTAAGCCCAAAGACACTGGACTGATCCCAATGGTAAGGGGGGGTCACTGGATCCCACTGGGCAGAGCTATCTACTGAAACATGAATAAGAGTCAGTTACCAAGAGGCGTCTCATCACAGTAGAGGGTCTACGAACCCTAGGTGATCCCAAATAGACCAACAAAAAAGTCCTATCTTGAGCCAGTGTCCAACAACAGTCTCCCACCAGGTCTTACCAGCAGGTGCCACGCAGATCCTCTAAACTTCTGGAACCACAGGATCAGGTTTTAGCACAGCAGACTACAGAAAGTATGCTAGGCTATGTAGTTTCACAGTAGCACAGCATGCAAATCAATGAAATTAGCTCTTTGGCTCAAGTATAGTAGAGCGTCCACTCACAATCTGTGCACGTCTGCCCCTCAGCACTGGACAGTGATCCTCCTCACATTATTCCCCCCCATGGTATTAGCCTTCGTTTTTTCCTTCCTTTTCGGCACACAGGTCTCCTGGCCTACAATGTCTACCAGTGCAAAGTCTCCAGCTGAGCAATACTTCCCCACAAATCGCTGCAGCTTCCAGCAGTCTTTCCTCTTCTCTCAGCAATACTGCAGCCAATCACCACCCTTCTGATACTGTCCTTGGTATTGGGAGGGCTTCAGGCTACTATGGCTCCAAGTACAGCCTTTATATCTCCCCCTTTCCGTGTGATAAAAAGTCTGCAGCAGCTATGAGGAAAGCTGTATGGGCGGCATTTTTGACAGCCTGGGCTGTGCTGCAGAACAGAGCCTAGCCACGGCCCAGGGCTAGATCTATTATGTGTACCACATAGATAGGCCTTTACTCTTTATACTTACCATTGGTGATTGGTGCATAGGAGCAACCAACATGAAATAAAAATATGGTAACACAGGTAGAACTTAGCAAACATGTATTGAAGACCAGTGCCATATTAAGAGCATTAAAGGGCCCTGGCAATGCAGTGTACTGGGGCTCTGCATACACAATCACCCACGAGAACAAAAATGCAAATTATCGATAAGGCTATATTTACTGGTACAGCAGTGTCAGGCTAATGACAGCTTCCAAGTTCGGCGGCTGGGTCCGGTGAACCCACACACGGACAGGAGTCAGACTCGACTGTCCTGTGTGTGCCTGTGGGCTCCCCCTCCATGGCCCAAGTGGCCTGACTGCAGCTCAGGGCCGACAGGCGCCTGCCACCTGCTAAGTTCGGCGGCAGGATGCACACGGGAATCAGGACTAATGCTTGGCTGGGTCACTGGGCAGGTGGGGCCCCCCGGGAAAGTGGGCCCCGGGGCAACTGTCCAGCGTGCCCATTCTGTAAGACGGCCCTGTTGAACACCAGTAGGCAGTCTTGCAATCTGAGGATTGGAAGCCAGATGCTAAAAAAAAAAAAAAAAAAAACACGAACTACTAAAGCTGGGTATAGTAAATTTTCTTTTTTAAAAGAACAATCGTTTGATTTTTTTTTTTAATCCTCAGTGGGATCAAATTGACAGTAGTTTTCAACTGCAGCGGCGATAAAATTCTGAGAAGGACCTTTTTTTACAGTGCCACTGTGCGGTCTTTTGACATCCTTCCTACAACAGGAGGGGCTCAGATTCCCCTCCTTCAGCCAGGAGGAGAGGTAGAGAGTGGTGGCGGTCACTTGACCGCACAGCAGCACTGTGAAATAAGGTATTGTGCTGCATAATTTTTATTAAAAAAAAAACCCAAAGGGGATTCTAGTTATTAGGCACAGTAACTTTACCCAGAATAGCAGCAGGAGGGGAGGGGTGGGGAGCAGATTGGCACGGACTTAATAGAAGACAGGCAGGGAGAGGGGGCGAGAGAACTGCAGGCTGACAGAGGCACGGAAACTAACCACGGTATCATGAATCAGCAGCCATGATTACTGTGGTCAGCATACACAGGGAGACACAGGAACAGGCAGGATCAACCAGGTATTTCAGAGCATAGAGAGGGACAAAAAAACACTGCAACAAACACTATGCCATCAGGTTTTTTTTTTTTTTTTTTTAGGGTTACAAATTTCTTTTTTTTTTGCTCTGTATTCCAAATGCTTTTTTTTTTAACACATGACCAGCAGCAGAAGACTAGAAGCGTCTCGGAAAAAAAAAATTAATATACCACATTTTTTAGAGTGTAGATGATTTATTAAACCAAGACCCCAGTCCACAGATAGAAGCAAACATTGTTTACATGCAATGTTACCACAAAACGTTTGTCTACATGAAATACAAAGCATTTTTTTTTTATTGTTTTACATAGAGCTTGGTAACATTTACACAAAAGAATCAGTTGTTGGAAGCAACTTCTGAAACAATGCAATTCTGAATATGGTTTATTTGAGTTGTGAAATACAGTAGACATGTAAAGGAAATATACACCCAAAACGTTAAGTAAAGCTTTATTACTGAAATCTGATTTGATTGTTATGGGTCACTGCACACAACTGCCCTTAAAGTGGACATTGACACAAAACTTTTTTTGGTTTTGGATTGAAGGACAGGATTTACTCCACTAATGGGTATTAGATCTTTTCCCCCACTATTCAGCTGACAGTACAGCTTCATCATGGCTCACCTGTAGAGATATTCCATACATTCCTATGCACAATCCACCACAGCACAGGTTCGCGGCCAGTGCCAACCAAACCCCAATTGGTACTAATGGCCCCTTAAAGTAAATTTATCAAATTATCATAGAGTTTCAGAAAAACTATAGGATTTTGGGAACCGTGTATAGGGGTGTTATGGGGTGCTGGCAATGATGTACACAGTGTCATAAGAAGTATCTATCCCAAGATAAATAAAGGGACTAGCATTGCTGACCTCCATCTGGAGAAGCTAGCTGTCTACCTGTTATGTTGACCTACTGGCTTTAATATAGTCTAAATCGCTGACCTAAAACAAGTATGAAGATATGAAAATAAACATCAGAAGTCCATGTCAGAACACCTTTTTCCCTGTCAGAGATTATAAAGTAGACTATTTTCTTTAAATAAAATACGTAATTTACACCTTTTTTCCCCGTTCTCAGTTGTATCTCAGTTTTGCTGATCTCTTAATGCCACCTCCTATCTATGTGCACTCCAATGACATTTCTCAGAACGGGCTTCCCGATGGTGACAACAGTGGACCATGCCTTCATTATCTGCGTTGAAACAACCACTTGCAGTCTCCACTGGAACATGTTGACAATGCAGGAGCTCAATTATCAGACAGGGGTAGAGCATTGTTACCCTATAACAGGAACTGCCTAAACAAGGACCTTCATATGGAAAGATCACTATGTATTTTAATGGCTGGAGATTTAAAGAAGTTGTAAACTCAGTTCAATTATTATTTTTTTTTTTTTTTACAAGCTGAAAGAGAAAGACATAATGAGCTAGTATGCATCGCATACTAGCTCATTATGAAATACTTACCTTAGAACGAGCCCCCGCCGTGCCGTCCGCTCACCTCTATGACGGGCAACATGTTCAGTCGCCCGTCTTCCGGGATCGCGGCATCTGGCCATCTGATTGGCCGGAGCCGCGGTGACGTCACTCCCGCGCACGCGCGCGGGAGCCGACAGTCACGGCACGGGTCTCTGAAGAAACGGCACCAGCGGCCGTTCCTTCAAAGCGCATGCGCCAGTGACGTCACTGGCTGCATCTAAGGTAAATATCTCCTAAACGGTGCATGTTTAGGAGATATTTACAGTACCAATAGGTAAGCCTTATCATCGGCTTACCTATAGGGAAAAGTGTCAGAGGAGGGTTTACTTCCTCTTTAACAATATCGACAATTAGTTTTGCAATGAAAGCGTATACAAAATTCTAGTGACTAAGGTTACATCTACTTTAAGTACTAAAGCAAGAGGGTCACCATGACAGCTGAGCAACTAGTATTAAAATGAGAGGTCAGGAATACCAATGTTAACATTTTCTCTCAAGGTTTTCTGTAGGGCCCAATAACGCACCAAAAACTGCATGTACAATTTATGTTAAGTAGAACTGGGATGCCAATTAGAATGAAGGCACCACATCAAGCAAACGCACGTAGCATACATTGCCACACATTATCGTAACCAAAAAGTGTGAATGGACCCTTAAGATAAGGTGATGTAAGCAACCAGGGAGTACTTATCAAACACTGCTAAAGGTGTAGGTTTTAATACAGAGGAGAAACACTGTATTAGAGGGCATGTGGAAGGCTGCTTTGTAGTGATGTATGGAAGATCCAATCCAGTGATTTCCCAGGAAGCCCAGCTCTCTCTAGCACAGCCAGGCTAGGAATGGTGGAAGAGAGCCACCACAACACAGAAACAGAACTGGGCAGAGTTCTACACAAATCTACCTATACTGTAATCATTCAGCTATACACAAATACGATATCTAAACCAAACACAACGGTTGCAGCTTGCAGTTTTGTTTCAGTAACTACATCTACTAAATATAAGGAAATAGCAACTCTGCTATACAACAAGGAAACAAATAACTTAAATGTAATTAATCCCAATATATCGAGGGTGTATGCCTCCTTTACATGCACAATGGATATGAATCTTTGCAACTTTGGAGAGGCACAACAAATCTGAACCCCTTAAACGCGCATGTATACATTTTGTTTATATAGAATAAAAAGAATAATTTGAAGATAAATTAAGGTCCAAATATGCCTCAACTCCATCTTCTCAGGTTTTTACACATACAGCAGTGCTATTACCACCTAACATTTTTTAAAGATTTAAAATAAACTTCTCTTTTTAAAAAGAGTCTTTATCAATATGACCAATTTTAGACTCAGAGTGTCCGCTGCATGAAACAGTGAAGCTGAAGACACAATGGAAGATCTTCTGTGTGGATATCTGCAGTCAGCACATTGATAAGAGTAAGCAAAATTGTTCTGGCAAATCGGTGTCAGAATGATCCTGTTTTTTAACTATGGCTTCTTTAGTACAGTGGGCACACCAGACATAGAAGTTTATTCTTAATATGTTGATAACTCAGTAAGCAGCTTAAAATCGAGAATAATGGAAAAGACTGTCATTAATAACCCATCAATCATCTACATTTACCTCTCTTTGCTTGACATCTTCCAAAAGACAAATAAAGCTTCAGTGAATTGCTACAAGCTCTAACAGCCTCAAATCGCACTTCTCAATTTGGAAGAGCAATGGTTTTATTACAAGATGCACCCGCACTACTAAACTTCTTAGTAGACCCTGCAACCCTGCAGAAAAACAGAACAGAACTTAAAAAGGTTTGCTCTTTGGTGATTATTTATAACCACAGATGAAAACAGGTGTGGAAATTGACAGATAGACTAAAACAGGGGTCTTCAAACTATGGCCCTCCAGTTGTTCGGGAACTACAATTCCCATCATGCCTTGTCATGTCTGTGAATGTCACAGTTTTACAATGCCTCATGAGATGTGTAGTTCCGCAACAGCTGGAGGGCCGTAGTTTGAGGATCCCTGGACTAAAAAGTTGCCAAGAGAACTCAGATTTCTCTTTGACAGATAAGAAAAACCACTACAATTTTGCTGCATCGGCCCCAGTATGTCTCTATTCATGGTACATGGTCTTCAGATCTAACCTGATGTACCTTCAAAAGGAAGAGTTGTCTTCACTTCTGTGTAATATTTCACAAGTCAGGGTACAGAGCTGCAACCATGATTGAAAATGTGCCCTGTGAACACCGCAACAAATGCCATTTCCTGTGTGAAGTGAAAGGAACTCAGATCATCCGTTCCTAATCTGGGGCCATGCCACTCTTGGGAAAGATTAGTCTTCCGAGTAGGAACTTCTAAATACCACTAAAACAGGAAACCCCAGATCATCGGTTCCTAATCTGGGGCCATGCCACTCTTGGGAAAGATTAGTCTTCCGAGTCGGAGCTTCTAAATACCACTAAAAACAGGAAACCCCAGATCATCGGTTCCTAATCTGGGGCCATGCCACTCTTGGGAAAGATTAGTCTTCCGAGTAGGAGCGTCTAAATACCACTAAAATAGGAAACCCCAGCCCAGAGGATAACGTGGTAGCAGGTGCAGGAGACAGAGGTGCAGAAAGAAGAGCAGAAAGATCAAGTGAGCAGCATGGGATTTATAGGAAGAAACAGGCACAGAGTTTAAGTCAGGTGGTTACACCCTCCATCCAGCCCTGAACAAACCAAGTACCTGCTAGGCTGCAGTTCTCCTTTACTAATCCTTTTCAATAACTTTCACCATCCTGATACTGCTTAGGTTGCTGTAAACAAAGAAACATCAATGCTAATATCCAGGGCTCACTGATGACATTTGTAGAGTCTTCTAAAACTTCACTCAGCTTCAGCTCATTATTCTACTAATTACACATCACACTGCATTCTTAAGACCTATAAATAAGTTGATTCCAATAAAATCCATTACCATTTTAGGTTATTTTAATTTTTTTTTTTTTTTTCATGAATAAAAATGCAACACAAAAATCTGATAAATACCTGTTTTGGTGTTGCAGTGCAAAATCTACCCAGTGTGTCAAATATATGAGTATATAAAAAAGATCATTAATCCAGGAAAGTTGCAAATGGATTACATGCAGTATTGGACTGACCCCCCCACCTTCGCTGCAGAGGTGGAAATTATGTACTGTCAGTCCCCCTAGCAATAAAGCAACAGGAGTCTGGAATGCAAGATACCTATGCATGCTCTAATAATATGGCAAACTCGGACATTGCTGTTACAAAGTCCTTGTCACAGAAAGTGTTCTGATACAATACGATGAGTGGTTAATAAGCATTTCTGCTAAATATATAAAGGTATACATTTCCTGCTCCGTGTAGTGAATTCCAGTTTACCCAAAACAGTGCAAATTATGCAGCCCATTAAAGGGCACCAGCATCTTACATATACAGGCATTTGTTGTAGAACCATGGGCCGTTATCAGAAAAGCACTGGTACAAACAACAGAAGGAGCTTTTTACACTTCGATCGCTTGTTCGTAATTTATCTCTTACGATACAATTTAGGTGCACCGAGGCTAATGTACTGCCTCAATACTAGCAAGTACATGGAGGGGAGGGATGTTACTCACAGGAAGCCAAGGATTTGTATGTCAGCACACTATAAACATGATCAAGAATCAAAAGAATACATCAGTGACCTATCTTACCCAGTCTGACCATGAAAAGGTGTGAGAAAACCAAAAGGAATCAGCTTCCTCAGCTTTTAGGGGTTGAACATCTGGCAATGACTCTACCCTACTGTCTGCAGATTAAGATGGAACCCTATACCAAAAAACTCACCATAAATTGGGAGGGAATTGTAATCTCACTGCCTGGCTTCTCTTTTTTCATAGTTCATCAATCCATGAAGGTTATCAGCATCCCATTATTATTATTTACCCAACAGCATGATTGTATGATTTGCTTACAGCTGAATATAGAAACCAGAACAAGACAGGATTCATCTATTACTAGCATGCTAACGTGTATTATGTATAATCCACTGTAAATTTCCAGGGCTGTGTTGCCATCTTCATACATTTTTTATTTTAGTTATGTTTTTTCACAGTTGTCTATTGTGTCCCCACAAAACAAGTAAATGAACTACAGAATTCAGTTTTTAAATGCAGAACATATTTGGTGGGACTGATGATCTGTGACCACCGTAATTAGTGGCAGGTTAGGAAAGAGACACCATGTCACCTTAAGGGTTATTAAGAGGGTTTACTTAACCAAGAGTATAAACTTGTGGTTCTAATAGACTTGAATCGTTTTTTTTCTTTCCTTTTCCTATAGGCCCTAGATTACAGATACATGCTGTAGCACAAATCCCATGTTACACGCTACTTAGGATACACTGTAGAGTACCCACGCATTCACTTTTTCTGCTCAGTAGACTTTCCTTCGCCGTTACGCATTTTTACAAATTAGACTTTAAAATGGGTGTGCCAACCAATGTTGGCACTATGACTTTTCATACTTTGTGGAGCTGAGAAAACGCACATAATAAAAGTAAATATATTTTGTCAATTAATGCCTAATTTTAACAACAATTTACTTCACACTGAGGGTAAACTATTTTGACCAAAGAATATTGTGGCTGAAATTCTTCCTGTAATTGGAACCAAGGACAATCTCTTGGATCGGTCACATTTACATAATTCCACACCCACTGTCATGTATTCAGTAACCAGCACTTAAAAATCATCACATTGTAGAGCTGTTCAAAATTAGCTCAACAGCCTTAGAAGATACTATAGGATCAATAGTGATGGAAAGCAACAGAACTCCCATGGAAACGCTGCTGTTGGCAAGCCAGATGCCCTGCTCACTGTGTTTTCTGCACTTTTGTCATATATGTTTACTATTACAATATGTTGGGTTTGTTTTCTTTTCTGTATAAGGAATATCCTAGATATTCTACTGCTGGCTGACCCCCATCTGCTGGTGATCTGCCTCTGGTTCATCCTCTTCCACATCCGCATTATATTCTTCAAACGTGTCATCATCCACGTCTGGGAGACCGAGTAGCTGTGAAGTAGGAGAAAATGTCAGAGTTATGGCTAAATCATACACCAGGATTGCAGTACATATTACAAGTCACATGTGGGCTATAAAAAACAGTAAACTATATTAAAAAAAAAAAAAAAAAAAAAAAAAAAAATGAAATTATCTTGAAGGCCATAGTATATTACATAGTTACATAGTTTGTGAGGTTGAAAAAAGACATCAGTCCATCCAGTTCAACCTATGATGTGTGTGTGTGTTTGCTTTTAACCGTACCTTGTATACCCCTGTATGTTGTGGTCTCTAAGGTGACCATCTAATAGTTTTTTGAAACTATCGATGCTCCCTGCTGATACCACTGCTTGTGGAAGAGAATTCCACATCCTTACTGCTCTGACAGTGAAGAACCCCTTACGTATTTTAAGGTTAAACTGTTTTTCCTCTAGTTTTAGTGAGTTGCCACGTGTCTTATTGTATTCCCTTTCTCTAAAAAGTTTGTTCCTTATGCTAGGGTCGCCAGTACAGTATTTGTACATTGATATCATATCCCCCCTCAATCGTCTCTTCTCCAGAGAGAATAAGTTCAGTGCTTGTAGTCTTTCCTCATAGCCGATGCCCTCCATTCCCCTAATTATTTTTGTTGCCCTTCTCTGGATTCTCTCCAGTTCCAGCACGTCCTTCCTGAGGACCGGTGCCCAGAACTGGACAGCATACTCCAGATGTGGCCGGACCAGATTCTTGTAGAGTGGTAGAATAATTTCTTTATTCCTGGAGTGAATCCCTTTTTTATACATGCCAGTATTCTGTTGGCTTTAAATGCAGCGGCTTGGCATTGCATGCCACTGCCAAGCCTGTTGTCCACTAGAACCCCCAGGTCCTTTTCCATCTTAGATTCACCCAGGAGGTTTCTCCCCTAGTGAGTAGCTTGCTTTCGTGTTTCTGACGCCCAAGTGCATTACTTTACACTTCTCAACATTAAACCTCATCTGCCATGTAGTTGCCCACCCCATTATTTTATTCAGGTCTGCTTGTAAGGTTTCCACATCCTGCATAGAAGATATTGGCAAGCATAGTTTAGTATCATCCGCAAATACTGAGATTGTACTAGATATCCCCTCCTCTAGATCATTTGTGAATAAATTAAACAGGATTGGTCCCAGGACAGAACCTTGGGGGACCCCACTTTCCACACCCACCCAATCCAAGTACTCTCCATTAATCATCACCCTCTGGACTCTCCCCTGGAGCCAGTTCTCTATCCAGGTACTCACCCTATGGTCCATACCTACCTTCCTTAGTTTGTACAGTGAGCGTTTGTGGGGGAACGGTGTCAAAGGCCTTTGCAAAGTCCAGATACACCACATCCACAGGCTTTCCTTTATCTAGGTGGCAGCTCACTTCATTGTAGAAGGTAAGTAGATTGGTTTGGCAAGAACGATTTTTCATGAATCCATGCTGATTACTACTAATAATACCGTTTTCATTACTAAAGTCTTGTATGTGGTCCCTTAACATCCCCTCCAAAATCTTGCAGACTACTGATGTTAGGCTGACCGGCCTATAGTTACCAGGGATATATCTCGGCCCTTTTTTAAATATTGGTATCACGTTGGCTTTTTTACAATCAGCTGGCACCATACCCGTCATTAGACTAGCCTTAAAGATCAAGAATAATGGTCTGGCAATCACCTGGCTGAGCTCTTTAAAGAGGTTGTAAACTCCATTGAAAATTATTTTTTTTTTCCAACCTGAAAGAGAAACACATAATGAGCTAGTATGCATCGCATACTAGCTCATTATGAAATACTTACCTTAGAACGAGCCCCCGCCGTGCCGCCCGCTTACCTTCCGGGATAGCGGCATCCGGCCATCTGATTGGCCGGACCCACGATTATGTCGGTCACTGCACGGGGCTCTGAAGGAATGGCACCAGCAGTGATGTCACTAAGCGTGCACCGCGACTTCGGCGCAACTTGCACGGACTTCATATAATTGAAGTCAATGCACGTCGCCTCCAGGTCGCCCCAAAGTAGTACAGGACCCTTTTTCTAAGTCGGAGCGACTTGTGTCGCTCCTATCAGAACGGGTCCTGTGCTAATCAATGACGAGCGACCGAGCGCGACTTGTCAGGCTGACAAGTCACCTGACAAGTCGCGCTAGTCTGAATGGACCCTTAGTGGTTAAACACACCAATTGGGAATTTAACTCTTTGTGAATTGAGCTCAGAGAATGATATTGCCCAATGCGTTTGCAATGGGCAACTCTGACAAAGTGTGTAGAACCACCCTGCTGTTGTGACAGCACAGTCCTTTGTTGATGGCTCTTGGATCTCTTATGGTTGGACCCATTATGTGGTACTAACATTTAAAAATGTTATACTTTAGAATGATGTCAAACAGAACTGAAAAGACATCAATTCATTCAAATCCACGTACCTATGACAGACTAACCTAAAAAACTGACACCTCCAGGAGGCGCACTGTCACTGCTGACAAGGATTCCATCGTCATCTGGCCTTCCTTCTGGGTTCGCAGGCTCTGGCCATACGAATGGCCGAGCCGCAATTATGTCACTCCCACATGTGCGCGGGAGTCACGGTTGCGCCACAACTTTCTCAATGGACAACATGCCATCCTTTGGGAACACATGCGCTTGTGACGTCACTGGCTGCTAAAGGTGTGAATATCGCCTAAACATGTTTAGGAGGTATTCACTGTACCTACAGGTAAGCCTCATTAAAGGCTTACCTGTAGGTACAAGATAAAAAGCCGAATTTACTACCGCTTAAAAGGAAGACTGATGTTTTAGTGATAGTGTAAGAAATTCCTCACAACTACCAACCAGATTCAAATGCGAGGACCTCTGTGAACTCTGACTACCATGGATTACAGAAAACATTTTACAGTAAACTGCATGAACTTTCTGAACGGCAGTGTTTGCTGGACATCCTAAAGAGTCCACTATTGGTGTTAATGACTGAGAGTTTATTTTTAAAGTGTTACTAAACCCACAGCAGTAAAATCAGTGTGTATATGCAGTAAAGCATGCTTGTTATACTCCCTACAGAACCTAAGGGGATTACTCTGCATTGTGCTTAAAAAGGCTGTTTGATCCTATCTTCTCTGATCCTTCCATTCGTTTATTGTGCCCAATACATTTGCTGATAGAACAGAGCCTTGAGGGCACTCTGCACATGCTCCGTATGGTGTGTATTGCTAGAGAGTATTTTTTGTTTTGAGAGGGTGCATGTGATCAGCACAGGGCCAATCAGCACTGTCCAGACAGAAAGTCAGGGGTCATACACCCTTATAGGACAGTCAGAGGAGAATGAAAACTCCTCCTTCAAGCTTTAACCAGTGCTCAGCCGGACACTGATAGAAGTCACAAGACTGCTATATATTGCTGATGAGAAAAGGTATTTAGCAGTTTATATTTACTAAAATAAATGCATTTCAGTGTCCTGTGTCTTGTAAAACTTAAAAAAGAAATGTACAGTGTTTTTGTACGTATTTTTTTTATGTATTATGTTGAAAAGTAAAAATAAAATTTAAAAACAGATTGTTCAGTTGAGTAAAAAGATAATGATTGGCACTCTAGTTCTCTTTTCAAATATTTGCCTGGCTTTTCCTAGCTGCTCTGTTAGGAACAAAAGGTCTGTTTACAGAACTCAAGCTGAAATTTACACATACAGCTGAATGAATCATTGTAGTGACTCGCCCCCTCACTGTCTGCTCTTCACAAATGAGGTCATCTGGACCATTAATTTAGGGAGAGACAGTCTGAAGGCAAACAGGTTTTGTGATGTGATCTCCCAGTGGTGTACCATATTACACTGACACCTGTGCAATGGAAACCAGGTATTAGGCTCCATGCATACTAGCATTTTTTAAGCTCCTAGAAGATTATCCTATGTGACCATGCACACTACTTTATATAAGAAATATATGGTGGTAGTCTGGCGCTCATAGATAATGCAGGGGAATGACAGTGACAATCCAAGGTGAGAAAGGAATGTGCATGTCCAGGACCGGACATCCGCGCATGCTCTGAAACGCGTCGTGAAGCCCAGACTGCCCACACCACTGTGTGACGTCAAACGCTACCGCAGACCGCCGGCCGCTGCACAAGTCTCCATTGCAGCAAGGCACATCCGGGAAGCCAGAACGGGTCTCCCTCATATCCCGGACCTCAAGCCCATGCCTGGACACCATCTCCAGCAGCCTCCCCCAGAATGTCATGAACACATCTGCTTACTAACATGTAAGTTACTACATTGTTCTGTAATAAAATTGCTTTTACCACACTCAAGAGGCGCTTCCCTCTTCTTTTTATGCACACTACTTTAGGCTATTAGCATTTTCTAAGCTTCAGAATCTAGGACAGGGGTCTTCAAACTGTGGCCCTCCAGTTGTTCAGGAACTACAATTTCCATCATGCCTAGTCATGTCTGTGAATGTCAGAGTTTTACAATGCCTCATGGAACGCGTAAGTTCTGCAACAGCTGGAGGGCCGTAGTTTGAGGATCCCTGATCTAGGAGAAGAAAAAAAGAAAAACCGCTGAATGCTCCTAAATGCTTCTAGATGCTACTAAAACGATCTTAACAGCTTTTTTTTCCCCCCTTCATGTACTACAAAAATGCTAATGCTCCTAAAATACTACTAGAAGCTGGCACAAAAATGTGATTATCAGCATTTCATCCAGCGTTTATGTCTAGCTTTTTATGAGCTTATGAAAAATGCTAGTGTGCATAGAAATATAATGAAGCAGGGAGACACGCTCTAAACCAACCAGTGAAAATGGAATTATTAATAAATATTAAAACACAATGTAAAAAACAATGTGAAGAAAGTGCTCATAAAGTCCCATGTATAGTGCTATCTTCTTTTAAATATTTCACTCAAAGAAGGACCACCCATGACTTGCGAGAGTGTCTACTCCTCCACCGGCATCCACATGCACAAACCACTTACCAGATATGAATGACACCCACTACAGGAAGTCAAAACCAGCTTAAAAACAATTGTTGAAGCCGTCAGAGGGAATATGCATACACATATACAGTATCTCACAAAAGTGAGTACACCCCTCACATTTTTGTAAATATTTTATTATATCTTTAGCGTATTTTGATTGGTTTGCGCAAAAGTTATCACGTTTACTAACAAAGGGAAAGATTTTTGTCATTTTTGCTGTTTTTTTTTTTTTTACGCGTAATGGCGGCGATCTGCGATTTTCTTGCGGTACTGCGACATTGCGGTGGACAAATCGGACCCTTGACTGACATTTTTGACACTTTTGGGGTTACCAGTGACATTTCTACAGTAATCAGTGCTATACATATGCACGGTTACTGTAAAAATACACTGGCAGTGAAGGGGTTAACTTTATTTGAGAGGGAGGGGCTGTGTGTGTCCCTAGGGGCGTGATTCTAACTGTGATTGGCTGTGGCTTGAGGTGTAGGAACAATGATCAACGGTCCTACATAGTAGAACCGTGTGATCATTGTTTCTACACCGGGGAGAATGACAGGTGGCTTGTTTACATCAGCCACCTGCCTTTCTCCCTCTCCCCCGACGATCGCCGAGTTAACGGCGGACATCGGGTCCGCCGGTCACAAGCGCGGGGGGGGGGGGGTTCGTGACCGAGCGGGAGCGCGTGCCTCCGGCGGCGCGCGCTCGCTCCCCAGAGCCTCACAGGCTAGCGATGTAGACCTACGTCGCTCTGCCTGTGAGGGGCTGACTGCCGCAGTAAATATACTGTGAGCACTCGGCAAGTGGTTAAGCCACCAACAATCAATTAATTAATTACGAAGTATTGGCATTGGAATTGATTTTCACATTTTTGTTTAATTATTGGTTAGTCCTTTACGCAAGTGCAGGGGGGTGTGTGCACTCCAATTTAAAAATAAGTGTGCATAGAGCCTTAAAATTAAAGATTTTATATTAAAAAAAGATACAAAAACAGTTCAAAGGCTGATAAATGAAAAACATAAAACAAAATGAACCCCAAACCAATATTGCCTGCCTTTATGAGAGCCAACAAACTTACTGGCCTGAATGACTTGAAGACTTTCTCCAGTATTTCATGAAGCGTCTTCTTCCCACAGGAGGAAATGTAATCCTGAGCTAGCTGCAGGAAAGGCAAGCAGTCTTCACTTTCACTCCACACATGCTGGAACGAGAACAATAACATTGAATACTAACAATGCAGGCAACAATACAATGCATTATGTAAGATAATCAGCATGACAGACAACACCACCTCTTGTTGGCAGGTCAGGGGTCATCAGCCTCCTCTCTTTAGCTGTTGCAGCTAATCAGGTTTGTAATAACAGAAGAGAGAGTGTTTATTTTTACCCATAGGACTGTCAGGACTTCTGCCTACATATGAGCAAAAGACAAAGAATGCCCCATTGTGGTCCATAATTATGACTGCATAATTACACCAACGAAGCAAAGGCTCCAACAATGACATTTTTGTTTCGTCTTTGATTATAGTCTTTTGCCAGCACTGTGCTGCTAACAGAGATAATCATCTTTGTGTGTCTACAGGCTTTTATTAGAAGAACTAATAAGAGAGTTCATCATCTCAGGCTGTACAGAAAAAGATCGAGTGCTGGCACAGCTGTTTACTTCCAGCAACAAGAACTTTTAGTATTTCCTTGCAGTTCTCTGCCAATGTCCAGTGTCATTACCCAGGGACCACAGCTATGAAAACGAGGAGAGATAGTGTCTGGTTGTCAACAGAAATAAATTTAGGTAGTTGTAAAGGTTGTGTGCAGCAGCCCCTCAGCCCTCTTAATACTTACCTGAGCTCCATTGCGACCCAGCAATGTGCAAGAGAGCCTCAGCTCTCCAGGGACTCTCTCTCTCCTCATTGGCTGAGACAGCAGTGGGAGCCATTGGTTCCTGTTGCTGTAAAGCAAAGCCTGTGAGCCAATGAGGAGAGAGAGGGGGCAGGGCTGAGCCACAGCTCTGTGTGTGAATGGACATGCAAAGCAGCAGCTCAGGAGCAAGCCTGCTTGGATGTCCCCATAGCAAGCTGCTTGCTCTGCGGGCACTCGACAGATGGAAGATGCAGGGAACCCGAGAAGAGAAGGATTGGGGCTGCTCTGTGAAAAACCATTACACAAAGCAGGCAAGTATAACATGTTTGTTTTTTTTAAAAATGCCTTTAATATCACTTTGATTTACTATTGCAGGCTTACAAAAATTTGTAATCCTATTTAATATGATTATTAAGTATTTACTGTATATAACACCAATAATGTGTGCAGCACTTTACATATTGTACATTCGTATCAGTCCCTGCCCTCAAGAAGCTTACAATCCAAGGTCTTTATCTCAGACACATACAGTGCCTTGCGAAAGTATTCGGCACCCTTGAACTTTGCAACCTTTTGCCACATTTCAGGCTTCAAACATAAAGATATAAAACTGTAATTTTTTGTGAAAAATCAACAACAAGTGGGACACAATCATGAAGTGGAACAAAATTTATTGGATATTTCAAACTTTATTAACAAATAAAAAAACTGAAAAATTGGGCGTGCAAAATTATTCAGCCCCTTTACTTTCAGTGCAGCAAACTCTCTCCAGAAGTTCAGTGAGGATCTCTGAATGATCCAATGTTGACCTAAATGACCAATGATGATAAATATAATCCACCTGTGTGTAATCAAGCCTCCGTATAAATGCACCTGCACTGTGATAGTCTCAGAGGTCCAATTAAAGCGCAGAGAGCATCATGAAGAACAAGGAACACACCAGGCAGGTTGTGGAGAAGTTTAAAGCCAGATTTGGATACAAAAAGATTTCCCAAGCTTTAAACATCCCAAGGAGCACTGTGCAAGCGATAATTTTGAAATGGAAGGAGTATCAGACCACTGCAAATCTACAAAGACCTGGCCGTCCCTCTAAACTTTCTGCTCATACAAGGAGAAGACTGATCAGAGATGCAGCCAAGAGGCCCATGATCACTCTGGATGAACTGCTGAGATCTACAGCTGAGGTGGAAGACTCTGTCCATAGGACAACAATCAGTCGTATACTGCACAAATCTGGCCTTTATGGAAGAGTGGCAAGAAGAAAGCCATTTCTTAAAGATATCCATAAAAAGTGTTGTTTAAAGTTTGCCACAAGCCACCTGGGAGACACACCAAACATGTGGAAGAAGGTGCTCTGGTCAGATGAAACCAAAATCAAACTTTTTGGCAACAATGCAAAACGTTATGTTTGACGTAAAAGCAACACAGCTCATCACCCTGAACACACCATCCCCACTGTCAAACATGGTGGTGGCAGCATCATGGTTTGGGCCTGCTTTTCTTCAGCAGGGACAGGGAAGATGGTTAAAATTGATGGGAAGATGGATGGAGCCAAATACAGGACCATTCTGGAAGAAAACCTGATGGAGTCTGCAAAAGACCTGAGACTGGGACGGAGATTTGTCTTCCAACAAAACAATGTTCCAAAACATAAAGCAAAATATACAATGGAATGGTTCACAAATAAACATATCCAGGTGTTAGAATGGCCAAGTCAAATTCCAGACCAGAATCCAATCGAGAATCTGTGGAAAGAACTGAAAACTGCTGTTCACAAATGCTCTCCATCCAACCTCACTGAGCTCGAGCTGTTTTGCAAGGAGGAATGGGCAAAAATTTCAGTCCCTCGATGTGCAAAACTGATAGAGACATATCCCAAGTGACTTACAGCTGTAATCGCAGCAAAAGGTGGCGCTACAAAGTATTAACTTAAGGGGGCTGAATAATTTTGCACGCCCAATTTTTCAGTTTTTTATTTGTTAAAAAAGTTTGAAATCCAATAAATTTCGTTCCACTTCATGATTGTGTCCCACTTGCTGATTCTTCACAAAAAATTACGGTTTTATATATTTATGTTTGAAGCCTGAAATGTGGCAAAAGGTCTCAAAGTTCAAGGGGGCCGAATACTTTCGCAAGGCACTGTATATACAAGTTAGGGTCAACGAACCTACACAGCATGAGGTCTTTGGAGTATGGGAGGAAACTAATGCAAACATAGGAAACTATTTACAGGCATTGTCCTGGTTGGGATTTGAACCAAGGACCCTAGCAACACTAGGCAGAACAGCTGATCTCTAAACCACTGAAAGACATCCAAAAATGAAATTAATCACTTCAGCTCCAGAAGTTTTACCCCCTTTCGTGACCAGGCCATTTCATGCTATACGGCACTGCGTTACTTTAACCCCTTTCTTGACCGGAAGGTTTTCCCCCTTAATGACCAGGCCATTTTTTTGCGATTCGGCACTACGTTACTTTATCTGACAATTCCGTGGTTCTGTGACACTGTACCCAAAAAAAATTGATGGCCTTTCCCAAAAATAGAGCTTTCTTTTGGTGGTATTTGATCACCTCTGCGATTTTTATTTTTTGCGCTATAAACAAAAAAAAAAAAAAAAGAGCAACAATTCTGAAATAAATAAATATTTCTCACTTACTGCTATATAACATTCCCAATATAAAAAAAAATTCAAAATCTAATTTTTCATTATTTTAGGCCAATTTGTATTCTGCTACATATTTTTGATAAAAAAAAAAAATCCCAATAAGAGTATACTGATTGGTTTGCACAAAAGTTATCGTGTCTACAAACTAGGGGGAAGATTTGTAATTTTTTTTTGCCCTGCCGCAGTAAATGTACTTGAGGTGGTCCACATCTGGTTAATGAATGTGTTATTTTATTTTTTTGGATGGGGTGGCCTCTTCCCTCACTGCTGACTGAAAAAATAAACTCTCCTGGGTAATAATTGGTACCCAGATTCCATGTGACCTAGTCTGCCTAGGCTGGGGACATTTTTATTAATGGCAAAAAAATAAGTAGATTTGTTTTGCCAAGTTTGCCACAGATAGATCAAAATTTGGCTGGTTGAGCAGCAGGACAACAACTCTAAACATACAGCCAATGCCATTAAAAGAGAAGTATGGCTTCATTTTTTTTCTATATACATACTTACCTAAGTGGATGCAGCATCTGTCCCCTGGCGCCTCTGCACTGAGAACCGAGTGATCAAACACCGCCGTTCGCTCAGTTCTGACAACTCCTTGAGCAGAGAGCTGGTGGCTTTTAGCAGCTCTCTGCTCTGCCCCTCCTCGCTCACTGGAGTACTGGGCTGTGGAGGGGTGGCTGGCTCAGGCTCTCAGCGGCTCGCTGAGAAGCTGAGCTGGGTGTCGGTCCAGGCACCTGGCAGATCTCGACTTTCACTGTCACGATGATGCGATGCCTGGACTGACTTCTGTGAAATCAGCAGAGAGCAGACTTCAGACCACTCTCTGCTGAAAACGAGTCACAGGAGTGCAAAATGAATTGCACTCCTGGGATCCATAGGAGAAGTACAGCCAAACGAGCTTTGGCTATAGCAAAGAAGGAAGGAAATGTGGCACTTTAAATGAGTAGGGCTAGACACAGGGGCTATCACTGTATATAAAATATTGTAAATAAAAATAATCCATGTATTACATACGAATACAAAAATAATTTGTCATATTCCTTAATAATAAATAAACGATTTTATTGTGAAAACAAATTCTCCATAGGTACAAAATATTTTATAATGTAAAAGACAAACTCTATATAAACCCAGATAATGGGGACCTATGGAGAGCTGACACAAAATCGAATATCTGATTAATCATTAGTAATATACAACATGATATGTCTGAATTATTATTAAAAGTTATTAATACATACAATATACTTAGATCATATAAATGAATACATGGATGGCATAACCAAAATCATTCATTAAAACAGATTTAATATGAGGCTATATTAGCAAAAATACATAATCTTGAGATAAAAAAAAAAAATCGGATGGGATGGTCTAGGTAATTGTCGGCTCATTATAGGAAGCCTTAGATGGGGTTGTCTGAGTAAGTGTCGGCTCGACGCGTTTCGTGGACCTCCATCCACTCATCAGGAGCATTAAATTGTATCTATAAATGAAAGTGTGGGTTAAATAATTGTAATCATAAGAACTCAAATGGGAAATGAGCTGGAATAGACTAACTTGTGCGGTGTCATGAATCCAAGAGCAAGTTAGTGTCTATTCCAGCTCATTTCCCATTTGAGTTCTTATGATTACAATTATTTTACCCACACTTTCATTTATAGATACAATTTAATGCTCCTGATGAGTGGACGGAGGTCCACGAAACGCGTCGCACCGACACTTAGACAACCCCATCTAAGGCTTCCTATAATGAGCCGACAATTACCTAGACCATCCCATCCGATTTTTTATCTCAAGTATGTATTTTTGCTAATATAGCCTCATATTAAATCTGTTTTAATTTAGGATTGTGGTTATGCCATCCATGTATTCATTTATATGATCTAAGTATATTGTATGTATTAATATCTTTTAATAATATTCAGACATATCATGTTATATATTACTAATGATTAATCAGATATTCGATTTTGTGTCAGCTCTCCATAGGTCCCCATTATCTGGGTTTATATAGAGTTTGTCTTTCACATTATATAATATTTTGTACCTATGGAGAATTTGTTTTTACAATAAAATTGTTTATTATTAAGGAATTTGACAAATTATTTTTGCATTCATATGTAAATACATGGATTATTTTTATTTACAATATTTTATATACAGTGATAGCCCCTGTGTCTAGCCCTACTCATTTAAAGTCCCACATTTCCTTCCTTCTTTGCCATATTTAATTAGGGATGGAGATAGCTAGACACTCTATCAAGAACATTCAGTGGCAGATCGACTTTCTTTGTTTGAGCTTTGGCTATACTTCTCTTTTAAAAACTATCTTCAGTGTACAAAAGAACAAGGAGTTCTGGAAGTGATGGTCTGGCCCCCACAGAGCCCTGATCTCACCATTGAGTCTGTCAGGGATTACATGAAGAGACCGAGGGATTTGAGGCAGCCTACATCCACAGAAGATCTGTGGTTAAAGCGGAGTTCCGGGCACAAAATTCAATTTCTAATAATTACTGCATTGTATTCCTTACTCTCCGCTGAGTCAGAATTGGATATTCCCATAGTTTTTTTTTTTTCACTTACCTGTTTACAGAGGTTTGTATACTCACCTTTCAAAGGACTTCCTCCCTCCTGTGCCTCGGCTCTCCTCGTCACTTCCTGCCGCAATGCGTCCTGGGAGCTCTTCCTCGGCCCTCCCATGATGCACTTTGCAGTCACATGGGCGGCCGACCACTGTTCTCATTTCTTGACTCACAGGCCTACGCCCACTGGAATCAGGAAGAAGGGAAGACATTTCCCCACAACGGACTCGGCAATCCACAACAAAGATGGCGCCGCACATCAGAAATTATATTAAGTAAGATTTTATTCTTGCAAACTCATTATTTCACCATTCTAACCAGGATTAGCGGATGTATCGATGTGTAAGGGTGATTGTTAGGGGGAGATTGAAAAAAAAAAAATGATTCTGTGCCCGGAACTCCGCTTTAAGTATGTTATCTGTGGTTAAGTATGTTACTTGGTCTCACAGACGAGATGTGCAGCACCCGCGATCCTTGCTCACAACATGTAAAAGTGGGTCGCTCGATCTCTCCAGGGGAGGACTATGTCCTCCCTGGACTGGGCAAGTGGGAGCGGGATCTTCAGCTACATCTCACTCCCGCGCAACGCCTGAAAGTATATACCCTGGCTTTGAAGACTCCGACCTGCGCGAAACTGCAGGAGTGAACTATAAAATTCTCACCCGGTGGTATAGGGTTCCCTCTCTCTTGAGCAAATTCTTCCCCGGCACCACGGACCTCTGTTGGAGGTGCCAGAGTGATGTAGGCACGATACTCCATACGATAGGATTTGGGGTTTCTGGAATGTCTTCGTGCTTTCCGACAAGGGCAGGTCTCTGATGTGCGGCTGATCTTTACCCCGGGAGTACCCATGGGTCTGTCCATACGGGGAGTTTCCCCATCTGTTCCCCCCCCCCCCCTCCTGTCCCATTCCCTCCATCATCCCTTTTTTTGTTGTTCTGGTTTGTCGCCCAGTCTGGGGCTCTGCTCTCATTTCTCTTTTCCATCTTTTAGTTAAAATTGGGGAGCGACGGTCGGGAAAGGTTTTTCCTTTCTCCATAATCTAGCTCCTCCACATGTCTGTATAGGGGCCTGGCTATCTATGACTCCAGGTGGAGGTGTCTGCACCTTCCCCGACTCCGGGGCTGGATTCTTTGACTATGCCGGGACCTTCATTGTTCTTCGATGAGATGTTATAGTTCACTTTTCCATTCTATGCAATATCTGCTACATATGTCTGTATAGTACATGTCACAGATTGTTTCTCGACTGTTGTTCCTTTTCTAAAATAAAATATTTGAAAAAAAAAAAAAAAAGTGGGTCGCTCACCTGGAGCAGCATTAGCTTAGCTAAGATCTGTGGTTAGTTCAAGATGTTTGGAACAACCTACCTGCTGAGTTCTTTAAAAAGCTGTGTGCAAGTTTACCTAGAAGAATTATTGTTATTTTGACAAAAAATATTGATTTGGATTTCTCGTCTCTTCATTTACTCCATTTTGTTAATTAATAACAAAATAAATTAACACTTCTATTTTGGAAAGCGTTCTCATTTACAACATTTTTATCTGCCAACAACTTTTGCACAGTAATACAGTGCCTCGGAAAAGTTTTCATACCCCTTGAAATTTTCTATATTTTGTCAAGTTACAACCAAAAATATAAATGTATTTTATTGGGATTTTATGTGGTAGACCAACACAAAGTGGCACATAATTGTGAAGTGGAAGGAAAATGCTAAATGGTTTTCAAAATGTTTTACAAATAAATATCTGAAAAGTGTGGTATGCATTTGGTTTCAGCCCCCCCCCCCCCCCCCCAAGTCAATATTTTGTAGAACCACCTTTCATTGCAATTACAGCTCCAATTCTTTTTGGGGATGTCTCTACCAGCTTTGCACATCTAGAGAGTAACATTTTTGCCCATTCTTTGCACAATAGCTCAAGCTCTGTCAGATTGGACGGAGGGCGTCTTGCCATTGACTGGGCAATTCCAACACATGAATATGCTTTGATCTAAACCATTTTATTGCAGCTCTGGCTGTATGCTTAGGGCTGTTGTCCTGCTGGAAGGTGAACCTCTGCCCTGAGTCTCAAGTCTTTTGCAGACTCGAATAGGTTTTCTTCTAAAATTGCCCTGTATTTGGCTCCATCCATCTTCCCATCAGCTCTGACCAGCTTCCCTGTCCCCGCTGAAGAAAAGCATCCACACACCATGATGCTGTCACCACCATGTTTCACAGTGGGGATGGTGTGTTCAGGGTGAAGCGCAGTGCTAGTTTTCCGCCACACATAGCGTTTTGCTTTTAGGCCAAAAAGTTAAATTTTGGTCTCATTTGACCAGAGCACCTTCTTCCACGTGTTTTCTGTATCCCCCCACATGGCGTCTCGCAAACTGCAAATGGGACTTCTTATGGCTTTCTTTCAACAATGGCTTTCTTCTTGGCACTCTTCCATAACGACCAGATTTGTGGAGTGCACAACTAATAGTTGCCCTGTGGACAGATTCTCCCACCTGAGCTGTGGACCTCTGCAGCTCCTCCAGGGTTACCATGGGCCTCTTGGTTGCTTCTCTGATTACTGCTCTCCTTGCCTGACCTGTCAGTTTAGGTGGACGGCTATGTCTTGGTAGTTTTGCCATATTCTTTCCATTTTTGGATGATGGATTCACCAGGGCTCTGTGGGAGATTTAAAGCTTGGGATATTTTTTTTATAACCTATCCCTGCTTTAAAACTTCTCTACAACTTTATCCCTGTCTGGCGTGTTCCTTGGCCTTCGTGATGCTGTTTGTACACCAAGGTTCCCTAAAAAAAACCTTTGAGGGCTTCACATAACAGCTGTTTTTATACGGAGATTAAATTACACTCAGGTGGACTCTATTTACAAATTTAGGTGACTTTTTAAGGCAATTGGTTCCACTAGATTTTAGTTAGAGGCATCAGAGTAAAGGGGGCTGAATGCAAATGCACGGCACACTTTTCAGATAATTATTTGTAAAAAGGGTTAGATCATGATTGATTATAGATTCCCTCCCCTGCCAGACAGGGATGTGATGTGTAGCAGGGCTGTATAAATCTCAGGACTGGACAGAAAGAATGACAAATCCTTCCAAGAAATTTATTTTTCATCTGTGCATTTAGCTTTTTGCGCAAAGTTCAACTTTAATATGTCTCAAACGAAGTCCAATCAGCAAATGTAAATAGAAATAAATAGGGCAAGGGTCTTTGTCTTTGTTGTTGGAAGGAGGCATGGTTGGAACATAAACTGAAGCTGTGTCGCAATTGGAAATGAAAAAATGAACAACAGTACAATCAAAATGAAAACATGTGGGCTAAACATGTCGACTATAAAAAAAGGTGAGCTGCCGACGGTGGGGGGGGGGGGGGTGCAGAGGTGAGCTGGGGACGGGTGCAGAGGTGAGCTGCCGACGGTGGGGGGGGTGCAGAGGTGAGCTGGGGACGGGGACGGGTGCAGAGGTGAGCTGCCGATGTGGAGTGCAGAGGTGAGCAGCGGACGGTTGTGGATGGGGGTGCAGAGGCAAGTTGTGGATGGGAAGTGTAGGGATGAGCTGTGGATGGGAAGGCAGGGTAAGCTGTGCATGGTAGGGTGCCGAGGTGAGCTTTGGACAGTAGTTAAGTGGTGAGTTGTGGACAGTAGGGTGCAGAAGTGAGCCTTTAGATAGGGACACAGACATGAGCTTTGGCCGGGGGGGGAGGTGAGTTTTGGAGAGTAGGGTGTAGAGATCAGCTGCTGATGGGAGGTGCAGAGATGATCTGAGGACAACAGTTTCAGAGGTGAATGATGGGTGTTGCTTGTTAAGAGGAGAACATTTTTATTTGGTGGGAAGAGAGACAGCACAACATACAGAGTTCAGTGGCCAAGAGTATGCAATACAGCCTAACCATTTTTTTAGCTGGGAAATTTGGGGGGGGGGGGGAAGAGCTCTGCACTTGGGGGGGGGGGGGGATTTGGAAGGTCATTTTTGGTTCGGAAACTGCACGCTGTGAATAGGGCACTTTTGAATCCCCCTTTAAGACTGACCCCCTGCTGTGCAGTTTGGCCACAGCCACCCTATGATAACTAAGGCTGAAACAACTAATCGATTATGAGAATAGTTGTCAACTATTTTTCATAATCGATTGGTTGGCCTGCATACAGAATGAATTATTTGTTTACACATCAAGAAATACAGTGCAGCACACATACAGCTCAGTACACCCTCCATACATGTCAGTATAAATAGTGGAGTGCACATACAGCTCAGTACATCCCCCAAACATGCCAGTATACACAGTGCAGCACACACACAGCTCAGTACACTCTCAACACAGGTTGGTATACATAGTGCAGCACACCTACAGCTCAGTACACCCTCCGTACATGTCGTATACAGTGCACATACAGCTCAGTGCACCCTCCATACATGTCAGTATACAGTGCACATAAAGCTCCGTACACCCTCCATACATGTCAGTATACAGTGCAGCACACACACAGCTCAGTACACCCTCCATACATGTCAGTATACAGTGCACATACAGCTCCGTACACCCTCCGTACATGTCCGTATACAGTGCACATACAGCTCAGTACACCCTCCATACATGTTAGTATACACAGTGCAGCACTCATACAGCTCAGTACACCCTCCATACATGTCAGTATACAGTGCACATACAGCTCAGTACACCCTCCATACATGTCAGTATACAGTGCACATACAGCTAATTACATCCTCCATACATGTCAGTATATACAGTGCAGCACACCTACAACTCAGTACACCCTCCATACATGTCAGTATACAGAGTGCAGTGCAGATACAGCTCAGTACACCCTCCATACATGTCAGTATACAGAGTGCAGCGCACACACAGCTCAGTAGACCCTCCATACATGTCAGTATACAGTGCAGTGCACATACAGCTCAGTACACTCTCCGTATATGTCAGTATACACAGTGCAGCACACCTACAACTCAGTACACCCTCTATACATGTCAGTATACACAGTGCAGTACACATACAGCTCAGTACACCCTCCATACATGTCAGTATACAGTGCAGATACAGCTCAGTACACCTTCCATACATGTCAGTATACAGTGCAGTGCACATACAGCTCAGTACACCCTCCATACATGTCAGTATACACAGTGCAGCACACCTACAACTCAGTACACCCTCCATACATGTCAGTATACAGAGTGCAGAGCACATACAGCTCAGTACACCCTCCATACATGTCAGTATACACAGTGCAGCACACCTACAACTCAGTACACCCTCCATACATGTCAGTATACACAGTGCAGCACACCTACAACTCAGTACACCCTCCATACATGTCAGTATACAGAGTGCAGCACACCTACAACTCAGTACACCCTCCATACATGTCAGTATACAGAGTGCAGAGCACATACAGCTCAGTACACCCTCCATACATGTCAGTATACAGTGCAGTGCACATACAGCTCAGTACACCCTCCATACATGTCAGTATACAGTGCAGATACAGCTCAGTACACCCTCCATACATGTCAGTATACAGTGCACATACAGCTCAGTACACCCTCCATACATGTCAGTATACAGTGCAGCACACCTACAGCTCAGTACACCCTCTATACATCTCAGTATACACAGTGCAGTACACATACAGCTCAGTACACCCTCCATACATGTCAGTATACAGTGCAGATACAGCTCAGTACACCCTCCATACATGTCAGTATACAGTGCAGTGCACGTACAGCTCAGTACACCCTCCATACATGTCAGTATACACAGTGCAGCACACATACAGCTCAGTACACCCTCCATACATGTCAGTATACGCAGTGCAGCACTCATACAGCTCAGTACACCCTCCATACATGTCAGTAAGCTTGTGAATGTGTGAGGAGCAATGCCTCATGGGACATGTAGTCCCACATCTTGCTATAGGGGAACTCTATATTATACTTTGCGGCTTGCTATAGGGGCACTCTTAAGACAGGAGGAGCAAGAAGTGGCGACAGGGCACACCAGAACTGGAAGTATGAGTACTGATATTTTTTCTCAAGTACTCTCCGATAGCAATTACCGATACCTATTTTTACTACCGTGATAGTTTATTTTAGACTAATGAAAAATTATTACGGTTTCTTTAAAATTATGAAGAACAGTTTTTCTGTGGCTTTGAAATTGCGCTACTTCAGTGTGATTTCAAAGCCGCAGATCAGTGCAATTTGGACCTCTAAATTCTTTGCAGCTTCATTTAACAGAACTCAATGAAATCCCAAAAAAGGTATCGTTCTTACTATCAGAGCGTTTGCTTAGTATCGGCGCCAATACCTGTATCGGTGCAACACTAGTGTGTGTGATATATCTATATCTTCTGTCTGTTACTGGAGTAGATTCGATATTTTGTTCCCTCACCATATAGCTACAAATTCTGAAAGAAATAAGAAATCCTCTGCACACTGCTACACCCTTTCCAGCAAACTATGCAATGAAAAACAGAGATATTTAGTCCACATATAGTCCATCCAGAATTTGTATGGTTTTAAACTTTAAATACATATACAAGCTTTTGGGATTTGAGCATATGCATAGCTTTTCTTTTTATCTAGCTGGTTATTTGTATTTACCACTGCATAGAGATATTCAAGAATACATTATTTTTTTAAACTTTACTAACTAAATTATACGCCACACTTTGAGTTATTTTATTTTATCTGATTAAACAATAAATCGGACAACTAATTGATTATGAAAATAATCATTAGTTGCAGCCCTTGTTGTGCACACAACACAATGCACCACATTGCTACTCACCACCACAGGTGGGGGGGGGGGGGGGGGGTGGCAGAGTTCCTGCATCTATTCTCTAAAAAAAAAAAAAAATTAAAATAGTATTGATATGCAGCTCTTCACCAACCAACCTACTAGGACACCATTTAGGCCAAAAATACAAGAAATGATGCATAAAGGTATGGATTTATCACTGCCATAGATCTCAGGAGATGGTTGGATATACAGTGACGTGACCACAAGATACCAATTCATGTCTACATTTCTAGACAAGCCACGTGGAAAGGGTCACTGGGTACCATGGGATATTTTTTCCTTAGAAATTGAAAGTAAACAGCAAAGCATGCAGAGAATCCAGGAAGTTGTGAAAAGAGATGGGCAGCAGACAGGCAAAACTCACAACATTAAAGAAGATTTTTAAAGCAAAGCCCTGTACACACAGGCCGAATATTGGGCATTATTGGCTGGTGTGTACGGTAGCCGGTCTGGGGGGGCATGACCGAAAGAGGTCTGCTGATCAGACCTGACCTGTTTGTTATGGCGGGGTGGGCCGTCCCCCTGTCAGAACACTATAGCTCAGCGGGAAGGTCATTGTACTAACATCAGATTGTCAGTACAGGATCTCCTCCTAAGCTCTTCAGTTTTTTTTTTTTTGTTTTTTTTAATTCAGCCCTCTGGGTGTACTAGTCTTTAGCTTATAATGGATTGTAAATAATAACCATTGTTTGTATTGCTAATACAATGCTGATGTTATAACCTGAAAGTGTATGCTTTGACCTTACACCTCCTTTAAATATAATTGGACATAGCTCAACTAAACCAGTTCAGATCCATCCATGGGAAGCAAACATTCAAATGCCTAGTCATGTAATGAATAGATGGCACCTTGGGTACCTTCGTTTGGTAGTGTAGTTTATTTCTCATTTTAATGTAGTGCATACTGCAATGAATACATAAATATCATGTATGTATTTTACAAAAGCTCAGTAAAGAATGCTGTGTTGCCCAAGCCACAGAAGCTTGCAGCAATGCACAGCTGTTGCTACATTGTTAGCGCAATGTGAGATATATTTTAGCATGATGGGAGCGATTTACGAACAGGTGTCTAGCCTTTTTTGACAAGCATGAAAAAAGCATCTGCCAAAAAAAAAAAAAAAAAAAAAAAAAAAAAAAAAACAGGGTTGGTGAAAAGGCAGCTTAAAAGACCACTGTACTTTTAAAGAAAGTATACAAACACCCTCCATGGACCTTCTAAACTAAACTACACCGAACGTCCCCACCCTAGCTGCTTACTTAGGCAGTCTGCTCTGAGCTTTGGCTTTGTTTTCCTTCTCTCTGGCTGAAATCCGCTGGCCGCGCCTGTGCATTGAGCCCTGATACTGGAAATGCTCAGGAGACTGCCATATACAAGTCTTTGAGGGGTTTGGAACCCCCGCTAAACAGCCGGGGTCTGAGTAATATCTGTTCTGTAAGATTACAGACTAAATTGGGCAGTGCGGTCTAATTCTGGTGCCAACTACCTATATGTAGATATGTGGAGGTTGTTTGTACATCTCTGCGACTTCAACTAGGCTGCAACTGCTGACCTCTCAACTCGAAAATGCTAGTTTCCTGGCTGCCCTGCTGTTTTTTCAAGTGACTAGGATCTTCCTGTACCGAAAAAAAAAAAGAGAATACTTACCCGCCCTGCTGTAATACTGAGTGAAGTGTAGAACTCACACACAGCCAGGCATGGAGGAGGACAGAAGTGACCACATTTCTCCTATCACTGGTGTAAATATCTTACAAAAGTCCCCTGAAACTTGGAAACGTACGCATGTGTATGTTAAAGTAGAGCTTAAAGCTGAATTCCAGGGGGGGGGGGAATATAAAATCCTCCCTTGCCGTGGGGCTCAAACCTGCGCCTGCAGCCTCTTCTCCCCTATGCTTTAGAGGTCAAAGGTCCTCAAGTACAATGCAGCATCCATAGCTCTGCATTGAATGCGAGGACACCAAAGGGCCACCCACAAGAGTGAAGGGTATAGGACCTGAATCCAGGAAAGAACTAGCATTTAACCCTTGCAGCACCAAGGGAGGAATTCTGTCTTCCCCAGAGACAGACTTAAGTGTCTGAACTTTGCAATACAGTGCAGGTACTTGCACATTATAGCAAAATTACACCTTAAAGTAGCTTACCCCACCTAAATCCCCCCCCCCCCCAAACAAACACACTGAGAGAAGACAATGGCGTGACGGGCGGATATCCCAACACTGACTGTGCTGATGGGGGTAAGCGAGTGAATTTCTTTCCGGAAAAAGATTTGCTCCATCTATGGCTAGCCATATTTTGCCCTCTTCTTGTTCTGTGCGCTTCCTCACCACTTCTTCTGTATCCAACAGACCACTGGACAACCACTGATAATGTAACTCCGATACATGTGCGCTAAAGTTACATTATCCCAACTCCTGTGTCCTACTCTAGTTCTCGGAGTGTACATTGTGCTATGCATGTGCGGCAGGCAGTGTAAATGAAAAGTATTTTCTACTCAAAAACTCTACCTAGCAGCCTTTTTTTTTTCTGCTTTATAAGAGAACTATGGCTGAAGCTTTTTTTTGGCCATACTTCTCTTCTGGGTCACTGGATTGCACTTACTTTTGCTCTCCTTTTGTGCTCCAGAATTAGCCCACAGCGTGCTAAAGCTCCAGGCTCTGGATGGATCCTGACAGGAATGCAGAGATCCTCCCAAATGTCTGATCGACAGCTGGCTCAGCCCACCCCTTAGTGTGCCACTAAAAGCCTGAGCCAGCCCCTCCTGCCCCCTTCCAAGCCCAGCACTCCAGTAAACGCTGAAGGGGCAGCAAGCAGTTACTTAGAGTCACCGTGCTCTGCTCAGAGAAGATGGAGAACTGAGCAATCAGCAGTCTTGTGATCGCTCAGTTCTTGGACTGAGAGAAGGCGGGGGGGGGGGGGGGGGGGACAGCTGCAGCATGGGACCGATACTGCAGCAGGGAGGAAAGTATTTATGTGTACTTATTTATATTCTCATACGTCTCCTTTAAATCTTCTTTAGTCAACACAGCAGTATAAGACGAGTAAGGCAAATAACATCTGTTGATGTAAGCCCACTCATTGAGATCTGCCGATACAAGGGGAGTGGACAATCTCCACTTATAGGAGTGTGACCAGAGCCAGTTTAATGCCAAAGGGGGCAGCAGCTGTTGGTCTGAGGAGAGGGTCGAGGCAATAATGCCTGGTAATATTATATAGCAAACACACAGCCAATACAAGCTGCAAGTTCCTAAATACAGGTGGACTAAATGTATATCTGCCTGGCAATTCTGCAGCACATATTAGATGCTAAAAGTATAAATCCCTGGTGCCCCAACATGTGGTCCTCAATCTGTGGCCCTCAGGGCCTCTGCAGGCAGTAGTCAGTCCTCACACATAGATACAAACTCAGGGGAAGACAAGAAAAGCGCCTCTAAGTGCAGTAGTTTAATGACGTATAAAAACGAACAATAGCACACTCACATGAGGTAATAGGGTAAAAGCTCATCAATAAGGGTCTAATAATGCCATGGTGCAGGGTATCCGGGATCCAAGGCCGGAGCCAAGATGGTGACTTGTAGTGAAGAGAGTGCCTGCACTCTGTATCTTCCCGGTTGGCTGACTAACCAGCTTGGTCTGCAACGTAGACAGCACGTGAAGTCACCAGCGGGCAGAAGAGGAACACAACGCATTTCAGAGCATGCGCGACGGCCCCACTGGGCATGCGCAGACACTTAAAAGGAGTGCGCATTCCCAGTGGGGCCGTCGCGCATGCTCTGAAACACGTTGTGTTCCTCTTCTGCCCGCTGGTGACTTCACGCGCTGTCTACGTTGCAGACCAAGCTGGTTAGTCAGCCAACCGGGAAGATACAGAGTGCAGGCACTCTCTTCACTACAAGTCACCATCTTGGCTCCGGCCTTGGATCCCGGATACCCTGCACCATGGCATTATTAGACCCCAATTGATTAGCTTTTACCCTATTACCTCATGTGTCATTAACCACTTGCCGCCCGCCCACCGTCAAATGACTGAGGAGCGGTGCGGCTCTCATTCTGGGACGTCATGACGGCGCCTCAGAACGGCCTCTCTGGCGCGCAGTGCGGTGATCGTGGCCGCGCTGTGTTGCTAGGACATTGTGCGACCCCGATCTTGGTAAAGAGCCAATGACATGGCTCTTTACCCATGTGATCAGCTGTGTCCAATCACAGCCAGTCATATGTAAATGAGGAAGTGACGTTTATCGGTTCTCCTCGCCTCACACTGTCAGAGTGTGTGGCGAGGAGAGCCGATCAGCGGCTCCTTCTCAAAGGGGAGCCTAGGACAGGTAATCAGGGCACTGATCAAAAGTGCCCTGATTTCTGTAAAGTAAAAAAAAAAAAACAGTGCCCATAAGTCACCCCAACCAATGCCCATCAGTGCCCACAATCAGTGCTGCCCATCAATGCTGCCCCTCATCGCCCATCAGTGCTAATATGCCGCCACTATCAGTGTGGCATATTAGTACCTCCTCATCAGTGCCACCTCATCACTGCCCATAAGTGCCACCTCATCAGTGCCCATCAGTGCAGCCTATCAGATGGACAATTTTATCTACTGACATTTGGACTATATTATAAAGATTTGTTTTACATATTTTATATCTTGGTGCTTTTATTGCTGCTTCATATGTAATTACCTTGAGCGCCATATTTTTATCCTCTAGTAGATACATACTCTGGCCACGAGTGCACATTCGCACCAGCCTGCAATGTTTTACTATGTGGGTTGGTGTTTGTTGTGTAACAACAGTGTGGTGGGGGTGTGAGGTGTCATTTTATCGCATTACACTGTTTATAACGTTTTTCCTATTTTAAAACTTTATTTAAGTGTCACAAAATGACAAGTGTAAACTTGTGGTGCAGAGATCTGCACTACAAAAAATAAAAAATAAAAAAACTCAACATCCCTGCATTTTTTCTATGAGAGGCACTGACATTTTTTTTTATGTGTCTTATCGGTGATCTGTGTTCGGGGGCATGCGCCTGTACAGCTGCCAAACTGGGACCAGCGGCTGTGTCCGTGCAGCCACTGCATCCCAAAAGACAGAAATGGGACTACCTGCATGCGGATGCACCCTGTGCGGGCAAACACTGCCCTTCACAAGGATCTACGCTTAGATACACCCGTGTAAACAAGGCCTAAGACCATCTCCTGAAACAAGTCTCTAGTCTGTAATTGTCTTATGCAGCATGTCCCCAGTCTCCAACTGCTATAACATGTCTGCAGTCTCTGGCCATCTCTGAAAGCATGAATGTAGTCTCTAAACCATTCTTCAGTTTCAACGGCTTTCTTTAGCATCACTTTCCCTGAATTTTATGTGCAATCCTTTGGAATATCAGGGGCCTCACTTGAAGTCTCCTATACCAATAAAGTGCAGCACAATGGTTTAGTGGTTAGCACCAATGAACTGAATCAATGGGGTCCTTGGTTCGAACTGCCCAGGAAACAATCTGCATGGAGTCTGCACATTTTGCCTGTGCTTGTGTGGGTTTCTTTTCACACGCCAAATACAGCTGGGTAGGTTAGTTGGCTATACACATGTGTTATCATATTCTGCATGCCAATCCCAGGCCGAGCAATTAGGGAGGGTTACGGAAAGACGTGGAGATCTACCCTGTAAAACATTAGCCAAGAAACTTCTATGGAAAACGCTCTCAAGTGTATCAAACATCAAGCCTTGTTGCTGGGTTGTGTATTGCCTAGGCATAGAATATTTCTCTAGCACTGCCATTACCAGCCGCATGTTCCAAAATACAGGAAGGAATACGGGAATACTGTATGTAATAGATATTAGGCCCCTAGTTTATGTCATCATCCTCCCCTAGCACAGCCATTGCCAGTTGGTTCCTGATTACAGGAATAATGCAGGTTTGCCTGGCAGTACTGCAGCACTTATCAGATCCCCTTTTGTATAAAGCTTAGTCACTGGGTGCCCTGTACTGTCTATGTATGGCATTCTCCTATAATGCTGCCATTACCAGCCGCATGTCCCTAAATACAAGGATAAATTTCTGTATGCCTGGCAATTCTGCAGCAGATATCAGGCCCCTGGTGTATGCAGCCTAGTCACCGGTACGGTCTAGGAGTGGCATTATCCTCTAATGCTGCCATTACCAGCTGCATGTTCCCAAAAAGAGGAAGGATAAATTGTATGCAGAATAGTTTAGGCTCCCACTGTAGGTCATTCTCCTGTAACACAGCCAATACCAATTGGTTTCTGAATACAGGAAGAACAAATATGTGTGCCTGGCAGTAGTGCAGCAAATATTAGACCCCAGAAGTATACAACCTAAACATCGGGCACTGTTTCTTCCCTACCTGCGGCATTCTCTTCTAGTGTTGCCATTACAAGGTGCCTGTTCCTAAATACAGGAAGGATAAATGTCTGTATGCCTGGCAATTCTGCAGCAGATATCAGACCCCTGGTGTATAAAGCCTAGTCACCGGGCCCTGTACTGTCTGTGTATGGCATTCTTCTGTAGCACTGCCATTACCAGCTGCATGTTCCTAAATACAGAAAGGATTAACCGATTGCAGAACAGTTTAGGCTCCCAGTTTATGTCATCTTCTTGAAGCACAGCCATTATCAGTTGGTTCCCGAATACAGGGAAAATAAATATGTATGCCTGGCAGTATTGCAGTACATATCCGACCCCTGTAGTATACAACCTAGTCACTGGGCACTGTTTCCCACCTGCCTGTGGCATTCTCTTCTTGTGCTGCCATTACAAGGTGCCTGTTCCTAAATACAGAAAGGATAAATGTATGTATGCCTGGCAATTCTGCAGAAGATATTAGGCCCCTGGTGTATAAAGCATAGTCACCGGGCCTTATACTGTCTGTGTATGGCATTCTTCTGTAGCACTGCCCTTACCAGCTGCATGTTCCTGAATAAAGGAAGGATAAATGTGTTGCAGAAAAGTTTAGGCCCCTAGTGTATGTCATTCTCCTGTAGCACAGCCATTACCAGTTGGTTTCCTGAATAAAGAAAGAAAGAATAAATGTGTGTGCCTGGCAGTAGTGCAGCAAATATCAAATCCCAGGTGCACACGGCCTTGTTACTGGGTCCTGTTTACCGCCTGCCAGTTCCATTCTCCCCTATTGATGCCAATGCATTGTGCCTATTCCTAAATACAGGAAGGATAAATGTATGTGCGCCTGGTAATTCTGCAGCAGATATCAAGCCCCTGGTGTATAAAGCCCATTCAGCAGGCCCTATACTGTCTGTATGGCATTCTTCTGTAGCACTGCCATTACCAGCTGAATGTTCCTAAATACAGGGAGGATAAACTGAATAGCAGAACAGTTTAGGCTCCCGGTGTAGGTCATCTTTTTTGAAGTACAACCATTACCAATTGGTTCAGGAATACAGGAAGAATAAGTATGTGTGTCTGGCAGTACTGCAGTAAATACCAGACTCCTGTAGTATACAACCTAAACAATGAGCACTGTTTCCCGCCTGCCTGCAGCACAGTGTTAATTTTGTCGACTAAAACCGACTGAAAATCTTTCGTCGACTAAAATACGACAAAAACTAAAACAATTCAGATGACTAAAATACGACTAAAACTAAAATGGCATTTTAATCATAAGACTATAACTAAAACAATATAAAAAATTGACATCATCAAAATTAACACTCCTCTGCTGGCCATTTCTATATCGGCAACACAATTCCATCCAGAGCATGTAATAATAGCACATTAAAGTTTAAACATGTATTGCACCACTGCATACGCATAAGTAGGGAGCATCTAAGCTGCTGAAAACTAAACAATTAAGAAAAGGGCTTTTCTTATATTTTTCCCTAATATTTAATGTTGGTAATATATTCAGGTAATATGTGCAATGACATTACAGCCAATGGAGTTTACAGCAGTGTTAATTTCGTCAACGAAAATGTTTTCGTCACCGCTTTCGTCACCGGCATTTTTCAACTGACGAAAACGAGACGCAAAGTATAGCATATTTTCGTCAAATGACGACAACTATGACGAAAATCAAATCCGTTTTCTTTAACGAACGAAAACTAAATGAGTATGTGAGGCAGGGACGTTTACCCAACTTCCGTTTTTCACGGAGCTCCGTCTGTGTGGCGTCTGGCGTGGCGTGCCCCGTGACGTCCGACGTGAGTAGTGGACTACTACAAGAGTGGACTCGAGACCAGTCACCTGACCTCACCAGAGCACTGCAGCTGCAGCACTACAGCCAGACGCGCCAGGCCCGACTCATCACACGGCACTGGCACCCGGCCACCACCACATCCAGAGCAGAGCACCCACTGTGAGTTAACAGCCAGGCCAGCTATTACTGCCTCCCTGAGTCCCCTCAGACCACTCACCACTGGCATCCGATTCCGCCATCCATCCAGGACTGTGTGCGTACATATAGGCCGCTGAGGCCCGCCCGACCCATCCTGTTCAACAACTTCAGTTCAGAGTCAGACCAGAGACCACCCTTAAACCTGAGACCCCCATCCAGCACTCTGAGCAGCACTGTGTGCACTCACTGCACTGACTGCAGGCAGCAGCATTACCAGGCCTCCTCTCTGACCTGACCATGACCATTTAGATGACTAAAATGAGTTTTAGATGACTAAAATGAGTTTTAGTCGACTAAAATGTAAGATGTTTTAGTCGACTAAAATGTAAGATGTTTTAGTCGACTAAAATGTAAGATGTTTTAGTCGACTAAAATGTAAGATGTTTTAGTCGACTAAAATGTAAGATGTTTTAGTCGACTAAAATGTAAGATGTTTTAGTCGACTAAAATGTAAGATGTTTTAGTCGACTAAAATGTAAGATGTTTTAGTCGACTAAAATGTAAGATGTTTTAGTCGACTAAAATGTAAGATGTTTTAGTCGACTAAAATGTAAGATGTTTTAGTCGACTAAAATGTAAGATGTTTTAGTCGACTAAAATGTAAGATGTTTTAGTCGACTAAAATGTAAGATGTTTTAGTCGACTAAAATGTAAGATGTTTTAGTCGACTAAAATGTACTGGAGTTTTAGTTGACTAAAATGTACTGGAGTTTTAGTTGACTAAATACGACTAAAACTAAAACACTTGCAGAAGACTAAAATGGGACTAAAACTAAAATGTGTTGCAGGCCCCCCAGTGTGTGTGTGTTGTCAGCCTCTATGGCATTTTCCTCTAGTGCTGGCATGAACAGCTGCCTGTTGCTAAATACAGGAAGGATAAATGTGTGTATGCCTGGCATTCCTGCAGCAGACATCGGGTGCCTGGTGTATACAGCCTAGTCACTGGGCCCTATACTATCTATGGCATTTTCCTCTAGTGCTGCCATTACCAGCTGCCTGTTCCTGAGTACAGGAAAGATAAATGTGTGTATGCCTGCCATTTATTCATCAGATAACAGGTCCCTGGTTGATACAGCACTGCCATTACCAGCTGCAGGTTCCTGAATACAAGAAGGATTAATGTGTTGCAGGACATTGTAGGCCCCCAGTGTATGTTGTCACCCTCCTGTAGCACAGCCATTACCAGCTGCTTCCTGGATACAAGAAGGATACATATGTGTGTATAGCTGGCAGTGGTGCAGCATGTAGCAGAGCCCAGTGTATGAAGCCCAATCGCCGGGCCCTGTCCTACCTATGTGTGACATTCTTCTCCAGCACAGCCAGCCTATTCCTAAATACAGGAAGGATAAATGTATGTATGCCTAGCAATGCTGCACCATGTATGCTGGTCCTGGTGTATAAGGCCTAGTCCCTGGGTGCCCTGTACTGTCTATGTATGGCATTATCCTCTAGTGCTGACAGTTTCTACATACAGGAAGGATAATGTATGTATGCCTGGCAATGCTGCACCATGTATACTGGTCCTGGAGTATAAGGCCTAGTCCCTGTGTGCCCTGTATTATCTATGACACTTCCTACATACAGGAAGGATAAATGTGTGTATGTATGCCTGGCAATGCTGCACCATCAATGCTGGTCCTGATGTATGAGGCCTAGTCCCTGGGTGTCCTGAATACAGGAAGGATAGATGTATGTATGCCTGGCAATGCTGCACTATGTATACTGGCCCTGGTGTACAAGGCCTAGTCCCTGGGTGCCTTGTATTTTCTATGACACTTCCTAAATACAGGAAGGATAAATGTGTGTATGCCTGGCAATGCTGTACCATGTATGCTGGTTCTGGTGTGGAAGGCCTAGTCCCTGGCTGCCCTGTATTGTCTATGACAGTTCCTGAATACAGTAAGGATAAATGTGTGTATGCCTGGCAATGCTGCACCATGTATGCTGGTCCTGGTGTATAAGGCCTAGCCCCTGGGTGCCCTGAATATAGTAAGGTTAATGTATGTACGCCTGGCAATGCTGCACCATGTATGCTGGTCCTGGGGTATAAGGCCTAGCCCCTGTGTGCCCTGAATACAGTAAGGATAATGTATGTACGCCTGGCAATGTTGGACCATGTATGCTGGTCCTGGTGTATAAGGCCTAGCCCCTGGGTGCCCTGAATATAGTAAGGTTAATGTATGTACGCCTGGCAATGCTGCACCATGTATGCTGGTCCTGGGGTATAAGGCCTAGCCCCTGTGTGCCCTGAATACAGTAAGGATAATGTATGTACGCCTGGCAATGTTGGACCATGTATGCTGGTCCTGGTGTATAAGGCCTAGCCCCTGTGTGCCCTGAATACAGTAAGGATAATGTATGTACGCCTGGCAATGCTGCACCATGTATGCTGGTCCTGGGGTATAAGGCCTAGCCCCTGGGTGCCCTGAATATAGTAAGGTTAATGTATGTACGCCTGGCAATGCTGCACCATGTATGCTGGTCCTGGGGTATAAGGCCTAGCCCCTGGGTGCCATGAATATAGTAAGGTTAATGTATGTACGCCTGGCAATGTTGCACCATGCATACTTGCCAACTGTCCCTTTTTTCCTGGGACAGTCCCTGCAAATAGGAGCCTGTCCCAGGCAATTTATATTGTCCCTGGAAGCGCCTGTTAATCAGGCTGCCCATAAATGTTATGCAGAAGTAGTGCAGCTGAATGGGAGACTTATTCCAACTCTGCTACTGTGGCCTTAAGTTTGAAATTCCCTTTTTAATTTCCTGCAATTCTCTCTATATTAAGTAGACTCTATAATCTGAGAAGTAGGCGAGATTAATTATGCAGAGCGGGCGGAGCTTCAGGGAAGTGGGTGTGGTAATTGATAGCTGTGCTGCAAAGTGTCCCTGGAAAAAATGTTTAAATGTTGGCAACTATGCACCATGTATGCTGGTCCTGGTGTATAAGGCCTAGTCCCTGGGTGCCCCTGAATACAGTAAGGATAATGTATGTACGCCTGGCAATGCTGCACCATGTATGCTGGTCCTGGTGTATAAGGCCTAGCCCCCGTGTGCCCTGAATACAGTAAGGATAATGTATGTACGCCTGGCAATGTATGTACGCCTGGCAATGCTGCACCATGCATGCTGGTCCTAGGGTATAAGGCCTAGTCCCTGTGTGCCCTGAATACAGTAAGGATAATGTATGTACGCCTGGCAATGCTGCACCATGTATGCTGGTCCTGGTGTATAAGGCCTAGCCCCTGTGTGCCCTGAATACAGTAAGGATAATGTATGTACGCCTGGCAATGCTGCACTATCTATGCTGGTCCTGGTGTATAAGGCCTAGCCCCTGTGTGCCCTGAATACAGTAAGGATAATGTATGTATGCCTGGCAATGCTGCACCATGCATGCTGGTCCTGGGGTATAAGGCCTAGTCCCTGTGTGCCCTGAATACAGTAAGGATAATGTATGTACGCCTGGCAATGCTGCACCATGCATGCTGGTCCTAGGGTATAAGGCCTAGTCCCTGTGTGCCCTGAATACAGTAAGGATAATGTATGTATGCCTGGCAATGCTGCACCATGCATGCTGGTCCTGGGGTATAAGGCCTAGTCCCTGTGTGCCCTGAATACAGTAAGGATAATGTATGTACGCCTGGCAATGCTGCACCATGTATGCTGGTCCTGGGGTATAAGGCCTAGTCCCTGTGTGCCCTGAATACAGTAAGGATAATGTATGTACGCCTGGCAATGCTGCACTATCTATGCTGGTCCTGGTGTATAAGGCCTAGTCCCTGTGTGCCCAGAATACAGTAAGGATAATGTATGTACGCCTGGCAATGCTGCGCCATGTATGCTGGTCCTGGGGTATAAGGCCTAGCCCCTGTGTGCCCTGAATACAGTAAGGATAATGTATGTACGCCTGGCAATGCTGCACCATGTATGCTGGTCCTGGGGTATAAGGCCTAGCCCCTGTGTGCCCTGAATACAGTAAGGATAATGTATGTACGCCTGGCAATGCTGCACCATGTATGCTGGTCCTGGTGTATAAGGCCTAGTCCCTGTGTGCCCTGAATACAGTAAGGATAATGTATAAATGCCTGGCAATGCTGCACTATCTATGCTGGTCCTGGTGTATAAGGCCTAGCTCCTGTGTGCCCTGAATTCAGTAAGGATAATGTATGTACGCCTGGCAATGCTGCACCATGTATGCTGGTCCTGGTGTATAAGGCCTAGCCCCTGTGTGCCCTGAATACAGTAAGGATAATGTATGTACGCCTGGCAATGCTGCACTATCTATGCTGGTCCTGGTGTATAAGGCCTAGCCCCTGTGTGCCCTGAATACAGTAAGGATAATGTATGTATGCCTGGCAATGCTGCACCATGCATGCTGGTCCTGGGGTATAAGGCCTAGTCCCTGTGTGCCCTGAATACAGTAAGGATAATGTATGTACGCCTGGCAATGCTGCACCATGCATGCTGGTCCTAGGGTATAAGGCCTAGTCCCTGTGTGCCCTGAATACAGTAAGGATAATGTATGTATGCCTGGCAATGCTGCACCATGCATGCTGGTCCTGGGGTATAAGGCCCAGTCCCTGTGTGCCCTGAATACAGTAAGGATAATGTATGTACGCCTGGCAATGCTGCACCATGTATGCTGGTCCTGGGGTATAAGGCCTAGTCCCTGTGTGCCCTGAATACAGTAAGGATAATGTATGTACGCCTGGCAATGCTGCACCATGTATGCTGGTCCTGGGGTATAAGGCCTAGCCCCTGTGTGCCCTGAATACAGTAAGGATAATGTATGTACGCCTGGCAATGCTGCACCATGTATGCTGGTCCTGGTGTATAAGGCCTAGTCCCTGTGTGCCCTGAATACAGTAAGGATAATGTATAAATGCCTGGCAATGCTGCACTATCTATGCTGGTCCTGGTGTATAAGGCCTAGCTCCTGTGTGCCCTGAATTCAGTAAGGATAATGTATGTACGCCTGGCAATGCTGCACCATGTATGCTGGTCCTGGTGTATAAGGCCTAGCCCCTGTGTGCCCTGAATACAGTAAGGATAATGTATGTACGCCTGGCAATGCTGCACTATCTATGCTGGTCCTGGTGTATAAGGCCTAGCCCCTGTGTGCCCTGAATACAGAAAGGATAATGTATGTATGCCTGGCAATGCTGCACCATGCATGCTGGTCCTGGGGTATAAGGCCTAGTCCCTGTGTGCCCTGAATACAGTAAGGATAATGTATGTACGCCTGGCAATGCTGCACCATGCATGCTGGTCCTAGGGTATAAGGCCTAGTCCCTGTGTGCCCTGAATACAGTAAGGATAATGTATGTATGCCTGGCAATGCTGCACCATGCATGCTGGTCCTGGGGTATAAGGCCTAGTCCCTGTGTGCCCTGAATACAGTAAGGATAATGTATGTACGCCTGGCAATGCTGCACCATGTATGCTGGTCCTGGTGTATAAGGCCTAGTCCCTGTGTGCCCTGAATACAGTAAGGATAATGTATAAATGCCTGGCAATGCTGCACTATCTATGCTGGTCCTGGTGTATAAGGCCTAGTCCCTGTGTGCCCTGAATTCAGTAAGGATAATGTATGTACGCCTGGCAATGTTGCACCATGCATGCTGGTCCTGGGGTATAAGGCCTAGCCCCTGGGTGCCATGAATACAGTAAGGATAAATGTGTATGCAGCAGATCTGAGGCCCCCGGTGTATGAGCCTAGTCACCGGGCCCGGTCCCGCCTACATCCCCGGGGAAGTAGTCCTCCCCATGTATCCCGCACTGTGATGGGTACCATCCGCATCATCACACCCCTCCTCTCCCCGTACTTACAAAATTCTCCCCGCAGCCGTTGTCCGGGCACAGCACGTAGAAGGAGACCCCGGGATCGGCGTAGAAATCCATCCTCCGCTCGGTCTCCTCGGTAGCGATGAGGTCGAAGGGGGTGTTGGAGCACCATTTATCCGCCACGTCCGCCAGCTGCTGGAAATCCATGGTGACCCCCGCGGTGTGCTCAGTTCCCCTGCCGGTCGCCTATGTCTGCATTGTTTACATGCTGCTCATGGAGCTGACAGAGGGGGAGGGGAGAAAGAGGGAAGGCCGCGGCGATGCAGCGGATACTCCGGGTATTGTTTGTCGCCCCGGCCGCCCCGAACACAGCTGCGGGTTGGGCTGCTGCCGTGTGACGCGGGCGATGCAGTTCGGTGACGTCACAGCTGGCCCTGCCTTGACAGCAGCTGGGGTGGTAGTCGTCGTGACGTCACCGAGGCGGTGCCCAACCGGCTTCCCCGCCGGGAGATGGAAGCCTGCGGGATGCTAGCTCGGCTCCCTCTGCGGCATCCTTCGGGTATAACACAGGGAGCGATGTACGCAGTGAAGCGCCTGCACTGATAAATTAAACTGATGGGCAATGATAGATTGAACTGATAAATTGCACTGATGGGGCAACACTTATATATTGGACTGATGTGGCTGCACTGATAAGTTGCACTGATGGGCCATGATAGATTGAACTGATGTGGCGGCAATGATAAATTGCACTGATGGGGCGACACTGATAGATTGAACTGATGTAGCTGCACTGATGGGCAATGATAGATTGAACTGTTGTAGCTGCACTTATGGGCAATGATAGATTGAACTGATGTAGCTGCACTGATGGGCAATGATAGATTGAACTGATGGGGCGACACTGATAAATTTCACTGATGGGGCGACACTGATAGATTGAACTGATGTAGCTGCACTGATGGGCAATGATAGATTGAACTGATGTAGCTGCACTGATGGGCAATGATAGATTGAACTGATGTAGCTGCACTGATGGGCAATGATAGATTGAACTGATGGGGCTACACTGATAAATTTCACTGATGGGGCGACCATACCTCCCAACATTTAAACTTCGGAATAAGGGACACTGAAAGGGGAACAAAACCTGCAGAGCGCGCCGCTGCAAACTGTGGGTGTGGCCAATTGCTTAGCAGTGGGAGGGGCTTAAGGGATAGGGTAAACAAAACCCAGACTTCCTAGTACTCATAAAATATGCTTTGATTGTTCAGCCTACCTTAAAGAAGAACTTCATTAAAATAGTCAGAGACTGCATAGCCACCAGCAACTGTTGAGACAATGAAGACTTTGGTGAGAAGTATATAATGTACAGTATTGTGTATATAGTGCAGGAGAGTGTAATGTACAGAATGCAGGAGACAGGAGTATGTAATGTACAGAATGCAGGAGACAGGAGTGTGTAATTACAGAATGCAGGAGACAGGAGTGTGTAATGTACAAAATGCTGGAGACAGGAGTATGCAATGTACAGAATGCAGGAGACAGGAGTGTGTAATTACAGAATGCAGGAGACAGGAGTGTGTAATGTACAGAATGCAGGAGACAGGAGTATGTAATGTACAGAATGCAGGAGACAGGAGTGTGTAATGTACAGAATGCAGGAGACAGGAGTATGTAATGTACAGAATGCAGGAGACAGGAGTGTGTAATGTGCAGGATGCAGGAGACAGGAGTATGTAATGTACAGAATGCAGGAGACAGGAGTGTGTAATGTACAGAATGCAGGAGACAGGAGTGTGTAATGTACAGAATGCAGGAGACAGGAGTATGTAATGTACAGAATGCAGGAGACAGGAGTGTGTAATGTACAGAATGCAGGAGACAGGAGTATGTAATGTACAGAATGCAGGAGACAGGAGTATGTAATGTACAGGATGCAGGAGACAGGAGTGTGTAATTACAGAATGCAGGGGACAGGAGTGTGTAATGTACAGAATGCAGGAGACAGGAGTGTGTAATGTACAGAATGCAGGAGACAGGAGTGTGTAATGTACAGAATGCAGGGGACAGGAGTATGTAATGTACAGAATGCAGGGGACAGGAGTATGTAATGTACAAAATGCAGGAGACAGGAGTGTGTAATTACAGAATGCAGGAGACAGGAGTGTGTAATGTACAAAATGCTGGAGACAGGAGTATGTAATGTACAGAATGCAGGAGACAGGAGTGTGTAATTACAGAATGCAGGAGACAGGAGTGTGTAATGTACAGAATGCAGGAGACAGGAGTATGTAATGTACAGAATGCAGGAGACAGGAGTGTGTAATGTACAGAATGCAGGAGACAGGAGTATGTAATGTACAGAATGCAGGAGACAGGAGTGTGTAATGTGCAGGATGCAGGAGACAGGAGTATGTAATGTACAGAATGCAGGAGACAGGAGTGTGTAATGTACAGAATGCAGGAGACAGGAGTATGTAATGTACAGAATGCAGGAGACAGGAGTGTGTAATGTACAGAATGCAGGAGACAGGAGTATGTAATGTACAGAATGCAGGAGACAGGAGTGTGTAATGTGCAGGATGCAGGAGACAGGAGTATGTAATGTACAGAATGCAGGAGACAGGAGTGTGTAATGTACAGAATGCAGGAGACAGGAGTATGTAATGTACAGAATGCAGGAGACAGGAGTGTGTAATGTACAGAATGCAGGAGACAGGAGTATGTAATGTACAGAATGCAGGAGACAGGAGTATGTAATGTACAGGATGCAGGAGACAGGAGTATGTAATGTACAGAATGCAGGAGACAGGAGTGTGTAATTACAGAATGCAGGGGACAGGAGTGTGTAATGTACAGAATGCAGGAGACAGGAGTGTGTAATGTACAGAATGCAGGAGACAGGAGTGTGTAATGTACAGAATGCAGGGGACAGGAGTATGTAATGTACAGAATGCAGGGGACAGGAATATGTAATGTACAAAATGCAGGAGACAGGAGTGTGTAATTACAGAATGCAGGAGACAGGAGTGTGTAATGTACAAAATGCTGGAGACAGGAGTATGTAATGTACAGAATGCAGGAGACAGGAGTGTGTAATTACAGAATGCAGGAGACAGGAGTGTGTAATGTACAGAATGCAGGAGACAGGAGTATGTAATGTACAGAATGCAGGAGACAGGAGTGTGTAATGTACAGAATGCAGGAGACAGGAGTATGTAATGTACAGAATGCAGGAGACAGGAGTGTGTAATGTGCAGGATGCAGGAGACAGGAGTATGTAATGTACAGAATGCAGGAGACAGGAGTGTGTAATGTACAGAATGCAGGAGACAGGAGTGTGTAATGTACAGAATGCAGGAGACAGGAGTATGTAATGTACAGAATGCAGGAGACAGGAGTGTGTAATGTACAGAATGCAGGAGACAGGAGTATGTAATGTACAGAATGCAGGAGACAGGAGTATGTAATGTACAGAATGCAGCAGACAGGAGTGTGTAATGTACAGAATGCAGGAGACAGGAGTGTGTAATGTACAGAATGCAGGAGACAGGAGTATGTAATGTACAGAATGCAGGGGACAGGAGTATGTAATGTACAAAATGCCGGAGACAGGAGTGTGTAATGTACAGAATGCAGGGGACAGGAGTATGTAATGTACAAAATGCAGGAGACAGGAGTGTGTAATGTACAGAATGCAGGAGACAGGAGTGTGTAATGTACAGAATGCAGGAGACAGGAGTATGTAATGTACCGAATGCAGGAGACAGGAGTATGTAATGTACAGAATGCAGGAGACAGGAGTATGTAATGTACAGAATGCAGGAGACAGGAGTATGTAATGTACAGAATGCAGGAGACAAGAGTGTGTAATGTACAGAATGCAGGAGACAGGAGTGTGTAATGTACAGAATGCAGAAGACAGGAGTATGTAATGTACAGAATGCAGGAGTATGTAATGTACAGAGTACATGGGACAGGAGTGTGTAATGTACAGAATGCAGGGGTCGGACTCTGCACCATCCACCTGCCAGCTCTATCCACCCCAAATGCCCATCCAAGCTCCATCCACCCCCCCCCCAGCTCTATACACCCCAAATGCCCACCCCAGCTCCATCCACTCCCCCAGCTCTATACACCCCAAATGCCCATCCCAGCTCCACCCCCCCCCAGCTCTATACACCCCAAATGTCCATCCCAGCTCCATCCACCCCCCCCAGCTCTATACACCACAAATGCCCACCCCAGCTCCATACACCCCTCCCCTAGCTACATCCCTCCCTCAGCTCCATCCACCCCCCCAGCTACATTCACCCCCTTCCCAACCTCCCATCCCAGCTCTATCCATCCCAAACACCCACCCCAGCTCCATATACCCCAAATACCCAACAAAGCTCCATCTACCCTCCAGCTCCATAAACCCCCCCCCCCAGCTCCATCCACCCCAAATGCCCACCCCAGGTCCATACACCCCCCCTGGCTAAATACCTCCCCCAGGTCCATCCACCCCCCCCAGCTACATCCCTCCCCCAGCTCTATCCACCCCAAATGCCCACCCCAGCTCCACACATCCCCCCGGTCCATCCACCCCCCCCCCCAGCTACATCCCTCCCCCAGCTACATCCACTCCAAATGCCCACCCCAGCTCCATACACCCCCCCCGGCTAAATCCCTCCCCCAGGTCCATCCATCCCCCCCAGGTCCATCCACCCCCCCAGCTCCAAACACCCCCCCAGCTACATCCACCCCAAATGCCCACCCAAGCTCCATACACCCCCCTCCCCCAGGTCCATCATCCATCCCCCAGGTCCATCCATCCCCCCCAGCTCCATCCACCCTCCAGCTACATCCACCCCAGCTCCATACACCCCCCGGCTAAATCCCTCCCCCAGGTCCATCCATCCCCCCAGGTCCATCCATCCCCCCAGCTCCATCCACCCCAGCTCCATACAACCCCCCCCCCCCCGGCTAAATTCCTCCTCCAGTTCCATCCATCCCCCCAGGTCCTTCCCCCAGGTCTATCCATCCGCCCCAGCTCCATACAACCCCCCCCCCGGCTAAATCCCTCCCCCAGGTCCATTCATCCCCCCAGGTTCATCCCCCAGATCCATCCACCCCCCAGCTACATCCACCCCAGCTACATACAACCCCCCCTCGGCTAAATCCCTCCCCCAGGTCCATCCATCCCCCCCCAGGTCCATCCATCCCCCCCAGCTACATCCACCCCAGCTCCATACAACCCCCCCTGGCTAAATCCCTCCCCCCAGGTCCATCCACCCCCCCCAGGTCCATCCATCCCCCCCAGGTCTATCCACCCCAGCTCCATACAACCCCCCCGGCTAAATCCCTCCCCCAGGTCCATCCATCCCCCCAGGTCCATCCCCCAGGTCCATCCATCCATCCCCCCCAGCTACATCCATCCCAGCTCCATACAACCCCCCCAGCTAAATCCCTCCCCCAGGTCCATCCATCCCCCCCAGCCACATCCATCCCAGCTCCATACAACCCCCCCGGCTAAATCCCTCCCCCAGGTCCATCCATCCCCCCAGCTACATCCACCCCAGCTCCATACAACCCCCCCCCCCGGCTAAATCCCTCCCCCAGGTCCATCCACCCCCCCCCCAGCTACATTCACCCTCTTCCCATGTTTGAAATGTCAGACCTCAGATCAGAGGACCGTTGTTTCAGCTCGCTCTCCGGCTCCTCCTCTGTGTACAGGAAAACACAGGAAGGAGGAGGGGCGGGCTCAGTGCACTCCGCTCTCTCTCTGCATGTTACAGGCAGCTGAGAAGAGAGAGCAGCTGCTATATTGCTCGCGGCGGTGCGGGAACCAAGCCGCACCACCATTCCGGGACTCAGCCCTGATTCTCCAGGACCCCGGGACACGGACCATTTTCCGGGACAATCCCGGCGAATCAGGGACGGTTGGGGGGTATGCTAAGTACTCCCAGTATGTTGCTAAGTACTCCCAGGGTGTTGCTAAGTACTCCCAGGACGTTGCTAAGTACACCCAGGACGTTGCTAAGTACTCCCAGGTCGTTGCTAAGTACTCCGAGGACGTTGCTAAGTACTGCCAGCTCGTTGCTAAGTACTCCCAGGGCATTACTAAGTACTCCCAGGTCGTTACTAAGTACTCCCAGGACGTTGCTAAGTACTCCCAGGACATTGTTAAGTACACCCAGGACGTTGCTAAGTACACCCAGGACGTTGCTAAGTACACCCAGGACGTTGCTAAGTACACCCAGGACGTTGCTAAGTACACCCAGGACATTGCTAAGTACACCCAGGATGTTGCTAAGTACACCCAGATAAGGGTCTGGGAGGATGGACGTATCCAGCAGAGTGGAAAGGATGCGGAAGATAGCCTCCCAGAATTCTTGTACTTTAGGGCACGTCCACCATATGTGTAAGTGGGTGCCTGCGTTTAGGCAACCTCGAAAACAAGTCGAGGGGTAGGATGCCAGAAATTTTGCTATGCGGGCGGGTACTAAGTACCAACGCATTAGGACCTTGTAGTTAGTTTCAGAAGCCACGATATTCTGGGAGGCTACCTTAGTCGCTTGCCAAATGTTGGACCAGTCCACATAGTCTAGGTGCAATGACAAGTCTTGTTCCCATTTATTGGCGTAGGCGGGCAGAGTCCGGTTGGGGGAGTCCGAGAGCCTGGAATAGAGAAGGGAGATAAGGCCCCGGGAGTGCGGGTCATGTAAGCAGACATGTTCGAAGGATGTGAGATTAGGTAAGGTAGAATCAGTTTGGGTGCATTGTGCTAGAAAATGTTTGATCTGGAGGTACCGGAATATTTCGGAGCTCGGTAAACCATGGGCTTCACAGAGGGTTGGGAACGGTCTGATCGAATTGGATACTATAAGTGAGTGGGCTCGGATAAGACCAGCAGCCGACCACCGATGAAATGAGGTAGGGGATTCCCACGCAGGGGGAAAGGATGGATTATGCAAGTATGACAGCAGAGGGTTATGGGGTGATTGGAGCTTGTATTTGAACTTCAGGGTATCCCACAGGTGTAAAGAGTGACGTATAACAGGATTAACAACTGAATTACGGTCCACGGGCTTCAGCCACAGAAGATTGGCCATAGAGAGAGGGTCACAGTCAACTGCTTCCAAAGCTACCCAAAGGGGAACTTCCTGGGCCGCATGCCATTTTGTAAGTTGGGCCAGCTGTGCAGCCTGATAATACTTAGCATATTGCTGAAGACCCAATCCGCCTTGGAGTTTGTGGAGATACAGAACCCTTCGTGGTACCCTAGGTCGGGTTTTTCCCCACACGTAGCGAAAGGTTAGACTCTGAAGTTGGCGTAGATAATAGGACGGGACTCGAATGGGCAAGACCCGAAAAAGGTATAGAATCTGTGGCAAAATAGCCATTTTGGCAACCGTGATTCGTCCCAGCCAAGCCAGGGGTAAGGAGGCCCAGGAGTCCATGAGTGTGGTAAGACGTCGGAGCATAGGAGGGTAGTTAGCAGAGAAGAGTTCCAGTGGGTCGGAGGTGAACTGAATGCCCAAGTAGGAGAGATGATGATTAGCCCAGGAGAAGGGGAGTACCGAGTGTAGATGGGAAAGGAGTGAAGGGGATAAAGATACATTGAGGGCTTTGGATTTTTGTGGGTTGACAATCAGACCCGAAAGTCCAGCGAATTGATCTAAAATAGCTAGGAGGTTAGGAGCGGAGGTAAGGGGGGACGTGAGAAACAGGAGGATGTCATCAGCAAATAAGCATAGTTTATGTTGATGACCCCCTAGTTCTATACCTTTAACATTAGGGTTGGAGCGGATTTTCAGGGCGAGGGGTTCGATGGCGAGTGCAAAGAGGAGCGGGGAAAGGGGGCATCCCTGTCTAGTGCCACAACAGATTGGGAAGGTATGGGATTTGAAGCCCGCATAGCGGATGTAGGCTGATGGGGTGGAGTATAGACTCGAGGTCCAAGTCAGGAAATGAGGCCCGAACCCCCATGCGCGCAATACATATTGTAAGTAAGACCATGATAGAGTATCAAAGGCCTTTTTGATATCTAAAGAGATAAAGCAGGAAGGGATGCGGCGGGTGCGTGCATGGTGAGCCAGGTGAACTGCCCTGCGTACATTATCCCCTGCTTGTCTACATGGGATGAAGCCTGTTTGGTCTTTGTGGATAAGGGAGCCTATGATGGAGTTAAGGCGGGTGGACAAAATTTTGGTCAGCAGTTTAATATCAATGTTGAGGAGTGAGATTGGGCGGTAGTTTGTCCAGGACGAATCATCGGTTTGCGGTTTGGGGATCATTGTGATAGCTGCATGAAGAGAGTCAGCCCCGAAGGAGTGACCTTTAAGAATCGAGTTATAGGCTTCAGATAGCATAGGGGTGAGGAGATCAGAAAAGTGCTTATAATATGAGGCCGTAAAGCCATCTGGACCGGGCCTCTTATTAAGTTTAAGGGACTTAATTGCAATGCGGATTTCTTGTTCCGAAATGGGTTTGTCCAATTCTTCCCGTTGAGAGGAGGACATGGAGGGCATGGAGAGATCCGAAAAGAATTCAGTGACTTGGGAGTCTGCTAAAGGCGTAGTAGTAGAGTACAATTTAGAGAGATGTAAGCGGAAAGTCTCGAGTATTTTAACAGGGTTACTAGTGTGCCCACCCAAGGGGGTCTTTAGGCGGATCGGTTTCTTAACCAAGTTAGCGTTGCGAAGTGAAAGGGCCAGGAAGGTATCAGGTTTATTGGCCTTGGTGTAAAGTTGATGTTGGGAACGTCGTATTGCCTTTTCAGCTGATTCAGTGAGAAAGAGATCAAGTTCTAATCTTGCTTTGTCAAGAGAGTTTTTGTTATCGGGGGTGGGGTGTGACTGAAATTGGTCATGAGCTTGGTTAAAATTTGAATTTAGGGTTTGATAGAGGAGTTTTCGTTCTTTCTTACGGCGGGAGGCCAGACTTATGAGGGTTCCTCTAAGTACAGACTTGTGGGCTTCCCAGATCGTAAGTGGGGTCACATCCGTGGTGACATTATGGGAGACGTAATCTTTGATTGCTGTGGCTACTTCTAGTCTATGGGAGGGATGGGTCAGAAGAGTATCATTCAGAGACCAGGAGAAGCCGTGTTGTTTGGGTACTAGGGAATCAAAGGTAGAGATGACTGCACTATGATCGGACCATGAGATTGGCAAGATAGAGGAGAGAAGGAGCGACGGAGAGGTCGCTACCGACGTGAGGATGTGGTCTATGCGGGAGAAAGTCTTGTGGGGATAAGAGTAGTACGTGTATTGTCGCCGGACAGGGTTAAGTTCACGCCACGTGTCCACAAGCGAGTGGTGGTGGAGTAATTGTTGGAATGAGAGCTTGTGGGGGGTTGAGTGGGGCGAGATATGGGTGTTTTGTCCAAAAAGGGGTAAATTACCTGATTAGAATCTCCGCACAACAGGACCGTGCCTCTCTTATGCTGCGCTACTATTTGCAAGAAATGGGAGAGTAAGGAGTGCGGCCTGGAGTTGGGTGCATAATAGGAAGCTATAGTCACGTCTGTATCTAGCAGCAAACCAGTGAGTATCAGGTACCTACCCTCAGGGTCAACGATGGAGGAGTAGAGCGTGAACGGAGTTGTTTTATGAAAAGCTACCAGAACCCCTCTCTTTTTAACTGTAGCTGAGGCTGTGAAGAACTGTGGATAAGAGGCAGTTAAGTATTTAGGCGTATGGGAGGCGGTAAAATGAGTTTCCTGCAAACACGTGACATGAGCATTGATAGAAGCAAAGTAGCGGAAGGCTTTGCGCCGTTTTTGAGGAGAATTTAGGCCCTGAACATTAAGGGTCAGCACATTCAGGGAGGCCATTCATCAAGGAGGTAGAGGAAGCTAGTGGTGAAAACCACATAGGTGCCAGTGGTCCCCCCCCCCCCCCGGCGAGACAAGGGGACAGAGGGAAACGTGGGGGAGGGAGGAAGAGGGGGATTCAGCAAAGAGGGGGAGAGGAGGAGTAGAGGAGACATAAAAGTTGGAAGATGTAGTGCAATATTCAATAATGTAAAAAACATTCCGTCTGCTCAGGTGGCCGGCACCCTCACAGAGGGAATAGGGTTGCTCCAGGTAATCTCCCAGTGGAGAGTTCCAAGGGCAAGTGGGGGGCAGCAGTGACTACCCGCAGGGGACAGTGCCGCCAATGGGTATGAGGAACAGAAGGATACATAAGTGTGACCAGAGATATTGAAACAAGGTACTCAAGTTCACAAGGGTGTAGTATAACATAGCGATTAAACAGGCGTATAGGGGAAAAAAAAAAAATGTTTCTATCTTCATGTATACACGCATATACATGCCAACATATATACACACTTCCATATATATGCATATACACATATATACACGCACACACCTACACAGAATTTTCCGCGTAAGTCTAATAAACAGAGATAACGGCATGCTTGAGGGGCTGCCGTATAGTCCCAAAACAACCAAAGAAAAAGAAAAGAAAAAAAAAAAAGGGGGGGGGTAGGGGTCATAAGTAGCGGTAGATTGCAGGTGTTCAATCCAGTTGGATTAGGCGACAAGAGGATTCCTGGGTTGCAGGGCTCAGTCAGTCCATGGAGTCAGCGAGTTCAGGCTGAGGAGAAGTGATGCGGCTTCGCTTAGGGGTTGAAGCTGTGGAGGTGGTGGCCTTCTGGGGAGACCCGGAGGCAGAGCGTCTGCGCTGTTGTTGAAAGTTTGAGATGTCAGAGGAGGAGGACAGGTTTAACTCATAGAGGAGGTGTTGGAGATCTGCAGTTGATTTACAGGTGTGTTTGCGTCCCTGATACGTGAATCTCACAGAAAAGGGGAAGCCCCAGGAGTAGATGATCTGATGTTGCTGGAGAACTTGTAACAGGGGTTTGAACTCTCTCCGTTTCACGATGGTGGCCTTGCAGAGGTCAGTGAAGAGCTGGTAAGTATGGTCCTGAGTCCTATGGCAAGTCGCTCGATAGGGATGGAAGGGGAGAGTTCCTGAAAGAGAGCAGTTATGGTGGATTGCAGATCCACAACAGTCTCTGGGATCCCTCTAATTCTTATATTAGAGCGCCGAGCTCTGTTTTCCTGGTCCTCAAGCTGGGCTTGTAGGGCTTGATTCTCCTCTTTTAGGGTCTCAAGCTCATCAGAGTGGTTAGCAAAGCAGACCTCAAGTTCATCAGCCCTATTTTCAAGATCTGAGGTACGCTGGCCTAGCTCCCTAATTTCCTTAGTGAGCCTGCCTGTAATTTGATCGGAGGTTTGCTGCAGGGCCTTATGGAGAACCTGCTCAAAACGCTGGATCAGGGCAGCCTGTGAGGGGTCATAGAAGGGGAACCCTTGTGATGATGAGGCTTCAGCATCCGACTCACCCTCATCCGGATGTGGCATGAGGAGCCTGGGGACCCCGGAAGCTGTGGAGCCGGAGCGTGAGGTGAGTGGTGGCGCCATCTTGGATGAAGCCCGCACCAGAACATCCCTGATGTTTTTGCTCTTAATTTTAGATTTAGCACTGCCGGACACCATCGCGGGGCGGTGGGGGTTAACGGCCTTCTTGTTGGAGCGGTGTCCGGGCTGTAAGGTGGCTGGTCACTGGCTCAGGCGGCAGTATGTCCCGCTGCGGTACGGAGCTCTAATTAGTCATGTCCACACGCAGAGTTTCGTGCATGTGCCCCGTGGTGGTCAATTCCTGGGGGGTGGAGGGCCCTGCAGCCTGTCCCTGCTGATGGCTCGAGATTCGGTGTCCGGGAGCCGCGAGGTCGGCCTCGCGATCGATCGCCGGGAACCGGGTATAAATCGAGGCCGCGGCTTCGGCCTTACAGGTAGGCCGCGATGCCGACGAGCGGTGGACCTTAAAGAATCGGCCCAAAAGTGGCATCAAACTGTGCAGGACAGTGCCGGGAGCCGTAATATCGGGGTGGTTTGCGGATTTGAGCCGTTATACCGCCGATGGAGGCGGATTCGTGAGCCGGGATGGCGGAGCTCACAGGGAAGACGTCCGTAGCGGCACCCGTGCAGGACACGCCCCCCGTTAGTTACTTTTTTTGCTAAAACCTCGTACTTACCTTACTGATCATATTAAAGTCTGTACTATTATTTCATATCTGACGGGTGATCCACGGGCCTGGGCAGACTCTCTCTTTGAGAAAGATGATCAGCTTCTCAACTCCTATGCTTTATTCCTAGCGGAACTCGCTAGTTTATATGATGACCCCAATAGGCAGAGTACTGCTGATATTCAATTGAGGTCCTTGAAACAAGGTAGGAGACCTGTAGAAGACTTTGTAGCAGAGTTCAAAAGATGGACCCTTGATTTAGGGTGGAATGACACATCTCTGCGAACTCAATTCAGACTCGGCCTATCAGAAGCCTTTAAAGAAGAGCTCGCCCGAGCGGATTTACCTGGCACTCTGGATGCCTTGATACAACTCAGTATCAACATAGACAGGCGGCTGCGAGAAAGAAAGGCTGAAAAAATGGGAATGCCATTGTCCAGTCCTTCTCGGATTGCCGCTGTTGACCCTACTCCTATTGAGGTAGGAACCATACGCCCACCTTTATCAACTACTGAACGAGCCAGGAGACGATCCAGTAATCTCTGCATGTACTGCGCATCCCCGGATCATATGATAAGCGTCTGTCCCCTTGCCCGCAAAAAAGAGGGTGAGTGTTCACATGTCCTCCTGGGGGGATTAACAATTTCAATTACTAACCCTTATCTTTTTGTTCGTTTGACATTGCAGTGGGACCAGACTAGGATTACCACTAAAGCCATGATCGACACAGGATCTTGCGGAAATTATATCGATATACGTTTTGCTACTTTAAATAAAGTACCCTATTATTTCAAAACCTAAGCCTGTCTCTATTAGTCTTATTAACGGTATCCCGTTAGCTTCTGGCCCAATCACTAATCAGACACAAGCACTTCTCGTCACTACTAACGAGTCTCATACGGAGACCACCACCTTCGATCTATTATCTTCACCCCACTTTCCCATTGTTTTGGGACTTCCCTGGTTACACACACATCAACCAACCATAGATTGGAAGAAACGGACCTTAACCTTCCTTTCTTATTATTGCGAGACTACGTGTAACCTCCCGTCTTATGGAAAGATCCTGTCTGTGGTGTCAGATGAGATTGCACCACTATGCTATCAGGATCTGTCCGAAGTTTTTCTTGAGAAAAACGCTCAAATATTGCCTCCCCATAGGGATTACGATTGCACTATCGATCTACTCCCAAATAGCAAATTGCCTTTTGGTCATGTTTATCCTCTTTCCCAGGATGAACTTTCTCATCTCAAGGAATACTTGGATGAGAATTTGGCAAAAGGGTTTATTAGACCCTCTACTTCTTCCACAGCTGCAGGACTTTTCTTTGTCCGCAATAAGGACTCAAGTCTTAGGCCTATTATCGACTATAGGCAATTGAATGCCATCACAGTAAAGGATCGCTATCCTTTACCGCTCATCCCTGAACTCATTGAACAAGTGCGTGGAGCTACCTACTTCTCAAAATTGGACCTGAAAGGGGCATACAATCTAATCCGAATCCATGATGGAGATGAGTGGAAGACAGCATTCAGAACCAGATACGGATTATTCGAATATCTTGTAATGCCATTCGGGCTATGTAACGCTCCCGCAGCCTTCCAACGATTCATAAACGACATCTTTAGAGACTTACTTGATGTCTGTGTGGTGGTATATCTGGACGATATACTTATCTATTCACGATCCTTGTCTGAACATATAAAACATGTAAGACTTGTGTTATCCAGACTACTCACACACAATCTATACGTGAAATTAAAAAAATGCCTATTCCATAAAGAAGTATTATTCCTAGGATACATCATATCCAAAACCGGAATCAAGATGGATATGAGTAAGATATCCTGCATTCAGGATTGGCCTATACCAACCACCCGCAAGGCTCTACAGCGATTCCTTGGATTTTCAAACTTCTATAAAAAGTTCATCAAGAACTTCTCTGCCATTGTGAGACCTCTCGCACAGCTCACAAGTATAAAAAAACCATTTAAATGGTTAGATGAAGCAAGTGGCGCTTTTCGCTTGTTAAAATCAAACTTTACCTCTGCTCCCATACTACGCCATCCAGACCCATCCCTCCAATATATTCTGGAAGTAGATGTGTCAAATATGGCAGTAGGAGCAGTTCTCTCCCAACGACCAACAAATACTTCACCACTCCATCCAGTTGCCTTTTTCTCCAAATCATTAAGCAGCCCAGAGGTAAATTACCCAGTGGGTGAAAAGGAGTTGCTTGCCATAAAACTGGCTCTGGAAAACTGGCGACATCTACTTGAAGGTACCCGATTACCAATAATCATATATACAGATCATAAAAATCTTCAATATCTTCAGACTAACAAAACTCTCTCCCACCGGCAGGTACGATGGTCACTATTCTTCCTAAGATTCAATTTCCTAGTGACCTACACGCCTGCAGACAAGAATAAAAAAGCGGATGCGCTATCACGATTAACTGAAAATAATTACGCCGAAATCCCTTCTGTTCCTATAATACCCTACAAGCGTATTATTGGGGTTGTCCGTTCCTTGAAGGAAGAGATTTTGCACAGTATAGGATTGGATTCACCTCCACCACACCTAAGTACTGATGCAGAAGGCTTTCTCTACTACAACGACAAACTCTACATACCCCCTACTATGCGTACCAAGATCCTGGAATTGTCACATGATGTGCCTATGGCAGGACATATGGGTATGACGAAAACTCTTAATTTGCTTACCAGACAGTTTTGGTGGCCTGAGATGAAGACATCTGTACAGAAATTTGTTTCTTCATGCAACATCTGTGCCAGGTCCAAAATTGACACTACAAAACCACTATGCAGTCTACCAATACTCCAGGCTCCATGGGAAGTTGTGTCCTTGGACTTTATAGTAGAACTACCACCTTCCAAAGGATTTAATACCATTCTAGTGTCAGTGGACCATCTAACAAAGATGGCACATTTCGTTGCTATTCGCAGATTACCTTCATCCAAACAAACAGCGGAACTACTAGTGAAACATATCTTTAAGTTACATGGAATTCCAAAGACTCTCTTATCTGACCGTGGTTCACAGTTCATCTCCAAGTTTTGGCAAGAACTATGTCACATACTACGGATTGAGCGAAAGCTCACTTCTCCCTACCATCCTCAGACCAACGGACAGACTGAAAGAGTCAACCAGTGCATTGAGCAATATCTACGTTGCTACACATCATACCTACAGGATGATTGGGTGGATCTCCTTCCCCTAGCAGAATTTGCTTACATCAACGCAACCCACAGTACTACCAAACAAAGTCCGTTCTACTTGAACTATGGGTTTCATCCCTCTCTTCTTCCACCACGCATCCTTCCCTCAAGTAACCCAGTAGCCTCAGACTATCCCACCCAAATAAAAGACTCTCTGGGTTTACTTAATACTACCATCTCACACGCTCATAGTCAACAAAAAAAGTACTACGACCTTCGTAGAAGACCTTCTCCTCAGTATGCTATTGGGGACCTCGTTTGGCTATCAACAAAAAATTTAAGATTAAAGATCCCTAGCAAAAAGCTTGGACCTTTATTCTTGGGACCCTTCCCAATCAGGAAACTTATTGGAAAAGCTGCAGTACAGCTCACCTTACCGGCAGATCTCAAGATCCATCCCATCTTCCATGTGTCGCTATTGAAGCCACACGTTCCTAACCAAGGAATAAGGCCTACCATCTTGCCTCCACCTCCTATACAAGTTGAAGGCGGAGAAGAATATGAGATCAAAGAGATTTTGGATTCTTGCATCTATAGAGGAAGACTCCAGTATCTCATAAGATGGAAGAACTATGGACCCCAAGACGACACCTGGTTAGATACCTCTGATGTACATGCACCTAGGCTTATACGAAGATTTCACTCGAAATACCCAGAGAAACCAGTACTATAGGCCTTCCGGAGCCGGCCTTAAGGGGGGGGTACTGTAAGATTCTGGTACCTCTAGTACCCTTATTTACTACTTTCTTTTCAATGCGTCCCACCTTTCCCTTTAGGTGGTACGCATATACCTTTAAGAGCGATGAGGTCACTGCTGAGCGCCGCAGAGCGGCTATTTCAACCGCCGGCGGTCTCACTCACATCGTTCGTTCAACCGCATGGTTGGTTCGATCCTGCCATCAGTGAAGCAGCATACTAGATGTCACACGCTCCTGTATCTCGCTACCTGAACTTGTGTCATATCTGATCTTGTATCTCGCTACCCGATCACTCTCGGCTTGCTGCTTCCACCCTTCACTCAACCTGCTTGGCTGTCCACATGCTTGCTAGTGTGTCTCGCTGTCGGAACCTCCAGTTGCTTTCCTTTGCCTTGAACAGACCGGAACCTCGCTCCTGATCCCTGTATCTCGCTACCGGATCACTCCTCATTACTGGACCCCGCTACTAACCTACTCTCTAGTGATAAGTACCCCGCAGGGGAAACCTCCATAAAACCTACTTACACTATATCTATTGCTCACTAAAGACTGTCACTCTCTATGCAATACTAAACCTATCATCTGCACTGTTATTTAGATTGCTAGCTCTTGAGCCTACTAACATCTATCCTTGCACTGGGTTAGTCTCTCCTGTATGTCATCTGCTATCCTACCACCTACTACCATACATGATTGCTAACCTATCTGCATCCTACCTGTTACCATCTATACTCTCCTGAACATTTCTCTTGAGTGCTTGCCATCTACTGTCACTGTTCATACCTGTCCCTTCAGCACATCACCACTATACTGCTATATACATCTATCACTCCAGGAACATCTTATTGAGTGTGTATATTTGTATGCTGAATCAGGCAGGCCACAGTGATGAGTCTTGGGAGTTGGAATTGGTATTTCAACACATCTCTACATGACTGCTGAGTGGAGATTTCTGCAGCTGCAAATCCATCTTGTTAATAAAAACGCAGGAGCGTTACAATAAGGGGGGATATGATCTCCATGTATAAATACATAAGGGGGGGGATATGATCTCCATGTATAAATACATAAGGGGGGGGGATATGATCTCCATGTATAAGTACATAAGGGGGGATATGATCTCCATGTATAAATACAAAAGGGGGGGGGGATATGATCTCCATGTATAAAAACATAAGGGGGAGATATGATCTCCATGTATAAATACAAAAGGGGGGATATGATCTCCATGTATAAATACATAAGGGGGGATATGATCACCATGTATAAATACATAAGGGGGATATGATCACCATGTATAAATACATAAGGGGGAGATATGATCTCCATGTATAAATACATAAGAGGGATATGATCTCCATGTATAAATACATAAGGGGGATATGATCTCCATGTATAAATACATAAGGGGGGGATATGATCTCCATCTATAAATACATAAGGGGGGATATGAACTCCATGTATAAATACATAAGGGGGGTATGATCTCCATGTATAAATACATAAGGGGGGATATGATCTCCATGTATAAATACATAAGGGGGGGATATGATCTCCATGTATAAATACATAAGGGGTATATAATCTCCATGTTTAAATACATAAGGGGGGATATGATCTCCATGTATAAATACATAAGGGGGGGATATGATCTCCATGTATAAATACATAAGGGGGGGGGGAATATGATCTCCATGTATAAATACATAAGGGGGGATATGATCTCCATGTATAAATACATAAGGGGGGATATGATCTCCATGTATAAATACATAAGGGGGGATATGATCACCATGTATAAATACATAAGGGGGGATATGATCACCATGTATAAATACATAAGGGGGAGATATGATCTCCATGTATAAATACATAAGGGGGATATGATCTCCATGTATAAATACATAAGGGGGGGTATGATCTCCATGTATAAATACATAAGGGGGATATGATCTCCATGTATAAATACATAAGGGGGGGGGGTATGATCTCCATGTATAAATACATAAGGGGGGATATGATCTCCATGTATAAATACATAAGGGGGGGATATGATATCCATGTATAAATACATAAGGGGGATATAATCTCCATGTATAAATACATAAGGGGGGGGTATGATCTCCATGTATAAATACATAAGGGGGATATGATCTCCATGTATAAATACATAAGGGGGGGGGGGTATGATCTCCATGTATAAATACATAAGGGGGGATATGATCTCCATGTATAAATACATAAGGGGGGGATATGATATCCATGTATAAATACATAAGGGGGGACATGATCTCCATGTATAAATACATAAGGGGGGATATGATCACCATGTATAAATACATAAGGGGGGGGGATATTATCTCCATGTATAAATACATAAGGGGGGGGATATGATCCCCATGTATAAATACATAAGGGGTATATAATCTCCATGTATAAATACATAAGGGGGGATATGATCTCCATGTATAAATACATAAGGGGGGGGATATGATCTCCATGTATAAATACATAAGGGGGGGGGAATATGATCTCCATGTATAAATACATAAGAGGGGATATGATCTCCATGTATAAATACATAAGGGGGGATATGATCTCCATGTATAAATACATAAGGGGGGATATGATCACCATGTATAAATACATAAGGGGGGATATGATCACCATGTATAAATACATAAGGGGGGAGATATGATCTCCATGTATAAATACATAAGGGGGATATGATCTCCATGTATAAATACATAAGGGGGATATGATCTCCATGTATAAATACATAAGGGGGGGTATGATCTCCATGTATAAATACATAAGGGGGATATGATCTCCATGTATAAATACATAAGGGGGGGGTATGATCTCCATGTATAAATACATAAGGGGGGATATGATCTCCATGTATAAATACATAAGGGGGGGATATGATATCCATGTATAAATACATAAGGGGGATATAATCTCCATGTATAAATACATAAGGGGGGATATGATCACCATGTATAAATACATAAGGGGAGATATGATCACCATGTATAAATACATAAGGGGGGACATGATCTCCATGTATAAATACATAAGGGGGGATATGATCACCATGTATAAATACATAAGGGGGGGGGGGATATGATCTCCATGTATAAATACATAAGGGGGGGGGGATATGATCCCCATGTATAAATACATAAGGGGGGTATGATCTCCATGTATAAATACATAAGGAGAGATATGATCACCATATATAAATACATAAGGGGGGATATGATCACCATGTATAAATACATAAGGGGGGATAGGATCTCCATGTATAAATACATAAGGGGGGATATGATCACCATGTATAAATACATAAGGGGGGATATGATCTCCATGTATAAATACATAAGGGGGGATATGATCACCATGTATAAATACATAAGGGGGCGAGCTACATAAGGGGGGGGATATGATCTCCATGTATAAATACATAAGGGGGGATATGATCTCCATGTATAAATACATAAGGGGGGGGATATGATCTCCATGTATAAATACATAAGGGGGGGATATGATCTCCAGGTATAAATACATAAGGGGGGGGAATATTATCTCCATGTATAAATACATAAGGGGGGATATGATCTCCATGTATAAATACATAAGGGGGGATATGATCTCCATGTATAAATACATAAGGGGGGACACAGTCATGACACAGGGAGCTTGTGTCATGAAGAGGAAACTGGCTTTTCAGGTTCCTCAGTGCTTTCTTAGGTTCGTTTTGGGAGCTGGACCCTGGAGATTACAAAGTGATCCGGTGGGATGAAATCTCCAATCCTGGGTCCAGTTATTCACAATAGCCAGCGTACTAATTGGTCAGGTGTGTGCTGGACTTTTAGTAATGATCTGATCATGGTTCTGGGCTCCACCCTGGCAGACAGGAGGTCTGGCCCAGGAGTCAGGAGGACTCCATGTGGGAGTCAGTGCAGCAGGAGGCTGCTAGCTGTGTGCACCAAGATGGTCGGTGAACAGTCTGTAGGAGACAGACAAGGTCCCGGAGTGTAAGACCAGAGCAGCAGTGCTGCAAGTGAGAGCCAAAAGGGCTGCGAGGGAAACTCATGTTTTGTGTTCACTGAACTTTCTTTTAATAAAAATGGGCAAACAAAGCCCTTAAAAAGAAGAAACAGCGAGTGGAGGTGTCCTTAAAGCTCTACATTTGATGCTAATTCTCACATTATAATGTACATGTTATTTATACATGGAGATCATATCCCCCTTATGCATTTATACATGGTGATCATATCCCCCCTTATGTATTTATACATGGACATCATATCCCCCCTTATGTATTTATACATGGAGATCATATCCCCCTTATGTATTTATACATGGAGATCATATCCTCCCTTATGTATTTATATATGGAGATCATATCCCCCCCCCCCCCTTATGTATTTATACATGGTGATCATATTCCCCCCCCTTATGTATTTATACATGGAGATCATATCCTCCCTTATGTATTTATACATGGAGATCATATCCCCCCCCCTTATGTATTTATACATGGAGATCATATCCCCCCCTTATGTATTTATACATGGTGATCATATCCCCCTTATGTATTTATACATGGAGATCATATCCCCCCTTATGTATTTATACATGGAGATCATGTCCCCCCTTATGTATTTATACATGGTGATCATATCTCCCCTTATGTATTTATACATGGTTATCATATCTCCCATTATGTATTTATACATGGTGATCATATCCCCCCCTTATGTATTTATACATGGAGATTATATACCCCTTATGTATTTATACATGGAGATCATATCCCCCCCTTATGTATTTATACATGGAGATCATATCCCCCCTTATGTATTTATACATGGAGATCATATCCCCCCTTATGTATTTATACATGGAGATCATATCCCCCCCTTATGTATTTATACATGGAGATCATATCCCCCCCCTTATGTATTTATACATGGAGATCATATCCTCCCTTATGTATTTATACATGGAGATCATATCCCCCCTTATGTATTTATACATGGTGATCATATCCTCCCTTATGTATTTATACATGGAGATCATATCCCCCCCCCCCTTATGTATTTATACATGGAGATCATATCCCCCCCTTATGTATTTATACATGGAGATCATATCCCCCTTATGTATTTATACATGGAGATCATATCCCCCCTTATGTATTTATACATGGAGATCATATCCCCCCTTTATGTATTTATACATGGAGATCATATCCCCCCCCCCCTTATGTATTTATACATGGAGATCATATCCCCCTTATGTATTTATACATGGTGATCATATCCCCCCTTATGTATTTATACATGGTGATCATATCCCCCCCTTATGTATTTATACATGGAGATCATATCCCCCTTATGTATTTATACATGGTGATCATATCCCCCCTTATGTATTTATACATGGTGATCATATCCCCCCTTATGTATTTATACATGGTGATCATATCTCCCCTTATGTATTTATACATGGAGAGCATGTCTCCCCTTATGTATTTATACATGGAGATCATATCCTCCCTTATGTATTTATACATGGAGATCATATCCCCCCTTATGTATTTATACATGGAGATCATACCCCCCCCTTATGTATTTATACATGGAGATCATATCCCCCCCCCCCTTGTGTATTTATACATGGAGATCATATCCTCCCTTATGTGTTTATACATGGAGATCATATCCCCCCTTATGTATTTATACATGGTGATCATATCCTCCCTTATGTATTTATACATGGAGATCATATCCCCCCCTTTATGTATTTATACATGGGGATAATATCACAATCGCTTTCTAGACTCTGGCAGAGCAGAGGGGGGCCCCTTATGTATTTATACATGGAGATCATATCCCCCCCTTATGTATTTATACATGGAGATCATATCCCCCCCCCCCTTATGTATTTATACATGGAGATCATATCCCCCCTTATGTATTATACATGTTGATCATATCCCCCCCTTATGTATTTATACATGGAGATCATAACCTCCCCTTATGTATTTATACATGGAGATCATATCCCCCCCCCCTTATGTATTTATACATGAAGATCATATCCCCCCTTATGTATTTATACATGGAGATCATATCCCCCCTTATGTATTATACATGGTGATCATATCCCCCCTTAATCTCCTCTTCTCAAGAGAGAATAAATTCAGTTCCTCTAATCTTTCCTCATAGCTGAGCTCCTCCATGCCTCTTATCAGTTTGGTTGCCCTTCTCTGCACTTTCTCCAGTTCCCCCGATATCCTTTTTAAGAACCGGAGCCCAAAACTGAACTGCATATTCCAGATGAGGTCTTATAATGATTTGTACAGATGATATCTCTCTCTGGAGTCCATACCTCTCTGATACAAGAAAGGACTTTGCTTGCTTTGGAAACCGCAGTTTGGCATTACATGCTATTATTAAGCTTATGATCTACCAGAACACCCAGATCCTTCTCCGCTATGTATTCCCCCAGATCCTTCTCCGCTATGGATTCCCCCAGATCCTTCTCCGCTATGGATTCCCCCAGATCCTTCTCCACTATGGATTCCCCCCAGATCCTTCTCCACTATGGATTCCCCCAGATCCTTCTCCACTATGGATTCCCCCAGTTCTACTCCCCCTAGTATGTATGATGCATGCATATTCTTACCCCCCAAGTACAGAACTTTACATTTATCAACATGAAACCTAATTTTCCACATAGTTGCCCAATGAAACAGTGCATTGAGGTCAGATTGTAAGTTGGAGACATCCTGTAAGAAGTTATTCCACTGCAAATCTTGGTGTCATCTGCAAAGACTGAAATCCCAGACCCTATATCGTTTATAAAGATATTAAATAGTAAGGGTCCCAACACTGAACCTTGGGGTACACCACTGATAACCTTACACCATTCAGAGTAAGAATCATTAACCACTACTCTCTGAATTCTGTCTTTTAGCCAATTTTCAATCCAATTACAAACTGATCTTTCCAAGTCTGTAGTCTTTACCTTTCACACATTAGTCATGTGTGGGGAACTGTGACACACGCTTTTGCAAAATCCAAGTATACCACGTCCACAGCCACCCCTCTGTCCAAGTATACCACGTCCAAAGCCACCCCTCTGTCCAAGTATACCACGACCACAGCCACCCCTCTGTCCAAGTATACCACGTCCACAGTCACCCCTCTGTCCAAGTATACCACGTCCACAGCCACCCCTCTGTCCAAGTATACCACGTCCACAGCCACCCCTCTGTCCAAGTATACCACGACCACAGCCACCCCTCTGTCCAAGTATACCATGTCCACAGCCACCCCTCTGTCCAAGTATACCACGCCCACAGCCACCCCTCTGTCCAAGTATACCACATCCACAGCCACTCCTCTGTCCAAGTATACCACCTCCACAGCCACCCCTCTGTCCAAGTATACCACGCCCACAGCCACCCCTCTGTCCAAGTATACCACATCCACAGCCACCCCTCTGTCCAAGTATACCACCTCCACAGCCACCCCTCTGTCCAAGTATACCACATCCACAGCCACCCCTCTGTCCAAGTACACCACTTCCACAGCCACCCCTCTGTCCAAGTATACCACGTCCACAACCTCTGTCCTAGGTTTTACTTACCTCCTCATAAAAATAAATCAGATTTCTTTGACAATTTCTGTCTTTCATGAATCCATGCTGTCTCTTGCTTAATATATTTTTTTTCCAGCAAGAACTCATCTATGTGGTCTTTTATTAAACTCCCCAATATCTTCCAGACTATAGAAGTTACACTAACAGTTCCGTAGTTAATATAATATAGTCATTGTTAATGGTTGGTTGCTAGGACCTCGACAAATACCCAGCCCAAGACCCTGATGTTGGTGTGGGGGGGGGGGGACTGTGGGGACCCTAATTTTAAGGGGGGGCTGTGGGTACCCTGATATAAGGGGAGGGGCACTGTGGGGGTCCTGATATAAGGGGAGGGGACTGTGGGGGCCTGACATAAGGCAGACCCCGAAAAGGGGGGGAAGTGTGGAGACTCTGATATAAAGGGGGGAATGTGGGGACCCTGATATAAGGGAGGGGAACTATAGGGGGAGAGGGACTGTGGGGCCTCTGATATAAGGGGGGGGGCTCTGATATAAGGAAAGGGGCTTACTCCCCGACTATTCACTCCTAGGGGGCCACTATCACACTAATCCTGTTGGGGTGCCTGATCTAAAGGCAGATTGATTCCAGGAAGTAAATGCTACATGAATCATCTGCCCTTACCCAGAATGGCCACAGCTAGCAATTCTAGGAAGTGTTTTTCAAAGCGATCTCTCGGCAAAATAAAGCATGGAGACATGGATGGATGGGGGAGTTTCCTTAACGCTCAGCCCCTGATGTTAATCTTCACAACTGGTGTTTCAGATGTGGGCAGAAAAATGGAGTCTCTCTGATCCTGGCTGACAATGTGAGTTCTGCTGTAATGGACTGTTGGCCCTATGCTACATCGGGCCCCTGAAAAGCACATTTTGTGTGCGGGGGAGGAGAGCCGATGTTCTGTGGAAATAGCCAACTCATCAAAATCTCCAACCAGTGTGGCCAAGTCACAGCAGTCATCAGCTGGCGTGACATCAACACTGCGCATGCGCAGATCGTCAGAGGTGGAGGAACACCGCCATGTTGGTACACCTAAAGCATTTCTGATTCCCCATCTTTTTTAGTAAACTCGGATAAACAGCGGCCGCTCACTGGAATTTTATTAGAACATGGCGGCCTGTGGGAAAAGACCCTTTCATAGAACTATAGAGGAAGATCAACTGCTCCCGAGTTTACTCATAGAAGGGGAAAAAAGAAGTGTTTTGGGTGTACTATCATAACGGTACACCTAAATCATTTCCGATTCCCTGTCCTATTGGTAAACTCAGGACCAGCCAGGAGAGTCCCAACCCAGGATTTGCAAGATGATGCGTAGGGCAGTGCTGGTGCAGGTAGAGTAGCTGACATTGTACAGAGAGATGTTGGTGTTCCTCAGGGATGCTGCATTGGAAGCCTGGAGGAGACAGGGAGGCAAGTGCGCTGCTTGCAGTGTTGTCTCCTAGTGCCCTTCATCCAGTTTCTAGCACTGTGACTCCATCTATTGCAATATGGAAGCACACTGTGAAAGCAAGAGGAGAAAATGGGGTGTAGTTGCCCATGGCCAGTAATGCTGTCCGCGTGCCGTGCATGTTGCCTACTGAGAATCATGGCAAGTTTAAAGCGGAACAAAACTTTCCTGTGCTTTACAGCCAAGGAAGCCGCCATCTTGGCCTTTTTTTGATCTGCAGGTGTCATAGTGCTGCACATGTCATCAGCCATTCGATGGCTTCACAGTTCAACTGTGACTGTTATCATTTATGGCGTGCCATAAATGCAACCATTTTGGGTAACAGGTAAATCATTGGGTTTACTTTCACGTTAACCCCTTGTCTACCAAGGTACGTTTACAAATGTCCTGGTATGCAAGGGGTAACAAAACAAAAGCTTGTGGCTGCCTTCAGCTGGGGGGAGGGCCAACTCTCATAGCAACCAGTATGTTGGCAGGGAGGTGAAGCTGCGGGGGAGGTGGGGCTCAGTATCCCCATAAAGATATGTGTGAGTTGCTGCCTGTCGGAAGTCCCCAGGAGAGAAGCTCCTTTATGGGAAGTCGGCCGGTTCCTTGGTATGCGGTCAGTGGGGGTCATGGTATGGTGAGTACCACAGCTGATTAAGTCGGTTTTATCTGCAGGGTCGGTTTCCAGTTCCTGTTATGCCAGCAGGGGGCACCAAGGAGCATGTGAGGACGGTCTGCTCCTATTCTGCCTTGTGGCCCCATGGGTGGAATGGCAGATTCAAGTGGAACAGGGGATTGGACAGAGCCCTCCCAAATCCAGTGCACTCCAATGAAGGTGGGCAGTGGGCAAGACCCCCATTACCAGTTAAATGGCGGAACTGCTAAAACTGGAGACTGCCAGTAAGACTGGCCGCTGTGAAGTGGGGGTGACCCCGGTTGGGTGACCTGCTGAAGATCTTAAGAGAGTCTTACCTCTGTACAATGCCCTGTGCGGTGGGGAGGCCAGAATTATAGATATACAGTAGGTGCAAACCAGATATTGGTTACTGATGGTGGAAATGCCAAATGTGAAGATTACTGCTGCTGGGATTACACCCGGGGTCATGAGACCAAATGCTGAGGTGAGGGTGGTGGGGGTGACCACTTAGCAAGATGTATTATCCCCCCTGGCAACCATGTCTAAGATGGTAGAGGTGTCCTTAAAAACCTCCAAGAATCTCAGTGTTTTGGGACAACTATGGCGCCACCCTGGTGGGTGACAGTATTTCCACCAAGAAATTAGAAAGTCTTTCTTGTGTGATTTGAGGAGCCAGAAGTTTATAGTTATAAAATGGTGTGACAGCAGTCCGCCATGGAGGAAAATACTGGTGGGGTGAAGGCAGATGTGGAACGTGTGGTCATGCGATCTGCTGTGTCTATAGATGTGGGGTGTGGGACAGACATTGTCTCGGGCAGGATAGTGGGGAGGGTCAAGGTAGCCAAAAGGACTATAGTAGATATGGTGCCAAGCTCTGGGACAGCACCGTGTGGCCACTGAACATGAGATCTGAGGAGATCCAGATAAGCCTTTCACTATCATTTTAGGCCTTAATATTAGTTCAAACCCTCAAATTTTATATATTTGCTGGAAGCAGAGTGGGACCCTGTAAAATAAAATAGTAGTAGCTCCAATTTTTATGTCCCATGATATTTGCGCAGTGGTTTATCAAGCAAAATTTTTCAGTTAAAAATATATATATATATATATACTAAAGTTTTCCTTCCTCCTCCTTATTCACACATCCCATTCCTTTACTCCTCGTGGTCTTATTGGAGCTTTGGTGCTTTTTCCACAATTATACTTTGGAGTCTCTTCTTGTGGATTTACTAGACACACCACCCTGACATTATTATTTACTCTCATTGAATATATGCTATATACCCTGATATACACTATATATATATATATATATATATATCATTTTTTTTTTAGATCAGCATGGTCTATATGTGTCTTTATCACCCCGTACACTCCATGGAATTGCACCTTGATTTCCTGGTCTGCCCCATGGCTGCTCCCCTTGGCCTTGGTGGCTCTTTCCACCACAGCCCCGGGATAGATGTTTGTCCTGGCGCCCCATTCCCCACCCTGATGCTGGGTCCATTCTTTGAGCTGATATGTAAGGAATAAGGCCATTTGAAATCCCCCCCCCCCCCCCCGCCTTCTTGCTGTGGGGAGTAATGTAACATACCCCGTGTAGATTTGGGATTGTCTCTCTCTAATACATACCTATATTTGTAGATATCCTTCTGCATCAAACTCCTGATGAGTGAACAATTTTTGGATTCACAAAGAGTCCAAGAGATGCCAAGAAATTTTATTTGCCACATCATAGTTCAATCATGTACCTTTATATGTCTTAACATTATTATGATATGGATTTCATTTATTACTATATGGAATTCTCCCCATGTCAGCTCTTTTTTAACATATGTCTGTATTATATTTAGAAATTGATTGAATATACTTATGTAAATCATGGAATGTGTTACTATTATTACTTTTAATAAATTTGTATTTTATTAGGTGACCTGCCTCATTTAACCACTTTACCACCGGAGGATTTTGCTGTCTTACGTCCAGGCCACTTTTTGTGCTTCGGCACTGTGCAAATTTAACTGACAATTGTGCGGTCATGCAATGTGGTACTCAAACGAAATTTACGTCCTTTTTTTCCCACAAACAGAGCTTTCTTTTGGTGGTATTTGATCACCTCTGCGCTTTTTATTTTTTGCGATATTAATAAAAAAAGAGCGAAAATTTTGCAAAAAAATGACATTTTCAATTTTGTCTTTTAAAAAAATATCCAATTTACTCAATTTATGTCATTTTTTTGGCCAAAATATATTTAGCTACATGTCTTTGACAAAAAAAAATTCAATGAACGTATTTTTATTGGTTTGCGCAAAAGTTATAGCGTCTACAAACTATGGTGTAAATACTGAAATTTTACGCAGCTTTAATTTCTGACTGCCTATCTCATTTCATGAAGTGCTAAAATGGCAGGGCAGTACAAGACCCCCCAAATTACCACTTTTTGGAAAGTAGACATCCTACGGAATGTTCTGAGAGGCATGTTGAGCTTATTAAATATTTAATTTTTTTGTCACAGGTGTTTGTAAAATGACTAAAAAAAAAAATCTTTTTTTTTTTTTACACAAAGTTGTCATTGAAATGATATATTGCTCACACATGCCATGGGTATATGTGTAATTACACCCCAAAATATATTCTGCTGCTTCTCCTGAGCACAGGGATACCACATATGTGAGACTTTTTGGGAGCCTAGCTGTGTACGGGACCCCGAAAATCAATCTCCATCTTTAGGTTTTCTAATGGCGTAAATTTTTGATTTTACTCCTCACTACCCATCACAGTTTCGGAGGCCCTGAAATTTCAAGATAGCACAAAACCCCCCCAAATGACCCCATTTTGCAAAGTAGACACCCCAAGCTATTTGCTGAGAGGCATGGTGAGTCCATGGAATATTTTATATTTTGCCACAAGTTTTGGGAAAATTACAATTTATTTTTTTATTTTTTTTTTAACACAAAGTTGTCACTAAAAGATAAATTTCTCACACATGACATGGGTATATGTGGAATGACACCCCAAAATACATTCTGCCGCTTCTCCTGAGTATGGGGATACCCCATGTGTGAGACTTTTTGGGAGCCTAGCTGTGTACGGGACCCCGAAAATCAATCTCCATCTTTAGGTTTTCTAATGGCGTAAATTTTTGATTTTACTCCTCACTACCCATCACAGTTTCGGGGGCCCTGAAATTTCAAGATAGCACAAACCCCCCCCCAAATGACCCCATTTTGCAAAGTAGACACCCCAAGCTATTTGCTGAGAGGCATGGTGAGTCCATGGAATATTTTATATTTTGCCACAAGTTCCGGGAAATATATTATTATTATTTTTTTGTTTTGTTTTTTTACACAAAGTTGTCACTAAATGATATATTGCTCACACATGCCATTGGTATATGTGAAATGACACCCCAAAATACATTCTGCTGCTTCTCCTGAGTACAGGGATACCCCATGTGTGAAACTTTTTTGCAGTCTAACCCCCCCCCCCCCCCCCCCAAATGACCCCTTTTCGGAAAGTAGACACCCTAAGCTATTTGCAGAGAGGCATGTTGAGTGTTTTGCAGATCTCACTTTTTGTCACAAAGTTTTGGAAATTGAATGTATTTTGGGGTGGCATTTCACATATACCCATGGCATGTGTGAGCATTTTATCATTTACTGACAACTTTGTGTAGAAAAAAAAAAAATAATAATAATAATTTTCCTGAACCTTGTGGCAAAATATAAACTATTCCATGGAATCATCATGCCTCTCAGCTAATAGCTTGGAGTGTCTACTTTGCAAAATGGGGTCATTTGGGGGGGTTTTGTGCCATCTTGGCATTTCATGGCCTTCAAAAGTGTGATAGGTAGTAAGGAGTGAGATCAACAATTTACGCCCTTAGAAAGCCAGAAGGTGCAGATTGGTTTTCCGGGTCCTGTACGCGGCTAGACTGCAAAAAAGTCTCACACATGGGGTATCCTTGTACTCAGGAGAAGCAGCAGAATGTATTTTGGGGTGTCATTTCACATATACCCATGGCATGTGTGAGCATTATATCATTTACTGACAACTTTGTGTAAAAAAAAAATAATAATAATTTTCCTGAAACTTGTGGCAAAATATAAACTATTCCATGGACTCATCATGCCTCTCAGCTAATAGCTTGGAGTGTCTACTTTGCAAAATGGGGTCATTTGGGGGGGTTTTGTGCCATCTTGGCATTTCATGGCCTTCAAAAGTGTGATAGGTAGTAAGGAGTGAGATCAACAATTTACGCCCTTAGAAAGCCAGAAGGTGCAGATTGGTTTTCGGGGTCCTGTACGCAGCTAGACTGCCAAAAAGTCTCACACATGGGGTATCCCTGTACTCAGAAGAAGCAGCAGAATGTATTTTGGGGTGTCATTTCACATATACCCATGGCATGCGTGAGCAATATATTATTTAGTGACAACTTTGTGTAAAAAACAAAACAAAAAAAAAAACAAAAAAAAAACAAATTGTCATTTTCCTGAAACTTAGGGCAAAATGTAAAATACTCAATATGCCTCTCAGCAAATAGCTTTGGGTGTCTACTTTCCAAAAATGGGTCGTTTGGGGGGGGTTTGAACAGTCCTGGCATTTTATGCTCAATTTTAGCAACACATCACCCACTCTTCTAACCACTTGAAAACCAAGCCTTTTCTGTGAGTTTTTGTTTAAATGAAAAAATATTTTTTTTTCACAAGAAAATTACTTTGAACCCCCAAACATTATATATTTTTTTAAAGCAGAGGCCCTACAGAACAAAATGGTGGATGTTGCAATTTTTTTTATCACACGGTATTTGCGCACACATTTTCCAAACGCAATTTCTGCGTAAAAAAAACACTTTTTTTATATTTAATGCAGAAATACACTATATAATTCCAAATTGTTTGGTAAAATTTAAAAGATGGTCTTATGCCGAGTTCATAGACACCTAACTAGACATATGCCGGTTTTCGGTAATTCGATATATCGCGGTATTGCATAGCCACGGTATTGTTATTGTGGCATTTTTAAAATACCGAGTTTCTCTGCTCCTGGGTCTGACTTGTGAATTGATACATTTCAGTGAGCTGGATGACTCATTCACTCACACAGCTCTCCCAGTAACTATAAACAAAAATGTTTACATTGTATCTTTTCCTTCCCTCTGCCAGGGAGAAAGGAAGTTTAACCTCTTAAAGACTGGACCTTTTTCTGACACTTGTTGCTTGCAAGTTAAAATCAGTTTTTTTTTTTTGCTAGAAAAGTACTTAGAACCCCCAAACATTTTATATATTTTTTTAGCAGAGACCCTACAGAAAAAAAATGGCGATTGTTGTAATATTTTATGTCACACTGTATTTGCGCAGCAGTCTATCAAATGCAATTAATAGACTTTAAAGCGGAGTTCCACCCTGGATTTTTATTTTTTTTTTAATACCCCCGGGACAGTCAGGGCTAGTGCATTCCACAATGGCTAGCCTCTGATCTGTCCCGGGTTGCACTTACCTGCAAGACGAAATACTTACCTTGCAAACGTCTTGTCCAGGGCTGCCATCTCAGATGTGGGCAGCTTGAAGCCAGCGAGATCCTCTTCGGCGTCTTCTTCCGCCTTCTTTGGTCCCACGATGCTCTGCGCCGGCCCCGACGTCACTTCCGGGTCGCGCGCGTCACCCCTCCACAGCTTCTGGGCATGCCCAGAAGCTGTTTAGAAGGGGATGATGCGCGCGACCCGGAACTGACGTCGGGGCCGGTGCAGGCGCAATGATTCCTGGGAGCTATGACGTCCAGCTCCCAGGAATCATTGCAGAGCCAGGAAGTGACGACGGGCCGCGGCCGAGGAAGGAGGAAGAAGGAAGTAAGGTAAGTATATTTTCTTCGCTACGAGGTAAGTAAAAAAAAAAAAAATATGCGATTATCCATTTCTTTTTCAGGTGACCCGGAGCGAGAAGATGGAGGTAAGTATAAAAATAGGGTGGAACTCCACTTTAATGAATAAAAAAAAAAAAAAACGTAACAGTAAAGTTATCCCAATTTTTTTTTTTGTTACACAGAATCGTGAGAGAATCGTGATCTTTATTCCAAGCTAAAAAATCGTGATTCTCATTTTGGCCAGAATCGTGCAGCTCTATATATATATATATATATATATATATATATATATATATATATATATATATACACACACACACACGCATAGCAGCCCACATTACATTATTATATAGCCATCAAGCAGTGTCTGGCCTACCTGGTGATGACTGGTCCTGGCGCTCTGATCCGATGGCCTGGTCTTTAAAGGGGCAAATCCTTGCGATCCAGAAGTGGTTAAACCTGCAGGAGGACCGGTGTTTTTATCTATTAATGACTTTACTATTGCTTTAGGCCTGGTTCACATGTATGCGGGTTGGCGGTTCACATGTATGCGGGTTGGCGGCCCACATTTGCACAGGCATAGCAGCCCATTGATTTGAACGGGCTGCTATGCCCTCATTTTCCGCAGAAAAAAGGTGCATGCAGCATTTTTTTTAAATTCAGTGGCCTTGAAATCCATCCTGCTTTTGCACCATGCGACTAACCTGCAGTTCCTGCTTTGGCAAGCTTTCTGCATTTTTTGTATACGTGGGCACGGCATTTAAAAACAGTTTGCGTGTGCAGCAACGGCAGGTAAGTCGCATGGTGCAAAAGAAGGATGGATTTCATGGCCACTGCATTTTTTTAAATTCTGCATGCACCTTTTTTCAGCTGAAAACGCAGGCATAGCAGCTCAAGCCCATTCACATCAATGGGCTGTTATGCCTGTGCAAATGTGGGCCCCCAACCCGCATACATGTGAACCAGGCCTAAAGCAATAGTAAAGTCATTAATTGGTTAAACCTGCAGGAGGACCGGTGTTTTTATCTATTAATGACTTTACTATTGCTTTAGGCCTGGTTCACATGTATGCGGGTTGGGGGCCCACATTTGCACAGGCATAGCAGCCCATTGATGTGAATGGGCTTGAGCTGCTATGCCTGCGTTTTCAGCTGAAAAAAGGTGCATGCAGAATTTAAAAAAATGCAGTGGCCATGAAATCCATCCTTCTTTTGCACCATGCGACGTACCTGCCGTTGCTGCACACGCAAACTGTTTTTAAATGCCGTGCCCACGTATACAAAAAATGCAAAAAGCTTGCCAGAGCAGGAACTGCAGGTTAGTCGCATGGTGCAAAAGCAGGATGGATTTCAAGGCCACTGAATTTTAAAAAAATGCTGCATGCACCTTTTTTCTGCGGAAAATGAAGGCATAGCAGCCTGTTCAAATCAATGGGCTGCTATGCCTGTGCAAATGTGGGCCGCCAACCCGCATACATGTGAACCGCCAACCCGCATACATGTGAACCACCAACCCGCATACATGTGAACTAGGCCTAAAGCGATAGTAAAGTAATTTATAAACAACACCTCCTTCAGGTTTAACCACTTCTTGACCACAATGATTTGCCCTCTTAATGACCAGGCCATCGGATCGGAGCCGAGCGCCAGGACCAGTTATCACCAGTTAGGCCAGACACTGCTTGATGACCTATTTTAGGCCTGGTTCACAGAGTCTGTACTGACTGACTATATAATAATGTGCATAAGTGAACCAAAGCCCCTAAATTCAGCAATGAAATTGAAGTTGAGGTGGAAATTTAATAATTTAAATTTAATAATAGAATACCGTGATAATACCGTATACCGTGGCAAAACCTTAATCAATTAATCGCAGCATGAAAATCTGATACCGTCACAAGCCTACACCTAACATGACATGCTTTAAAAATTGCGCACGCCCGTGCCGCGGCAACAAACTACGTACGGTTTTAAAAGCTTTTAAAAGTCTTTACAGGTTACCACTTTGGACTTACAGAGGAGGTCTACCGCAAGAATTACTGCCCTAGACCTGGCGTTCGCGGCGATACCTCACATGCATGCTGCAATTGCGGTTTACATATGACACTAGACCAACGCTTGTGTGCGCATTTGCGCGCAAGCACGGGGGGGACAGGGGGGCTTGATTTTTTTTTTTTTTTTTTTTAATTTGCTTTCTTATGTTATTTTGACACCTTTTCTTTCATTTTTTTTTTTTCTTTAATCATTTTTATTGTTATCACCATGAATTTAAATTTCCCCTATGATAGCAATCTGTAGTGACAGGTACTCTTTTTAAAAAAAAATTGGGGTCTTTTAGACTCTAGATCTTTCCTCTGACCTTAACGCATCTGACCACACCAAAATTGGTGTGATAAAATACTTTCCCAATTTCCCAATGGCGCTGTTTATTTATCTGGCGAAACAGAAGTCATGAAATGCTCGTAGCTTCCGGTATCTTAGGCCATAGAGATGATTGGAGCCATTCTCATCTCCAATCAGCTCTATGGTTAGATAATTGAACCACCGGCTGCACTCTCGGGTTAACCGGTGGGACAGGAGAGCCCGAGAAAAACCGTGGAAGGCGGCAGGAGGGGGGGGGGGAGTCCCCTCCCACTGCATGTAGAAGCAGTCTAGCGGCCAATTATCCGCTAGGATTGCTTTTACATATAAGCCGACCGCTGGCTGTAAAAAACGATACCAAGATGATGCCTAAATCTGCAGGCATCATCCTGGTATAACCACTCAAAGTCCAGCAACGTACCAGTACATTGCTGGTCCTTGTTTGGCATATAGGTTTTTTTTTTTTTCATGCAGCCTGTGGGCTGAACGAAAAAAAAGAGAACCTATCAGAAATCAGCACAGGAATAATGCGTAGTATTACTCATCATTAACCGCCCAAACAACCACCCACTGAATTTAATGATGGGTATACACGACACTATCCACGTATACCAAAATAGGATTTTAACTGCAGTGCTGAAATCAGAAAATCACCACAGCTGCTATCAGCAAAGGTATCCATATATGCTGAGCGCAAACACTGTTTGTGTCAGAATATATAAAATCAATGTCATGGTAGCCGACGAGTACCTGCAAGAGAAACAGGTCACAAAAGAATGAAAAACAAACAAAGTACATTAAAAGTACATAGGAAGTGTAGAAGAACATAAAAAAAAAAATGACTGAGACGACAACTATTTTTAGCTTTTATGTATTTTTTTTTTTCTTCAAACGTCGAGTTCCAGGTTCCAGGTTCGGGTCTCTCAAAATGACGATAGCCATCGAACATCTTTTGAGACCCTGTGTAAATGTGCCCTAAACTGTGCCGTGCTGTACCCTACGCTAATAATCCAGTAGTGTGTGGTAGCGACGGAAACAGTCACCGTGGCAAAGACCAGGTTAGTCAGGACAGTCGGGACAATAATTCCGGGTGTCACGCCTAAATCTGCGCTTGCTGCAGACACGGCATCTTTTTTGGGGGTACCGTTGGGTAGGGGTACTCGGGAGGAATTTCGGAAAATGCCTCTCATGCAGCCGGTTCACTGCATCTGGTTGGTGAATTGGGGCAGGAGCACCATCTGGATACAGAAGGGCTCTGATTATCTCTTCTTGGAATTGAAAGAAGGATAATGTTCCGGCAGACGCTTTGTATAAGACAAAAGCGTTGTAAACAGCCAATTGAAATAGGTATACAGACACTTTTTTGTACCAGCGTCTGGCCTTACGGGGCAATTAAGTACGGTCCCATCATCTGGTCGTTGAAGTCCACCCCTCCCATTTTACGGTTATAGTCGTGGACACAGAGGGGCTTCTCAACAACAACACCGGTGACCGTAGAAATTTGGACTGCCGTGTCTGGGTGAATGGAGGACAGCACGTAAACGTTTCCTTCGTCCCTCCACTTCACTGCAAGCAATTCCTCGCACCTCAAGCAGGCTCTCTCCCCCGAGCTCAGTGGGGCATTCACTAGCCGTTGGGGGAAGCCCCGGCGATTAGATCGCACGGTGCCACAAGCGCCAATTTGAAATTGAAAGAGGTGTCTAAAAAGTGGCACGCTTGTATAGAAGTTGTCCACGTACAAGTGGTACCCCTTTCCGAATAAGGGTGACACCAAGTCCCAAACTATCTTGCCGCTGCTCCCTATGTAGCCTGGGCAGTCTGGGGGCTCCACAGTGCTATCTTTTCCCTCGTAGACACGGAAATTAACTGTATAGCCTGTGGCCCTGTCACAAAGCTTATACAACTTGACCCCGTATCTGGCACGCTTGCTGGGGAGGTACTGTTTGATAGCAAGGCGGCCAGTAAACTTAATCAGGGACTCGTCAATGCAGACATCTTGTTCGGGGGTAAACAAGGCTGCGAACCGCTGATTGAAGTGGTCTACGAGGGGCCGAATTTTGTGGAGCCGATCATATTCAGGGTCTCCCCGAGGACGACCGAGTTCATTGTCGTTGAAATGCATGAACCGAAATATTTGTTTGTATCGAGCCCTGGACATAGTAGCAGAGAACACGTTTGATGAATTGGGTCAGTGGACCAATATAACCGCAAGGCATTCTTTCTTGTAATGCCCGTGTTGAAGGAAAGGCCCAGATAGGTTTTAAACTCCTGAATCGTAATAGGATTCCAGGCGAATGGTCTGGCAAGGGGTGAATTTGGGTTGGTGGCGATGAATTGTTGAGCATACAAATTTGATTGGTCCACAATAGATCTGAAAAGATCTTCAGTGAAAAACAGCTCAAAAAAGTTTATGGGATTAAAACCAGCTGTTTCCACTTGGATTCCGGGTTGGGTGGTGAATGGGGGAAGTACTGGCGCTGTGGAATCTGTGGGCTGCCAATTAGGATATGCCAGCGCTTCAGGGAGGACACTATGGGCTCTACGGGCCTGTCTTCGGATACGTGGTGGCTGCGGGCCACGACTCGTGCTAGCCACCGCACCAGCTTCAACTGCACTTAGGTGACTCGCCACGTCACCAGGTGATACTGCAGTGCTAGTTGAAGGTCCAGGGTGTACTAGGCCGCTCGTGCTTACCAGATCACGAGAAGTGTGAGCGGCACTAGTACTGGCACTCTGCTGCATACGAGAAACTCCCGGTTCTTGCAAATCAGCAACTCCAGAATGGGGTCGGGTACGCCTGACCCTAGCAGGGACCCCTCTGTCGGAGCTATCTGTCAGGGAGCCGCTGCTGTCATCTGGTTCGTATACTGACTCTGATTCTGACAGTGAGGCTTCCCCATCGCTCTCACGTGCCGTGGTCAGTATATTGTAGACCTCTTCACCACTGTACCAACGTTTGGTCATTTTAGTACCTAAATTTTCCCGGTACAGTAGTGCGACTACTAGGTAATAAAAGCACCTGGTTGTCGAGGACTATTTGGTCGCTACAAAAAAAAACTGGTAGTGCTAACAGAGATCAGGCCTGACTCTGCTAACGCAGCGGTTTTGTGTGATTTGTGTTTTTTGGAAGTGTCAGTAATCTATTGATTACTACACTTGCCTGGGTAAGGTGGGCTGGGCAGGGGGGCTAAACGCAGGTGCTAGCAGGAATCAGTGCTGATTGTGCAAACACTGCGTTTTGGGAACACTAAATTATGAGGACGCTAGTATAGTTCTGATCAGATCAGATATTGATCTGTTCAAACACTATACTAGTAACGGAGGTGTGTGTGTGTGTGTGTGTGTGTATGTGTGTTAGTGTACTTGACTCTAACTGACGCTAAGTAACGGTGGTGTAGTGGGACACTGACGCTAACTAGCTAGCCTAAGTTGTGTCACCCGTGACGCTAATACAGTGATCGGTAATCACTGTATATAGTGAACACTGTGACAGGGAATTGAAGGGGTTAACTGGGGGAGATCAAGGGGTTAAACCTTTATAGGGGATAGATGGCGGGTGGCCTAAACCTATTCGGGCCTAGCGCAAGCGCAAATTAGGGTCACAAGTGACACTAAATACAGTGATCACTAGTTATCTGATATACTGTATATATTAGTGCACTGTGTGATAGGAAGTGAAGGGGTTAACTGCGGGAGATCAAGGGGTTAAACCTTTATAGGGGATAGATGGCGGGTGGCCTAAACCTATTCGAGCCTAGCGCAAGCGCAAATTAGGGTCACAAGTGACACTAAATACAGTGATCAGTAGTTATCTGATATACTGTATATATATTAGTGCACTGTGTTATAGAGAGTGAAGGGGTTAACTGGGGGAGATCAAGGGGTTAAAAGTTTATTAGGGGATAGGTGGCGGGTGCCCTAACCCTATCTGGGCTTAGCGCAAATTAGGGTCACTAGTGACACTAAATACAGTGATCAGTATTTACCTATATACTGTATTTAGTGCACAGAGTAATAGGGTGTAAAGGGGTTAACTGTGGGTGATCAAGGGGTTAAAACTTTATTAGGGGATAGGTGGCGGGTGCCCTAACCCTATTTGGGCCTAGCGCAAACGCAAACTACGCTCACAAGTGACACTTATACAGTGATCAGTAAAATATCTGTATACCACTGTATATAGTGTTCACTGTGAGGGGTTTGGGAGTGATCAGGGGGTGATCAGAGGTGATCAAGGGGTTAAATGTGCCTATGTGAGGTGTGTCAGTGTGCTGCTTGGTGGAACTCACGTCTTTGATGTCTCTCTGTCTTCTCCTGGAACCAAAAGGACTCCAGGAGGGACAGTGACATCACTTCCCCTGCCTGTGTTTACATTACACAGACAGGGGACAGATTGCCATTGGCTGGGAACGATCGCCAGACACTGACCAAAAATCATTGGTCAGTATCTGGTGACTAAACGGTTCCCTACCGAATCCGATCGGAATCGGGGCGCGCGGGAGCGCGCTCTGGGAGCTGAGATCGCGCCCGACGTAGGTCTACGTCGCTGGACGGGATCGTGGCAAAGTGCCGCAGTAACCTCCATGTGAGCGGAGGTAAAGTGGTTAAAGTCCCATGACCATTGCAATGTGTTTGTATGTATAATTAGAGATGGAGGCATGTCTCTTTGTATGCCTCAGATCATATCTTTCTTTTTTTTGTATTAATTGGATGGAAGACTGCCCGGCCCCCTCTAAGATCTGTCGCATCACTACCATGTATGCAACATTTATACCTTTTCCATGGTATTATCAAATCCCACTTATCTGCATATGGGAGATTCTCTTCATTATTTTTCAGTTTCTGCTATTCTCATCTACCATTTGGCTCTGGGAAGGGGTGGGGGTTCTTTTGGCCTTCATGTCCCGGGGTTGTGATGCGCGGTCTGACGCCTCATCTCTATTCCCCTCTCTGATACATCTGGGGCTGTCTCACTGCACATCGACACCATGCACTTGCGCTCGACCCATGACGCCAACTGGAGTCGTGTTATTGGGGCTTTTTTCCATCTGACGCTGGTGGGAGGGTCGGTGTGAACCCATTTCCGGCGCATGTGCTGGATGTGGGATTGTCTTTTATCGTCTCCCCTCCTTCGTTCGGCGTCTGCATGACGCAGCGGGGACCCGTCTGCGGCCACTGGGCTATAAAGGCGAACACAGACAGGACCTCAATTCACATGTCTGTGCGACACTTGATGTAGATACTGGGATCACATCTGTGAACTTGAAATACCATAGGCAAGATCTTCTGAGGGGCTATCTCAATTATCACTGGATTCACATTTCACTCACTCTTGAGGATTTTTCTTTAAAAAAATCCCTAAAACTTTATATCACATAGATGACTTGTATTCCTCATTTCCCTGCACTCTTCAAGCTTTGCACTCTACACCCCCCCCCCCTCTTTACCCTGTACTCTGCATCCCCTGCATCCTCCTATTACAGCTCACTCTGCATCCCCCTATTACAGCTCACTCTGTACCCCTGCACCCCCCTATTACAACTCACTCTGCACCCCCTGCATCCTCCTGACACACAGCACTTAACACCTTTCCCATCTCTGGAATTTAGAATGAATCTTCATCTAGAGCAGTATGTATGTGAGCACAGTGATGCTCTAAGACGGTCATGTGTTAGCAGTTCTGATTTGTTGCCAGCTCTCATCAACTTAACCATACCCTCTCAAGGGAGAGATTTCACAAAGAAGGGGGGCTAACCCCTACTTACATATAGCCTGTACCTGCAAACATTGTATCTGCTGGCATACTGTGACTAATTTACAGAGACTAGACTTTTGGTGTCAATGGTGTTCCCCATCGCCATCCCATGGGCCTAAGGGTGATATAATGGTGAAATATGGGGTGAGACTCCCCACCCTGCTGTCATTCATCATAACATTAAAATATAGAGAAAGGAAAAAAAAAACTTCACATACAAAGACAATGAAGGTACGGACAATTTTATTGAAATTTTAAATTCTATTAAAGAAAATGATTGTAGGGCTTCGGAGAACTTTAGAGGCCCATCATTTTATCCTCTGACTCCTCAGAGGTGAGGCCTTTTCAGACCCCCAAACCTTTAGATGATTCAGAGGAAGGCGAAAAACCCCCTCAGTCAGATGGGTTCCAAAGGGGCAAAAAATTCCTTCCTGACCCCCTTAGGCGATCGGATAGTCCCTGAATCATCAGTCTAAGGTGACCAGTTCATCTCCCTGTGAAATGCTCAACTTTCTATACTGTTCAAGACAATATAGATCAGAACATACATTCTATTTCTTATCAATATAGAGACTTGGATCATCTGATTTGACTTTTATTTTTCAAGGACAAAGTTAGACTGTTTAAGGTGCCCACATCAAGACAGTATAGATAAGAACATACATTTTATCTCTAATTTTCAGATAACAAGACATGGAAACATTGTGACCACATGACAACATCCATTGTCTTCCCTATTACCCAGACCTCCATCCATATAACCCCCATATAATGTACCTGCTACTCTCTGTATATGTGTTCACAGTTCACATATGTGTTCGCATGTGTTCACAGTCTGTATATGTGTTCACAGTTCAGACCATCCAGGCCATCCAGAGAGAGGCCCAATCCCAAGTCCCCCCTCCCCCCCCAGGGAGCAACCCACCTAGATCACTCCCAGAAAATCAATGCTGCACATGCCATTGGCAGGACATATGGAGGAAGATTGGGCTATAAAGAAGGATTCTATCCAGCATGTAAGTGTGAAAACAGGGCAAAGGTGCCCCACGGTCTCCCTCCTATCCTCAGTCATCACAGGTCCATGGGTGCAGAGTGGGTCAGAGCACAGTGGACCCTACCCCCTTGGGGCCCATGTGCACTGCATACTTTGCACCCATGGATAATAAGCCATTGTTGCCGCTAAAATGGCCCATTTTAGCATGCTGGCAGGTGTGAAGGAGCCCTTAGTGGTTTAAGAAGGTGGACGCTCCTGTTGTTAACCAATTATATGCTGCTTAGACTCCTCCCCTATAGCCCGCCCCTCTTCCACATGTCCTCCCAATGAGATGTGTGGCAGCGACTCTTTGGGAGTGGTCTGGGTGGGTTGTTTCCCGGGGGTGGAGCTTGAGATCACGCTTCTCTCTGGGTGGCCTTCCAGATTGTGGCTGGTTTATGAATTCACAGAACGTATGCCTATGTTAACTGTGCTGTCGTAGGCCGCTATCATGCAGCAGCTAGAGCACATACAGTATGATGGGTGGTCTGAACTGTGACACAACCACCTGGAATTCTATCCTCTGTGCACATACAGAGCTAATAGGAGGTATATGGGGTTTGTGTGGCCGGAGGTCTTGGTAATAGGGAAGTCAATGGTTGTTGTTACAATGTCTTTATGTCTTGTCATTCGTAGATGATTAATAAAATGTATCTTCCTACCTATATCATTGGGACCTTGAAAAGTTGAAGTTTGTCCCTGAAAAATAAACATCACCTTAGATGGCTTGTAGATGCAGATCCTTCAGAGGCTCTGCTATGATGTTATCGGTTTTCCAGTGGTGGTGATCAGGCCACTGGCTGTAGCTTCAGACGCTCGCTCATGTAGGTGAAGCCATGGAATAGCTTCTGCTTCTCTGGATCTATAGGCGTATCCCAATCTTCATCTTGAGTGAATTCATTTCCTGACAATCCTTCACTCAGATCTTCCTCAAAAATCTGGAAAGAGAAAAAAGTCTTTTGTCAATATTTCTGATTCATTCAGAAAAAAATCCCTAGAAATCTCCCCATTGTGCTGGGACTCCTCCCTTATCCATATACTTACATATTTTGGTGGAAATGGCGGTGGTGACTTCCCTTCCTCTGTTTCCTTCCAGTCGACCATCCTTAAAAATGGATGTTTTCTGATCTCGCTTACTAGTCTCATCCGCTTCTCTTGGTCTATACATAGGAACTGTAAAAAGGAAAAAAATATAATAAGAAACACTGAGATAACATGAACAATATCTGAACACTAGAACTCCCTTTTTAAAATTTGATTCTGATAGTTACATATTTCAGTATTCTTAATTTTGCTTTCTAATCTGCTATTATGTCCTGATTGGATTGGATGGTAGCATGGTGTCTTATTTGTGTAATAGTAGTTCAGAAGAGTTTTTAAAGGAAAATCAGATCTTTTGTAATTAATTGTTATGAAGAAAGTATTAAAAATGATATTTTCTTAACCACTTGCCGACTGCCTAACGCCGATCTACGTCGGCAGTCAGCCCCTCACAGGCAAAGTGACGTAGGGCTACGTCACTAGCTTGTGAGGGTCTAGGGAGCGAGCGCGCGCCCCCGGAGGCGCGCTCCCGCTCCCGCGTGGTCACGGACCCCCCCGCGCGTGTGACCGGCGGACCCGATGTCCGCCGGTCACTCGGCGATCGGCGGGGGAGAGGGAGAATGTCAGGCAGCTTGTGTAAACAAGCTGCCTGTCATTCTCCTTGCTGTTAGGATACTGATCACTCGGATCTAGTATGTAGATCCGTTGATCAGTGTCCATACAGCTCAAGCCCCAGCCAATCACAGTAGAAAGCACGCCCCTAGGGATACACACAGCCCCTCCCTCCCAAATAAAGTTAACCCCTTCACTACCAGTGTATTTTTACAGTAACAGTGCATATATATAGCACTGATTACTGTAGAAATGTCACTGGTAACCCCAAAAGTGTCAAAAATGTCAGTCAAGGGTCCGATCTGTCCGCCCCAATGTCGCAGTACCGCAAAAAAAATCGCAGATCACCGCCATTACACGTTAAAAAAAAAAACAACAAAAATGACAGAAATCTTTCCCTTTGTTAGTAAACGCGATAACTTTTGCGCAAACCAATCAAAATACGCTTTTTGCAATTTTTTTTACCAAACATAGGTAGCATAAAACAAATTGGCCGAAAAAGTAAAAAAATTTTGATTTTTAAATTTTTTTTTTGGGGAATTTCATATAAAAAAATGTGAAAAATATTGCTATTTTTGCAAAATTGACGCTCTTTTTTTGTTTATAGCGCGTGATCAAAAAATCGCACAGGTGATCAAATACCACCAAAAGAAAGCTCTGTTTGTGGGAAAAAAAGGACGCCAAATTCGTTTAGGTACAGCGTCGCACGACCGCGCAATTGTCCGTTAAAGTCACGCAGTGCCGAATCGCAAAAAAAACCCTCTGGTCGGAATGGGGGTAAAATCTTCCGGGGCTTAAGTGGTTAAAATCTGCAACTGCCATGATTTTGTCATATGATGACGGCAGTCCCAGGGGAGTTCAATATGCTGTCTTTGTAAAGAATATCCCCAGAAATTGAATTCACTGTGTGTGTGATTGACCGCGTCCAAAGGAACCACCCAGACCGTGAATTCAAGTTAAGCACATCCTCCGCAATTGGATTTTAGGGGACACGAGGGTTGCTGCTTTCCTCACACATCCTCCAATAGGATTTACATTTTTTTGATTGTAGTTTTTAAGACTTTTCCACTGCTAAAGGGACACAAGGGTTGCTGCTATCTCAATGACAGGTGAAGGGGCAGATCCCTCCATGAAGCAGTCAGCTTGCTGAAAGTACTGCTATAACCTCCATCAATGTGTGCAGGTAAGAAGGTGAAATTGTGTTTTCTAAAATCCTATTAACCGGTTGCCGACCGCCGCACGACTATATACTGCGGCGGTCAGCCCCGGCCAGGCAGAGTGACGTAGGGGTACGTCACTCGCCTGTCACTGATTTGTGAGCCAATTGCGTGCGGGCGCGCGCCCTCCGAGGCGCGCGCCCGCCCCGGCTCGTTCACTGACAAGTCAGTGCGTGTGTCACTCACGACCGCTCCGGTGAAGGGAGAAAGTCAGGCGGCTTATGTAAACAAGCCGCCTGTCATTCTCCCTGGTGTAAAAATGAAGATCAGACGGTTCTACTATGTAGGACCGTTGATCTTTGTTTTTACACCAATAGCCATGTCCCTTTACAGTTAGAAACACGCCCCTAGGACGCACTTAACCCCTCCCTCTCCAAAACAGTTAACCCCTTCCCTGCCAGTGTCATTTTTGCAGTAACAGTGCATATGTATAGCACTGATTACTGCAGTAATGTCACTGGTAACCCCAAAAGTGTCAAAAATGTCAGTCAAGGGTCCGATCTGTCCGCCGCAATGTCGCAGTACCGCAAAAAAAATCGCAGATCGCCGCCATTACGCGTTAAAAAAAAACCCCCAAAAATGACAAAAATCTTTCCCTTTGTTAGTAAACGCGATAACTTTTGCGCGAACCAATCAAAATACGCTTTTTGCGATTTTTTTTTCACCAAACATATGTAGCATAAAACAAATTGGCCGAAAATGTTAAAAAAACTTTGATTTTTACATTTTTTTTAGGGGAATTTCATATAAAAAAATTTGAAAAATATTGTTAATTTTGCAAAATTGACGCTCTTTTTTTGTTTATAGCACATGATCAAAAAATCGCACAGGTGATCAAATACCACCAAAAGAAAGCTCTGTTTGTGGGAAAAAAAGGACGTCAAATTCATTTAGGTACATTGTCGCATGACCGAGCAATTGTCCGTTAAAGTCACGCAGTAAAAAAATCGCAAAAATTAAGTGGTTAAGATATATGTAACCTGGAAAGGATGTTGTCCCTTAAAAGATGTAAAAGCTCTGTGTATACTTACAATGTCTATGATGTCACGGAGAGTAGGGTCCATATCTTCTGGATAATCTGGTTCCTTAGTGGTAATTATAATTGATGCTATCTCTATGGACTCTTCGCCACGAAGAAATGGATGTCCGCCGACTGCCATCGCATATACTATTATTCCCAGTGCGTAATAGTCAGCCATGCCAAAGTATGGAAGATTTTGAAGGACCTGTAAAAACATCATGGAGAGAAAGAAGGATGAGCTCATTGTCAGGCCAGGTAGAGGACAAAGATGACTCCATGCTGGTATATGCGACCTATAAAGCCAACCAGGAGTCCTAAAATTTTACTCAAAAGTCAATAAACTAAGATGGAGCTTGTGAATAATGGAGGTGGGGATTTGGGTCTCCCAGAGATACAAATGGAAAATGGTTGAAATCTCCCAAATTGAGGGAAATTTCTCTCTTAGAGAATTGTCCCCAGAACAGACATCCCCATAGAAGGTTTCTCCTCATCTCATGTTCTGAGGAAAAGTCTAAAATTTTGGATCTCCACTCACTTTCATTTCTCAATGACAATGGTCACCAATTCAAACAGATGCCTATGAAGAGCTGATAGAGGGTCTAACCCTTCCCCACTCTTACCAAATCAAAAAGAGAAGGGTTTTGCCTACACTTTAATAGTCCCTTTTAAAGGGGCAGATAAAGGTATAATGACCCCAATAGTTCAATGTTTACAAGAACTCATCATGTTAAAGAGAAGGAGTACAACAGGTGGACAATTCCTGAAGCTTTTGTCCCATTTATATGTGCGAATCGGGCCGGACAGAGCCAGCCATCTACACCTGACGTTATTTGTCTCAGAAATTCCCACCTTTTGTTGGGGATATAGTTCCAGTCTGGAAACCCACTGAAAGCAACCAGGGCATCAGTGGAGAAATGATTCATTAAGTGAAAAGTGAGCCCCCTTTATCTTATCTATATATCTTATAATAACAAACATTACAATTAGATCTAATATCAGTTGACTATCGCGTATCTTACCTCTGGCGCCATGTACTCTTGTGTCCCTAATCGTCCTTGAATCCTCTTGGACTCTGTGACACCCATGACTGACAATCCAAAATCAGTGATTTTGATGTGGCCGGTGTCATCCAGGAGGATGTTTTCAGGCTTGATGTCTCTGTGGACGATCTCCTTAGAATGCAGAAACTGCAGACCGCAGATCATTTCCGCTATGAAGTATCTGATGGGGAAAGAGATATATGAATTAGCATACCAAATCGTCACAGACCAATGAAATCTAAAGATATAATATTCCTATAGTACATAGGAGTGTGGATGGATGGGGCTCAGGTGAAGGGGCTGACTGCGTCACTGCCTTTCCTCAGTGGTCAGTCACCCCCGACTCCAGAGTTACCCGGTTATTGATCTTACCTTATGGTGTCCTCAGGAAATGGAGCTCCTGAAACCAAGGTGTCAAAGAAATCCCCTCTGCTCAGGCATTCCATGACAAAGACGAGATGATGCTGTAGGAACATAAGAGATAAAGTATACATTATAGACATGCAGGATTTCACTTTGTGGAGGAATAGACAGAGACACACACACACAATTTAGGAAAATCAGACAGATACATTATGTAGGCTGCCATTGCTAGACTGTCCTTATTGCAATGCTAGCTTTGTCTGGCTGTTCTGATGATCGAATTAATTCATTTTTTGGTTCTTCATCCTGGAAGTCCCATGTAGATCAGAAGGCCTGACTTCTCCTGTCTTGCTAGCTGCAGACTTGTTCTTAGTGACTCAAAGTTTTGAGACCAGAAGCAACCAGGTAAATAGTGATTTAAAAAGCAGGTCAGCAATGGCAGCCTCTTAAAATTTGGTTTATTTAAATAAAACCTCTACTCCGTACAGTTTACCTAACTAACCTCCAGGCATCTAGAGTTCTGCACTGCTCCATACTACTTTCCCCTGACTACATCTGGACCCCTTAGGAAAAACCTGGTGTGGGACAGAAGTGACGCTCCCTTCCGCCTCTTACAATTCAGCACTCAGTGACTAAGGGACTATTTGACAGGTGTAAAGTCCGTCATATGAGGCAGAAGGGGGTTGCTTAGCCTTGTGTTAATTTCCGCTCCCAAAAAGGTCAAAATTTGCATAACAATTCTAGGGGGGTCTGGATTAGTAGTGGAGTGCAGTACAGGGAAGAGGTGAAGAAACTGGAAGGTGAAAAGACTTACCTTTGTCTGGAAGGATCCAAACAGATGTGTAATATATGGACTCTCGCTGGCTACCTTCATCACATCACGTTCGATGAAAATCATCTGCCATTCACCAGTATTAATTATATTTTTCTTTTCCACAATTTTAACTGCCAACTTCTGGTCAATGGTGGGATGAGAGGCCAAAATCACCACCCCGTAGCCCCCCTCTCCAAGCACTCTATAACAGGTCATCTTTTCAAGGGAGAGTTCGCATGACTGGTCCCTGATGGCACTGGTGCATGGGACTGGGGAGGCCATCTCATGATTTCTGCTGCCAATTGGTGAAGATTGCAGACTCTCAAAAACACTGCTGGATGCAACAGATGAAGGTAGATTACTTAATGCGTCATAGTAGAGTGATGCGAGTGAGAGAGATTTGCTCAATATGAGGCTTCTGCGTTCCTCGGTGGATGATTTGTCTTCAATTTTGTTGTCCTTGGTGGATAGACTATCTTCAGTTTTGTTGTCATTGATTGAGAGACTAACTGTCTTCTGGTCTTCATCGGTGAATGGAGTGACTTGTATGTTCTTGTCCTCCATAGACACAGTCTGTACAATCTTCTGGTCCTCATGGGTGGATGGAGTGACTTGTATGCCTTTGTCCTCCATATTTGAGGGCTGTACAGTAATTTGGTCTTCAGTGGTTAATGGAGTGACTTGTGTTTCTTTGTCCTCCATAGTGGCAGCCTGTGATGTCTTCTGGTCTGCATCAGTGGATGGAGTGACTTGTATGCTCTTGTCCTCCATAGTCACAGCCTGTACAGTCTTTTGGTCCTCAATGGTGGATGGAGTGACTTGAATGTCCTTCTCCTCCATATTTGAGGCCTGTACAGTCTCCTTGAGCTCATTGGTTGATGGAGTTGTTTGTGTTTGTTTGTCCTCCATAATTTTTTCCAGTTCAGCCTTACTGATGTGTGGAACACATATGTAAGGCTTTCTGACAATGAGACGTTCATCATTTTGTCCTGGAGAGAGAAAAAAAACAGTCAGTCATTTTTATTATTGCCCTTTTACATGTCATTGATCGATCTTACATGGAATCTGTGCACATTTAGATGGATTGTCATATATAAGTGAGTGTCATGAGTGAGTGTTATTGAAATAATCTGGTGTTACGCGTTTCCCTTTATGGTGATCTATATACATGGACAATAGGGAGTTCTCTGCTGCCCCGAATGGTCCATTCTCTGTGCCTGGCTTTCTATGCCAGAACAAGTGTAAGTTAAGTAGTCCCCATGACATCTCTAACAGCTATTCCCCCCCCCCCCCCCGAATTCCCATACTTAACGTGGAACTCTGGGCAAAATAAAAAAATGACATCTCTGATGTATTCTGTCACTGGTATGGACAGTTCTTGTTTTTCTGAGACCCCCCCATAACACAGTTGCCTGGTGATTGCCTGGTGATCCTGCCTATAAGTCTGTTATTTTTCAAGTTAATTTATCAGACTAAGCAGTCCAGCAAAAGTATCAGTTAGAGGGCAATGACAAACCACCTAACACTGATGGGGCCCTTTCACACAGGTGATTAAAAAAAATGGCTGATATGCATTTTACCACCCCCGGCAGCCCAACTAAATCTCACCATGGCAGCCCGAGAGGGTGGTGCAAATGCCGCAATCTTGGTTGAGTTTCATCCAACTAGGAGACGGGGGGGGGAGGGCTCAGAAGTAGAGTCAGTTAGGAGGGAGCAAAGGACTGAAGGCAGTTGTAGGGTCAGCAGCGACAGTAGGTCCACAACGTCTATTGGTAGGTCTGTGCGGGAGAACCGCGGACCAAACAGGAATAAACATAACCAATCACGTTTAACTTCCGTAAAACTAAGAGGGGTATATGCTAATGCCAGGAGCCTAGCTAATAAAATGGATGAGTTGGAAATGTTAGTACATGAGGAGGACATAGACCTAGTGGGAATAACGGAGACTTGGTTCGACCCCTCACATGACTGGCTGGCAAATATCCAAGGGTATTCAGTGTACCGGAAGGACAGGGTAGGAAAAAGAGGGGGAGGGGTATGTCTCTACGTCAAGAATAATGTAAGGGTGATAGAGAGGAGTGACATTACGGAAGGGATGAGTATGGAGTTAGAATCCGTGTGGGTAGAACTCCATAGGGAAGGAGAAAAGGGAAAAGTAATTGTGGGGGTTTGCTATAGGCCACCTAAACAAGGGGAGGAGGTAGAGCTGGAATTTTTAGCACTTTTGGGTAAAGTGGCAAAGCTAGGATCAGTCATCATATTGGGGGACTTCAATTATCCCAACATTGACTGGGGAGAGGGGACTACACACTCACATAAGGGCCGTCAATTCACGGAAACCTTACAGGATAATTACATGTCACAGTTGGTGGATTCCCCTACCAGAGAAAACACAATCCTGGATCTATTGATCACTAATGACCCAGACCTAATCTCGGAGGTAGGAGTCCAGGACAACCTGGGCTCTAGCGATCACAGGATGATCACATTTAGCGTAAATAACAATATAGCAAGGCAAGTGGGGAACATAAGAACCCTTAACTTCAGAAGGGCAAACTTTCCAAAATTGTACTTGTTGATGGAAAGGGTAAACTGGGACCGAACCCTGGGATCCCTGACCACAGAGGAAAAATGGGAATGCTTTAGGAACATATTAAGCAAAGGCATCTTGCAGTGCATTCCTATGGGAAATAAATTTAGAGGGGACAAAGCCAAACCTGGCTGGCTAAACCGGAGCGTTAAAAAACTTATTAGGGGAAAAAAATTGGCCTTCAGGAAATATAAATCAGAGGGCACAGTATTGGCTTTCGACCAATACAAGGAGGCAAATAGGAAGTGTAAACACAAAATCAAGATGGCTAAAATAGACTTTGAGAGACAAATAGCGGAGGATAGCAAAAAAAACCCAAAGAAATTCTTTAAGTATATCAACAGCAAAAAAACTAGGGCAGAGCATATTGCACACATAATTAACAATGATGGGAGGATGGTTACAGAGGACACTGAAAAAGCAACCGTGCTGAATGCTTTTTTCTCATCAGTCTTTACACAGGAATCGGAGGGGTACACTGACCATGACTGTATGGTTAGTAGTAATACACAGGACTTGCCACTATGGCTAACAGAGGGTGAAATCAGGGAAAGGCTGGATAAACTCAACACAAACAAATCACCAGGCCCGGATGGCGTACATCCGAGAGTACTCAAGGAACTCAGTAAGGTTATATCCAGACCACTGTTCCTGATCTTTGCGGACAGTATTAGGACAGGAGATGTACCAGGGGAGTGGAGGAAAGCTAATGTGATTCCGATATTCAAAAAGGGTCAGAGGCATATACCGGGAAATTATAGGCCTGTCAGTCTGACATCAGTAGTATGTAAACTTCTGGAGGGGATGATAAGGGACTATATCGTAGAGTTTGCTAAGGACAACAGCATCATCAGTAGTAACCAGCACGGGTTTACAAATGGGCGTTCTTGTCAAACCAATCTCTTAACATTCTACGAGGAGGTGAGCTGTGAGCTAGATAGGGGCAGACCAGTGGATGTGGTGTACCTAGATTTTGCTAAGGCATTTGATACAGTTCCCCATAAGCGCTTAATTTATAAAATAAGTTCTGCAGGTATCGACAGCAGGGTTTGCTCTTGGATACGGAACTGGCTAAAAGGGCGTGTCCAAAGGGTGGTAATAAACAGCGCGTACTCAGACTGGTCTGAGGTAGTAAGCGGGGTCCCCCAAGGCTCAGTCCTAGGACCAACCTTGTTCAATTTATTCATAAACAGCATTGAGGACGGGATCAGGAGTTCAATATCAGTTTTTGCAGATGACACAAAATTAGGCAGGGCAATAACAGCACAGCATGAAGCAGATATCCTACAGAATGACCTGGACAAAATAACGGAGTGGGCAAAGACATGGCAAATGAGGTTTAACGTGGAGAAATGTAAGGTTTTACACTTGGGGACTAGAAACATAAAAGCACAATACACGTTAGGAGGGGAACCCTTGGGAGAATCAAAAATGGAGAAGGATCTGGGAGTCTTGGTTGATGATAGACTAGGCAACAGCATGCAATGTCAAGCGGCAGCTGCCAAGGCTAGCAGAATATTAGCATGCATAAAGAAAGGGATGTATTCCAGAGATAAGACTATAATCCTTCCACTTTATAAAACTCTGGTCCGACCTCATCTGGAGTATTCGGTCCAGTTCTGGTCACCAGTCCTCAGAAGGGATGTGTTGGAGCTGGAGAGAGTCCAGAGAAGGGCAACTAAACTAATTAGGGGATTGGAGGACCTTGATTATGAGGAGCGTCTGCAATCGCTTGATTTATTCTCCCTGGAGAAGAGACGCCTGAGGGGGGACATGATAGCAATTTTTAAATATCTAAATGGGGATCTAGGCTTAGAAAAAAAGCTGTTCAGTCGAAGGGATTGCATGAGAACTCGGGGGCATACAATGCGATTAGAGGAGAAGCGTTTTAACCTCAGGCAACGTGGGGGGTTCTTTACTGTTAGGGCTACAAGATTGTGGAATTCTCTACCACATGAGGTGGTTTCTGCGGGTAGTATGGTGGCTTTCAAAAGACTCTTAGACGTACATCTCAAGGATCAGAACATTCAGGGGTATGCAAGATGATTACAGCCACACACATCTACACAGGTTGAACTGGATGGACTTTTGTCTTTATTCAACCTCACCAACTATGTAACTATGTAACTATGTAACAAATTTGTCCATTGAGGTCAATAGAATTATGTCATCACTATGAGCCAAATGCTTTGATCACAGTTGGGGCACAAAATTACAATATAAAATCCCACTTGGGACTTAAAAAAAGAAAAGAGAAAAAAAAATGCACAGGAGGGGCGGGATCACCACCCAAATGCACGGAAGCCACCGCTCTCCTGCCAACATTCACAAAATCGTATCTTCCTAAATAATCTGTATACAGCAAGACATGGTGCCAAATGTATCAATGTAGATGTGGGTGTGGCTACGTAGCACAAAATATTGGGCGTGGCCTAAAGTGTCCTGGTGTCTGAGCCTATGTCCAGTATACATTACACATACTGTATATACCATTGTTGTAATATATATTATATATTATATAGTGTGACAAATATTTCCTAAAATTAATCTAAATCCAAAAAAAATTCCCCAATTTTGGTGGAGAAGGGAATGGTTTTTATTATCATTTGTGTCCCAATGGAGAGATTTCCAGTTCTGGAGACACAGCGAGAAATGAGAAGAAATCTCCCCAAAGTGAGCCCAGCCCCCTCCTGGACAGTTGTCACCGGAAGCCGTGTCCCCATCAGAAGATTTCCCCTCTTCCTGTTCTGGTGGATCTTTCATCACTTTATATCCTGTAACATTGGTGATCAGGACTATTAGAGAGGGTGAACCTACCTGATGGGTTCTAACTCCTCCTCTTCCCTCCTCTATCCAGTGACCCCACTATGTGTATATAGAGGTGACCCCACTATGTGTGTATAGAGGTGACCCCACTATGTGTATATAGAGGTGACCCCACTATGAGTATATAGAGGTGACCCCACTATGTGTATATAGAGGTGACCCCACTATGTGTATATAGAGGTGACCCCACTATGTGTATATAGAGGTGACCTCCCTAATATGTAAATTCAGTATCTATCTATCTATCTATCTATCTATCATCTCTCTATATATATACATATATTGTATATGTATATATATTTTTTATTTATTATTATTATTTATGTACATGTATATACTGTACATCGTTTTTTTTTATATATATATATATATATCTATGTATACACACACACAAATATTTATATATATATATATATATATACTGTGTGTATATATATATATACTGTATATACTGTATATACAGTGTGTTTATATATATATATATATATATATATAATTTTTTTTTCCTTTTTAATTATTATTATTTATATATATATAATTGCAGGGATCGCTGAACTTAAAATTAAGTACAAAATCAAAAATAGTTGCAAAGATTACATAATGGAATCTTTTAAAAGCACATTCTGTCATCTTTGTACCTTTTTTGAATTTATATTAAATTTTAGGTGCAGCAATCCCTCCTTGTTTTCTCTATATATATCCTATGGGAAGGCAGTGATTGCTTTGCACTGTGGCTTATTACTGAAGTGCCCCTCCCCCTATGTACCGGATTATATATATATATAACATCCATCATGTGACCTTTCATTATAATTCACTAATATACTACTTACTATCATCGTCATCTTCTGTGATTTTGTGGCGTCGGCAGGGCCAGATTCTGCCAATGGCAGCCCTGACTCTCCGCCCAATTGCCCTGGCTCCACCCTTTTTAGGGGCGGTAATTTGGGGCGGTGGATTTGCCCGGTGCTCCCCGGTTAATGGGCGCACATTTAGTAATATAACGGAATCTTCTTGGTTGTTGGTCAGAAGATTCTTCGCCTTGTAACCGTTCTTTCTCAGAAATCGTGTCATTGTTCTCATAGAATGAGTAAACACTGCACAGATAAAGAAATCGCTTCCTGCTTGGTCAGAGTCAACTCAGCAAGTGAGCGGCAGTTGGTGTGCCAATCCTATTTATAGGCAAAGGGGGAGGGGCCACACGCTGAATGAGGTGTTCTATTTTTAGTTCTAACTGTCAAAAATTCAAATCTGCCAGCCAGCCTGGTAACCAACTGTCATATAACCAGGTAACCAACGGTATACAAATTTTAACCCCTTCCCTACTGGGAACATTTTTATGTTTTTTGCACTCATGTTAAAATCAGCAGAAATGACTGTAAATCCCCCCAAATAGGAATATATTTCCTGAGGCTCTGGAGAATAAAATTGCGGCAGTTGTAATTTTTTTTGTCACAGAATATTTACACATTTATTTTATTAATTGCATCTTTTCAGAAAAAATATGCTACAGTGAATTTTAATGCAAACGAAAACAATATTATATAAATTTTTTTGCAGGACAAATGTGACAGAGTAGCTCCTGGACCATTTTGCCGCATTCCAATTTGCCACTAGCTAACCCCGCCTTTTTCTGAGACTCTGTTTACAAGTTTAAATCAGTATTTATTGCTAGAAAATGACTTAGAACCCCTAAACATTATATATATATATATATATATATATATATATATATATATATATATATATATATATATATATTTTTTTTTTTTTAGCAGAGGTCCTAAATGGCAGTAGTTACAATTTTTTATGTCGCGCAGTTTTTGCGCAGCGTTTTTTCAACGCAATTTTTTTGGGAGACAATACACTTTAACCACTTTAGCATTGGAAGGTTTTACCCCCCTTCATGACCAGGGCTTTTTTTGCAAAATGGCACTGCGCTACTTTAACTGTCGTGTGACACTGTACCAAAATAAAATTGATGTCCTTTTTTTTCTACAAATAGAGATTTCTCTTGGTGGTAATTGATCATCTCTGTGGTTTTTATTTTTTGTGCTATAGACAGAAAAAGACTGACAATTTTGAAAAAAAAAAAAAAAAATATATATATATATATATATATATATATATGTATTTATTTATTTTTTTTCCTTTCTGCTATAAAACATTCCCAATAAAAAAATGTAAAAAAATCTAATTTCTTTATAAAATTAGGCCAATATGTATTCTGCTACATATTTTTGGTAAAAAAAAAAAATCCCAATAAGCGTATATTGATTGATTTATGCAAAAGTTATAGCGTCTAAAAACTATGGGATAGATTTAGTGACTTTTTTAAAAATATTTTTTATTAGTAATGGCGGCGATCACCGATTTTTAGCAGGACTGTGGCATTGCGGTGGACGAATCTGACATGGGTAAGTCACACTTTTTGGGACCAGTGACACTAATACAGTAATCAGTTCTAAAAAAAAAAAAAAAAAATGCACTGTCACTGTATAAATGACACAGGCAGGGAAAGGGTTAATTAAAGGTTTAAATGTGTTCCCTATGAGTGCTTTCTAACTGTGGGGAAGGTGCTCTTACTAAAGGAAAACCGAGAGCTGTGTGCTTAGCAGAAACATGAGATCTCCATTTTCCTCTCTGGCAATGTAAACAAGGCAGAGCGCTGCTCTGCCTCTCTACGAACGATCGCCGGGTTCCCTGCAGATAGCGCATCTGCCGAATCCGCTGATTGGCTCCCACTGTGTCCAATCACAGCGGGATCACAGATCAGAAGAAGAAGATGGCGTACAGGTACGTGAATTTGTGCTTAAGGGTCGCCCTGCCATAGTATATGTATGTGGGGGCGGTTAATGAATTTCCATGATAAAACACAATATATATCTCTTTTTCTGTATAATATGAGAGATGATGTCATAGTGAGTAATGTGAGTAATTACTCGCGCTCGTGGAATGGCGCCAAACTACGATACTGAAAAATCTCCATAGGCGAGGCTTCAAAAATGTCTTCTGATCTCCAGTTTGGAGTTACAGAGGGAGTCTAGCGCTGGAATTTTTGCTCTCACTCTGATGTTTGCGGCTATACCTCGCATGTGGGGTGTGAAGAGCATTTCCATAGCTGGACTTCACCTACTGTATGTATGTGTTCACCACTGTGTGTGGGGACGGGGGATGGAGGGGACGTTAAAAAATGTGTTATCTTTATTTATTTCATTCCACTTATTATTTTTTTACACTGTTCCTTTTATTGTTTATTTTTTTTTTTCAATAATCACTTTTATTGCTTTTGCAAGAAATGTAAACACTCCCTTGCGGTAACAATACAGCATGACAGGTCCTCTTTATGGGGAGATGTGGGGTCAATAAGACCCCAAATCTCTCCTCTACCTTTAACTGGTTTCCGACCGGCTGCCACCTATTTTCTGCGGCAATGTGGCTTTGCTGCGCCAATTGACATAGGTCTACGTCAGTCGTGAGCACCGGTGGCGCGCTCCTGCCCCCACTCGGCAGCGGGGAAGCCAATGCACGGGGCAGGTGACTCTGATTGCTGCCTGACACCCGCAGTCGCTCCCCGCCAGAGATGTATAGTAACTAAGTAGAACTACTTCACTACTGTACTTAAGTACCGTAAGGCGGTATCTGTACTTTCCTGGAGTAGAATTTTTTTCTCCTACTTCCACTTTTACTTCACTACATTTTTACAATGGTTTCAATACTTCTACTCCGATATTTTTTTTTTGTGCTGCATAGTTACTCGTTACTATTATAAAGATTACCACTACCAGAACAGTAGATGGCAGGTTTCATGAAGCTCAAAACATGTGTATTATCAGCGCATAGGAAAATAAAAGCTACTGTATGTATAAATAAAAGCTGCATTTGAAATAATAAAAAACAATATGATGTTCAAACTTTTGACTTCTTTCTTTAATAACTACATAACACAGTACTTGTACTTTTACTTTCAGTACTTGAGTAGCAAAATTTTTAGAAAAACTACTTGCAATACTTAAGTACAAGAAATGTTGAATACTTTAGTACTTCTACTCAAGTCACTTTTTGATCGAGCACTTCCACTTCTACTCAAGTATGGGTTTTGAGTACTTTATACAACTCTGCTCCCCGCTGAGAGAAGGACGGTCGGATATTGTAAACACAGCTGACCGTACTTCTCCCTGGAATGATCACAGAGCTCCTGTGATCCTTCTATGTAGGATCACATGTCTCTATGATCATTTCACAAGCCACGCCCCCCCACTGTTGGAATCACTCCCCTAGGCTTATATTTGATCACCCACAATGTTAACCCCTTCCCTGCCAGTGTCGTTATTACAGTAACAGAGCATATTTTTAGCACGGATTACTGTAGTAATGTCACTGGTCCCCCCAAAGGTGTCAAAAATATCAGTTAGGGGTCCGATCTGTCCGCCGCAATATCGCAATCCCGCTAAAAATCGCAGATCGTCGCAATTAATAGTAAAAATAAAAAACAACTAAAATTACATAAATCTTTCCCGTAGTTTGTAGGCGCGATAACTTTTGCGCAAACCAATCAAAATACTCTTATTGCGATTTTTTTTTACCAAAGATATATAGCAGAAAACAAATTGGCCTGAATTGTTAAAAAAAAATATTGTTATTTATTTTATTTTTTTGAGAATGTTTTATAGCAGAATGTGAAAAATATATTTTCTTTTTTTCAGAATTGTCGCTCTTTTTTTGTTTATAGCGCAAAAAAATTGCACAGGTGATCAAATACCACCAAATGAAAGCTGTATTTGTGGGAAATAAAGGACATCCATTTTATTTAAGTACAGCGTCGCATGACCGCGCAATTGTCCTTTAAAGTAGCGCAGTGCCAAATTGCAAAATATGGCCTGGTCATTAAGGGGGCAAATCTTCCAGTCCAGAAGTAGTTAAAAGGAAAGGCACTATTTGACCTATTGTTGTACATGGGTCAAATCCCTCAGGTGAGAGCAGAATCTGTCAGGTGGTGAAATATTGAGGATTCCAGAGATCCAAGCTATCAGATCTTGTTTTTTCTTTCTTATTTCTTTCTTTCTTTTTCACATTTGAGTTGTAAATTTCACATTTGGTGCATTATGTATTCATTTGTTTTTAATGCACTCTTTTAAACACAGAGAGAGAAGTAGATGTGGTCTATAGCATCATAAATGATAAGCCTCCATCCCAATTATATAAGAACAGAGAGGTGGGGAACCATACAGTATCTCACAAAAGTAAGTACACCCGTCACATTTTTGTAAATATTTTATTCTATCTTTTCATGTGACAACACTGAAGAAATGACACTTTGCTACAATGTAAAGTAGTGAGTGTACAGCTTGTATAACAGTGTAAATTTGCTGTCCCCTCAAAATAACTCAACACACAGCCATTAATGTCTAAATCGCTGGCAACAAAAGTGGGTACACTCCTAAGTGGAAATGTCAAAAATGGACCCAATTAGCCATTCTCCCTCCTCGGTGTCATGTGACTCGTTAGTGTTACAAGGTCTCAGGTGTGAATTTGGGAGCAGGTGTGTTAAATTTGGTGTTATCGCTCTCACTCTCTCATACTGGTCACTGGAAGTTCAACATGGCACCTCATGGCAAAGAACTCTCTGAGGATCTGAAAAAAGAATAGTTGCTCTACATAAAGATGGCCTAGGCCAGTGATGGCAAACCTTGGCACCCCAGATGTTTTGGAACTACATTTCCCATGATGCTCATGCACTCTGCAGTGTAGTTGAGCATCATGGGAAATGTAGTTCCAAAACATCTGGGGTGCCAAGGTTCGCCATCACTGGCCTAGGCTATAAGAAGATTGCCAAGACCCTGAAACTGAGCTGCAGCATGGTGGCCAAGACCATACAGCGGTTTAACAGGACAGGTTCCACTTAGAACAGGCCTTGCCATGGTCGACCAAAGAAGTTGAGTGCACGTGCTCAGCGTCATATCCAGAGGTTGTCTTTGGGAAATAGACGTATGAGTGCTGCCAGCATTGCTGCGGAGGTTGAAGGGGTGGGGGGTCAGCCTGTCAGTGCTCAGACCATACGCCGCACACTGCATCAAATTGGTCTGCATGGCTGTTGTCCCAGAAGGAAGCCTCTGCTTAAGATGATGCACAAGAAAGCCCGCAAACAGTTTGCTGAAGACAAGCAGAAATAGGACATGGATTACTGGAAACATCTCCTGTGGTCTGATGAGACCAAGATAAACTTATTTGGTTCAGAGCATGTGTGGTGGCACCCAGGTGAGGAGTACAAAGACAAGTGCATCTTGCCTACAGTCAAGCATGGTGGTGGGAGTGTCAGGGTCTGGGGCTGCATGAGTGCTGCCGGCACTGGGGAGCTACAGTTCATTGAGGGAACCATGAATGCCAACATGTACTGTGACATACTGAAGCAGAGCATGATCCGCTCCCTTTGTAGACTGGGCCGCAGGGCATTATTCCAACATGATAATGACCCCAAACACACCATCAAGACGACCACAGCCGTGCTGAGGGTAAAGGTGATGGACTGGCCAAGCATGTCTCCAGACCTAAACCCTATTGAGCATCTGTGGGGCATCCTCAAACAAAAGGTGGAGGAGTGCAAGGTCTCGAACATCCACCAGCTCTGTGATGTCATCATGGAGGAGGGGAAGAGGACTCCAGTGGCAAACTGTGAAGCTCTGGTGAATTCCATGCCCAAGGAGGTTAAGGCAGTGCTGGGAAGTAATGGTGGCCACACAAAATATTGACACTTTGAGCCCAATTTGGACATTGTCACTTAGGGGTGTACTCACTTTTGTTGCCAGCGGTTTAGTCATTAATGGCTGTATGTTGAGTTATTTTGAGGGGACAGCAAATTTACACTGTTATACAAGCTGTACACTTACTATTTACATTGTAGCAAAGTGTCATTTCTTCAGTGTTGTCACATGAAAAAATAGAATAAAATATTTACAAAAATTGGAGGGGTGTACTTACTTTTGTGAGGTGCCTGTGTGTGTATGTATATATACACAATGTGTATGTATATATGATCAAGAGAACTAAATATATGTAAAATATATACTGTATGTATATTAGTAATATAAATGGAATAATAAAAAAATATATATATATTTGATCAGGAGAACAGCCCTCCATTTATATAACTGACAGAGGAGTGGCAGCTCTCTCGTGACGTACCTGTGTGACAGCAGGGGACCCAGGCTGGATGAGGGGGGACACACCTCTTGCATGCCGCTGGTCAGTGCATAACCCTGGGGATTTCACAGCCGCTATAGCATGAAGATGGGGGAATCTGTCAGTGGGGGGCAGAATGAGCGGTTAGAGGAGTGGGGGCCCGTCATGTTACTATAGGTGCAGTCAAGATACGGAACTTAGAAGGGCCACAGCTCGGGCCCTGAATGAGTCCAGGGTCCAAAATTTGGCAGATAGATAGGGAAGATCTACCTCTGGGGGCCTCTAGTATCCCTGTGCCAAATGTGGTGTCCCTAGCCCCCAAGATTAGGTCAGCTTGGTGCAGTATGGCAAGCTTGGAGTGGGCACAGTTGCAGGGCCACAGCCCGGGCCCCGAACATGTCCGGGGGGTACAAATTTGGAAAGGAGGTAAGGGAGGTTTACCATTACCATCCCATAAATGTTGGGGTTCATTAGCCCAAAATGTCTTTGTCAAATTTTTATGGGGTCACTTAGGCTTATATGGCTGCCAGTCAATACCACAAAGCGGGGAGGGCTGGGTACCATATTAATCCCTATAGTCTTAACTATCCATTAAGCGGGGCTTTGCATTACCTATGTTCCGCAGGATTTGGCCAATTAGTTTGGCAAGTACAGTGCCCTTAATTCCCGTGGTTTGGGTACCACAGGGCGCTAAATTTGTAATAGCTTGACCCGCTAACTTTGGCACGGTCGTAGTCTAGACATTTGAGGGCCCACAGATTGGGCCGCCAATGAGTCCGGGGGGCCTTATTTGGCACAGAGGTTGGAAAAGTCTTATTTCACCAAACATGTTGGAGTCACTAGCCCGAAATTTCTTGGGCGACTATTTCCAGGGCCCCTCGAAGTTGGGAGTGCTAAGTACTATTCAACAGTACCTACAGAGCGGGGCTCTGCAGTTCCTGTATTCCATAGTGGTTAGCCAAATCTACCCCTATGCAGGTCCCTGAAACAATTAAGCATTGGCGCTGAAAAATGCATGTGCCCCGTGGGGATCCTATAGTATCTCTGAGCCAAGTTTGAGGCCCCTAGCCACCAGGGTTCAGGTACTACGAGGCCCTCAGTTTCGGTCAGCTTTGTACTGTATGGCAATCTTCGAGTGGGCACAGTTGCAGCTCCCCAGCTCGTGCATTGAACAAGTCCAGGGGCCCATATTTGGCACAGAGGTAGGGGAGATCTTCCTTTACCACTCTAAAAAATGTTGGAGTAGCTAGCCAAAAAGTTTCTGGTCAACTTTTTCAGGGCCCTCTTGGGAGTGTGTGGCCCTCGAGCAGTACCGTGGAGCAGGGAACCAGCTGGGTACCAGATTAATCTCCATATTCTTAGCTATCCAATGGTACCTGCGGAGCAGGGCACCTGCTATGGTACCTATGTTCCACAGTATTCAGGCAAATTCAACTCCCATGCCAGTCCTCATGAAAATTAGGAATCAGCCCAAAAAAAATGTGTTTGGTGCCCATAACCCCCGTGGTTCGGGTACCACAGGGCCCTAAATTTATGGTAGATTGGCCCGCTATGTTAATCTATGGCTCAGTTGCAGTTGGGAATTTGGGGGGCCACAGCTTGGGCCCTGAAAGAGTCCAGGCTCCCACAGCTTGAGCCCCTGGACATGTTTGGAGCCCAAGCTGTGGCCCCTCAAAATTCCCTACTGCGCCATTTATTAACATAGGCTAGGCCAAGCTAGCCTAAACGTAGGGCCCCGCGTTAGCAGAACGATGTTGCCCAGGGGCACCAAACTTGGTACAGGAATACTATAGGATCCCAAGGGGCCATGAACATTTTTTGGGGCCAATGCTTAATATTCATGGGGACCTGCATGGGGGTGGAATTTGCCTGACCACCACAGGACACAGGAAGTGCGGAGCCCCGCTCTGCAGGTACCGTTAAATAGCTCATGTCAAAGAATTCCTACGGTATCCAGCACTCCCTGCTGCGTCATACGGCCCAGAGGCCACATACTTTCAAGGGGCCCTAGAAAAAGTTGACCAGAAAATCTTGGGCTACCAACCCCAAAATGTTTAGGGAGGTAAAGGAAGGCCTACCCTACCTTTGTGCCAAATACAGTATGGGCCCCCCGGACTCATTTGGTGTTCAAGCTGTAGCCCCTCAAATATCCAGACTACGACCCTGCCATAGATTAACATAGCAGACCAAGCTTCTATATATGCAGGGCCCAAACCCCGGGGGTCAGGGCACCATACTTGGCAAACTTTTATACTACAAGACCTCCAGTAGCCACACAATATTTTTGGTGGCAATGCCTAATTTTCACAGAGACTGGCATGTTGATTGACTTTGGCCAAATACTGTGGACAATAGAAAATGCAAAGCCCCACTTCACAGGTACTTTCGGATAGCTGAGACTATAGGGATTAACTACTTGCTGATGGGGCATAGCCCAATGATGGCTACAGAGCTGTTGACTTATTCTGGGAGGGCATACAGGGATGTCCTCCCAGAATCAGGCTTCCCGCGGATTGTGGTAAAGGGCCAATGACAGCGGCCCTTTACCACGTGGTCGCTCCATCCAATGATGGAGCAATCGCTTGTCAACAAAACTCTGCATGTCCGGTTCAGCTCTCTCCTTGCATGCTGTACACACTGATCGGCACCACCCATGCCACATTCATGCCCATCTCTGCCTCATTCATGCCCACCTGTGCACCATTCATGCCCACCTGTGCCTCATTCATGCCCATCCATGCCTCATCAGTGCTCATTTGTTCCTCATCTGTGCCACATCAGTGTGTCCCCCGCCGTCACGCAGCCTGTGTCCCCCGCTGTCACGCAGCCTATGTAATGCTGGTCATGCGGGTACTGCTGGAGAAAGAAGCGGCTGCAGTAGAGAGCAGAGCTGCTTCTTCCTGTATGGCTCCCAGTGGCGTCGGGAGGGGGGGGGGCTGACTTGGGCTATAGCCCCGAGTGGTCCCCCACAAAGCCCCGGGTCTCCTTCTGGTAATAAATAATTATTAGCCCCGAGTCTAACCTGTGCTGGCCCGGTGTTGTGCCGATATCGGTTTTCCCAAAGAAACGAGTTTCCCCTTGCTTTCGGCGGCAGAGCCTTGGCCTGGCTCTACTGCCTACACTGGTTGCTAGTATGCCGCTTGGCATCTACCAACCAGTGATGTCACGTGACGTCAGCATTGTCACGTGACTGTAGGAGAGCGCGGGCAACGGTCAGAGCGGAGGAGGATTTCAAATTCCTCCTCTGCTCCTACAACTGACTTCACCCCCCGGCCACCTCCCTCTTCTCCATGCGTGCAGCAGCGGGCTCAGCTTAGAGCCTGGGGGGGGGAGGGCGAGAGCCCGCACGGCACACAGAGACTGTTATTCTGGAGCGGAGCCTGGAGAAAAGCCAGCCCAGATCATCCTCGAATTGCAGTATGCACTCAGGGCTTTCCAGGAAGAGGTAAGGTAGAAGTAGGTAAATGCAATACAGCCGGGGTGTTTTTTTTATTTTACAAATCCTTTGTTACAAAGGATTTGTAAAATAAAAAAAACACCCCAGCTGTATTGCATTTTCCTACTTCTATCTTGCAGTTTTCCTTGAAATAGTTATGTGTGTTCCAGGCTATAACTATATAACTGAGAGCTTATGTGGATGATGCTATGGACGGAGCCTAGGGACAAGGAGCCCCCAGTGGAGTCTACAAAGCCTTTGTAGACTCCACTGGGGGCTCCTTGTCCCTAGGCTACATCCATAGCATCATCCACATAAGCTCTCAGTTATATAGTTATAGCCTGGAACACACATAACTATTTCAAGGAAAACTGCAAGATAGAAGTAGGAAAATGCAATACAGCTGGGGTGTTTTTTTTATTTTACAAATTCTTTGTAGATTCCACTGGGGGCTCCTTGTCCCTATGCTCCATAGCCAGGGCCGGCGCTCCCGCTAGGCAAACTAGGCAGCCGCCTAGGGCGCACTGCCGCCTAGGGGTGCACTGTTGCCTAGGGTAGGATGACCAGACGTTTCCGAGGACAGTCTCCGGACTAAGGACACTGTCCCCGGGCCAAATCTGTCCCCGGGTTTTTCCCCGCTTTGCAGGGCCGATCCTGGGTGGGTGCACTGTGAGCTGGGGCAGAGGGGCCGCGCCCAGGGCCCGCCCTGCCATAGGTTCCGCTGAGCCTATTGGGCTGCCTCTGGAAGGGAAGGGGGGGGCAAGGGCGAGCGCCACCTGATTAAACAGAGCAGGGTTCTTCTGCTTACCCAGAGCGGCCGCTGTAATGTGAAGTCCTGCCTCCTGGACCGCCGCCAACCTATGATAGACAGCACACTGGTGACGTCTATCATAGGAGCCGGTCCAGGAAGTTGGACTTCACATTACAGCGGCCACGCCGGGTAAGCAGAAGAACTCTGCTCTGTGTAATCAGACGGTGCTCTAATCCCCATACACTGGTCACTCTGCATTGGATGGGGGCACTGGACACTCTGCATTGGATGGGGGCACTAGTAACTCTGCATTGGATGGGGGCACTGGTAACTCTGCATTGGATGGGGGCACTGGTCACTCTGCATTGGATGGAGGCACTGGTCACTCTGCATTGGATGGGGGCACTGGTCACTCTGCATTGGATGGAGGCACTGGTCACTCTGCATTGGATGGGGTCACTGGTCACTCTGCATTGGATGGGAGCACTGGTCACTCTGCATTGATGGGAGCACTGGTCACTCTGCATTGATGGGAGCACTGGTCACTCTGCATTGGATGGGGGCACTGGTCACTCTGAATTGGATGGGGTCACTGGTCACTCTGAATTGAATGGGGTCACTGGTCACTCTGCATTGATGGGAGCACTGGTCACTCTGCATTGGATGGGGTCACTGGTCACTCTGCAATGGATGGGAGCACTGGTCACTCTGCATTGATGGGAGCACTGGTCACTCTGCATTGATGGGAGCACTGGTCACTCTGCATTGATGGGAGCACTGGTAACTCTGCATTGGATGGGGGCACTGGTCACTCTGCATTGGATGGAGGCACTGGTCACTCTGCATTGGATGGGGTCACTGGTCACTTTGCATTGGATGGGGTCACTGGTCACTCTGCATTGGATGGGAGCACTGGTCACTCTGCATTGATGGGAGCACTGGTCACTCTGCATTGATGGGAGCACTGGTCACTCTGCATTGGATGGGGCCACTGGTCACTCTGCATTAGATGGGGGCACTGGTCACTCTGCATTGGATGGGGGCACTGGTCACTCTGCATTGGATGGGGGCACTGGTCAGGCCGGTAAACTGGTAAATATAATATATACAAAAGCAGCAGTCCTGTGTGATCCCCAATATTGATATTACTGATATTTAATATTGGGGATCAGATAACACAAGACTGCTGCTTTTGTATATATTATATTTACTGCTGATATATAATATTGGGAAATGGCCTGGGCTGGGGATCACACAGGACTGCTGCTTATATTACAATTTACTGCTGATTTATAATATTGGGGATCACGCAAGCCTGCTGCTTTTGTGTATATATAGTATATTTACTGCTGATCAGGGCCGGTGCTTCCACTAGGCAAACTAGGCAGCTGCCTAGGGCGCATTGCCACCTAGGGGCGCAGCCAGGAGTCGGCACTCTCTCTCCATCATGAATTCTCCATCATGAATGATTATTGTGAGCTGAGGCGAGGGGCGGAGGTGGGAAGAAGGGACAGCAGAAGATGCCAAGTGTCTTGGGCAGTGGCGGAACTACCAGGCCCTGGCTTTCCACCACTGTTGAAGGGGCCCCAAAAGGCAAGAAGGGAGCCCCTCAGAGTGCTGCCTGCATGATGATCCTCTTCAGGTGGAGCTGAGCGGCCTTAAACCTGGGCAGGAAGTGACTCTCTGCACTGAGCTGGTGGCCAGCCGTTTATTTCCCTGGGTCGGTATTAAGCAGGGAGCGGAGGAGAGCTGAACCTGAGCCAGAGCTCGGCACTGGAGGGCGGAACCTTTACTGGGGCAGAAGAGACGAGGCACCAGAATGGTCTGAGGAGGTTGGTGATGAAGGACTCGCGGAGCTCTCTGACTGCTGCTTTTCCCTCCACCAGGAGCCACCACGTTTAACAGGGGTTCGGGTCACCAGGTGTGCCATGAGAAATTGGGGTCCCTGGGAGTGTCATGGAGGATTGGGGTCCCCAGGTGTGACACGGAGGAACATCAGGGTCCCTAGGTGTGACACGGAGGAACATCAGGATCCCCAAATGTGACATGGAAAAACATAGGGATCTGACATAGAGGTACATTGGGGTCAGTGGGTATGACAGCATGACATAGAGTAATATTGGGGTCCCAGGGTGTGACATGGAAAAACATCAAAGTCCCTGGGTGTGACATGGAGGGACATTAGGGTCCCCTGGTGTGAAATGGAGGAATATGGGGGTCACTGGATATGACAGCATAACATAGAGGAACCATCAGTTCAGGGTCACATAGAGGAGTTTTTAACGCCTTCCCTTTTTTTTTGGGGGGGGGGCGCAAGTAGCTGGTCTTGCCTAGGGCATAAAATAGTCTAGCACCGGCCCTGCTGCTGATATATAATATTGGGGATCAGATAACACAAGACTGCTGCTTTTGTATATATTATATTTACTGCTAATATAATGTCAGCGGTAAATATAATATATACAAAAGCAGCAGGCTTGCGTGATCCCCAATATTATAAATCAGCAGTAAATTGTAATATAAGCAGCAGTCCTGTGTGATCCCCAGCCCAGGCAATTTCCCCAATATTATATATCATCTGTAAATATAGTATACTGTATATACAATAGCAGCAGTCTTGTGTGACAGTAAGAGAATTATTTTCTATTTTTTTTTCTTCTTGGGGGGCGCAAGTAAATGGTGTTGCCTAGCCCTAGGGCACAAAATATTCTAGCACCGGCCCTGTCCATAGCTTTCACATAAGCTCTCACAGTTATATAGACGCCAGTGTGTTTTGATGTGTGCACAAAGGTGTGTGTGTGTGTGTGTGTGTGTGCAGATATATAATCTATCCTGCTCCCTGCATGAGATTACTGCCGTCTTAAATATAGGTATATATAATACTCCTAATTGCTAATTATTAACAATTCCAAGATTTGGTGTCATAATGGGTTCATAGAACATTTAATGGTGGGGCATTGGGCAGGGGTGAGGGGGGGCATTGGGTGGAGCTTGGGCGGTACTTACTTTTAAACGTGGGAGGAGCTTGGGGCGGGACTTACTTTAAAATGTGGGAGGGGGTTATCAAATTTACCTTCAGGCTGAAGCCCCTAGTCTTTTTCCCACCTAGCAACGCCCCTGATGGCTTCTGTCACAGACGGAGGAGGGGTGCATTTCATATCACTCTGTCTGTGACAGAGTCGGAACTATACAGGAAGCAGCGGCTCTGTCACTGACTGCAGACATCCTAAGTCTCCCCCAGCACTTAAGCCGCCGGCCAAAGGTGGGAGACTCCCACAAGTCGCGGGAGACTTGGAATGGCCATCTCTATATAAACACAGAGTGGCTTCAAAACAAAATGGCCGCCTCAAGATAAACACATATGGCTACAAGGCAATGGCCCCTGTCCTGTCAGAAAACTGCTACTCATCAGAATATGTAACAGAAGTGATGTTCTTAGCCAAAAATGCTTACTGCGTATGCAGACATCCCAACCTGCAAAATTTAATTTCATGGAGGCGGCAATCCGCACCGCTGCAACCCCTCATGCGCACACGGTACCCCCTCCCCCCCTAATGAAATGTAATCTGTATACAGAGGTTTACTTCTTTTGGGAGATATTAACCGGTTGCCGACCGCCGCACGACTATATACTGCGGCGGTCAGCCCCGGCCAGGCAGAGTGACGTATCGGTACGTCACTCGCCTGTCACTGACTTGCGAGCCTATCGCGGGCGGGCGCGCGCCCGCCGAGGCGCGCGCCCGCCGCGGCTCGTTCACAGGCAAGTCAGTGCGTGTGACCGGCGGACTCGATGTCCGCCGGCCACACTACGATCGCTCCTGTGAAGGGAGAAAGACAGAGCAGCTTGTGTAAACAAGCTGCCTGTCAGTTCTCCCTGTGTAAAAGTGAAGATCTGACCGCTCTACTATGTAGAACGGTTGATCTTTGCTTTTACACCAATAGCCATGTCCCTACACAGTAGAAAGCACGCCCCTAGGACACACTTAACCCCTCCCTGTCCAATAAAGTTAACCCCTTCCCTGCCAGTGTCATTTTTGCAGTAACAGTGCATATGTATAGCACTGATTACTGCAGTATTGTCACTGGTAACCCCAAAAGTGTCAAAAATGTCAGTCAAGGGTCCGATCTGTCCGCCGCAATGTCGCAGTACCGAAAAAAAAATCGCAGATCGCCGCCATTATGCGTTAAAAAAAAAAACACCAAAAATGACAAAAATCTTTTTCTTTGTTAGTAAACGCGATAACTTTTGCGCAAACCAATCAAAATACGCTTTTTGCGATTTTTTTTACCAAACATAGGTAGCATAAAACAAATTGGCCGAAAAATGTTAAAAAATTTTGATTTTTACTTTTTTTTTTGGGGAATTTCATATAAAAAAATGTGAAAAATATTGTTATTTTTGCAAAATTTACGCTCTTTTTTTGTTTATAGCGCGTGATCAAAAAATCGCACAGGTGATCAAATACCACCAAAAGAAAGCTCTGTTTGTGGGAAAAAAAGGACGTCAAATTCGTTTAGGTACAGCGTCGCACGACCGCGCAATTGTCCGTTAAAGTCACGCAGTAAAAAATCGCAAAAAAACCCCTGGTCCTTTAGCAGCCAAATCCTCCGGGGCTTAAGTGGTTAAAGGAACACACTAACCACCATCACCACTTCAGTGATTTGAAGTGGTGATGGTGGGAGGAGTCAGAAACACTGCACATGCTGGGGTACTTACAGATAGGTGCACTCCTAGCACATGTGACTTAGGCAGCTAGAAAATGTCATGTCCTTATTCATACATGTATGAACAGGGACATGACATTTTATAATGACAGAACACATTGCAACAATTTACGCACACTAATGCACATACCTTTTATACTTATTTTGCAGACTATGCCGGGCTCTGTGGTATGCCGGGCTCTGTGGTGCCGATCTTTGTGGTATGCCGGGCTCTGTGGTATGCTGGGCTCTCTGGTGCCGGTCTCTCTGGTGCTGGTCTCTGTGGTGCCGGGCTCTGTGGTATGCTGGTCCCTGTGGTGTGGCGGGCTCTATGATGTGCCGGGCTCTGTGGTGTGCCAGGCTCTGTGGCGCCAATCTCTGTGGTGTGCCGGGCTCTGTGGTGTGCCGGGCTTTGTGGTGTCCTGGGCCCTGTGGTGTGCCGGCTCTGTGGCGCTGGGCTCTGTGGTGCCGATCTCTGTGGTATGCTGGGCTCTCTGGTGCCGGTCTCTCTGGTGCCGGGCTCTGTGGTATGCTGGGCACTGTGGTATGCCAGTCTCTGTGGTATGCCGGGCTCTGTGGTGTGCCGGGCTCTGTGGTGTGCCGGGCTCTGTGGTGCCGGCCTCTGTTGTATGCTGTGGATATCCTGGCAGGGCTGAGGGCGGCAGTGTCAAAGCTCAGCTGTCAAGACTGTGAGAATGGAGCTGCTATTTCCTCCGTAGGACTGGCTCACAGGCGGAGTGATATCAAGTGCACTTCGCCTGTGAGAGGAGGAGTCATACAGAGGAAGCACACGGCTGCAGTAGAGAGCAGAGCTTCCTCTGTATGGCTCCTCCTCCCACAGGCGGAGTGCACTTGATATCCCTCCGCCTGTGAGCCGGCCCTAAATAGCCGCTCCGTTCTCAGTCATGACAGCTGAGCTCGCCTCTGACACTGCCGTCCTCAGCCCTGCCGGGATATCGCCCTGCGCTCGCGGGTGTCCGTGAGTGCAGGGCGAATGCGGGAGACTTGAGATGTCTGTGTATGCCCCATGCGTTCCAACATGGCCGCTATGAGTTCCAATGGGTTTCCTAATGTGACAGAACACGAGGGCATCGGCCAACATCTTCCTACACCCAGACAAGTCTTCAATTTCACACTTATTTTAGCAGTAAACTCACCTTATATCCTGAAATAGAAGATTCCGTTTTTATTATTATAGTATATACAGCGACAAGCCTGCAGGCAGAAGGTGGTGACGGCCATCTTGGTACACCCCGCACTGCTCAGCACCAAACTGATTATATTGTGAAAAAAGACTATTTCATTGGTCGCAGTGAAATACTATATTTCAGGATATAAGGTGAGTTTACTGCTAAAATAAGTGTGAAATTGAAGACTTGGCTGAGTGTAAGAAGATGTCCGCTGCCGCCTTCATATTCTGTCACATTAGGAAACTTATTGGAACGCATAGCGGCCATGTTGGAACGCATAGAGCATGCGCAGTAAGCAATTTTGTTCCCAATGTCACTTCCGTTGCATTTTCTGATGGGTAGCGGGATTCTGATAGAACACCGCTGCTATTTCAGGAGTGTGCTGTTACTATGGTAACCCAGGATGTGTTTACTCCTGGAAGGAGAGATGTCTACTCCCTGCAGGTCTGGCCGCCCATTCCTCTCCAATCACTATGCCCACCACACTGACTTCCTACAGTTTGTAAAGTAAATCCGCATTTCACCCGGGGTTCACACTCTGCAACAACAGGCTCCGCCCACTGCGCTGTCATTGTTAATGGTTGGTTGCTAGGACCTCCACTTATAGCAAGACCCCAACCCTGATGCAAGTGTGTGGGGGGGGGACTGTGAGGACCCTAATATAAAGGAGGGGGGATGTATGGACCCTAATATAAGTGGGGGACAACAACTGTGGGGACCCTAATATAAGGGAGGGGAGCTAATAACAAATACAAAGATAATCCTGCGCTAAAAAATCATGTGACCACCAATGGTAGTTCTGCTGCCGTTCATCACAGTGTGAGAAATGAATAAAATATTTAGGTTACAGCAAAACACCTAAAATAGCAACAATTTGGAATAAAAATGTGAATAAAAAACACTATATTGATCAAAATACCTAAAGTGCTAAAAATGCATAAAAAATATAATTCATAAACCCTCATACAAATGCATCCAGTGCTAAAACATTCAGTGTATAATACAGCAATTGTGACAAGCAAGTGTCCAGTGAAAATCCTCCAATAAAAAAATGCTTGCGTGCTACAAGTTCATACAGCATGTGGCCAATGAAGACTCAACAATGCTTCAAATGTAAAGTGCTATCAGTGCAACTTGATCCATAAATCCATAAATTGACAAGCATGTGGCCAGTGAAAGTTCCTTAGTGTTCCTCCAAAACAAAGTGCTGCAAAAAGTGGTAAAATTCCAAAAGTGCTCGTGCTGTGTCCAGGGATCCACTCCCCTATGGTAAAACACACTTACCAGATCTTGTGGCCCCCTTAAGTCAGAAAGGCTGTGGGTCTATCGGGCTGAACTGGTAAGTGGGACCAAGTGAGGTTCCTGTAGGTTTTCACGAAAGCCTATGGCTCCTTAAAGAAGAACTTCCTTACAATTAGTGACTTATTAAGCCTGACTGGAATACTCCCAGGACGTTGCTAAGTACTCCCAGCACGTTGCTAAGTACTCTCAGGACATTGCTATGTACTCTCAGGATGTTGCTAAGTACTCCCAGGACATTGCTATGTACTCTCAGGATGTTGCTAAGTACTCCCAGGGCGTTGCTATGTACTCCCAGGGCGTTGCTATGTACTCTCAGGACATTGCTATGTACTCTCAGGACGTTGCTAAGTACTCTCAGGACGTTGCTAAGTACTCTCAGGACGTTGCTATGTACTCTCAGGACGTTGCTATGTACTCTCAGGACATTGCTAAGTACTCTCAGGACGTTGCTGAGTACTCTTAGGACATTGCTGAGTACTCCCAGGACGTTGCTATGTACTCTCAGGACGTTGCTGAGTACTCCCAGCACGTTGCTAAGTACTCCCAGGGCGTTGCTAAGTACTCCCAGGGCGTTGCTAAGTACTCCCAGGGCGTTGCTAAGTACTCCCTGGACGTTGCTAAGTACTCCAAGGACGTTGCTAAGTCCTCCCAGGGCGTTGCTAATTCCTCCCAGGGCGTTGCTAAGTGAGGCCTAGTCTAGGGTGACCAGACGTCCCCGGATTGAGGACACTGTCCCCGGTTTTGTCCCCGGATGGGATCTGAACAGGGGCCGGGCAATTTCAATGACAGTCAGTGCAGAATTAAAGAATACAAATTCTGAATAACAAGGTACGCCGTCGCTCCTAGCTTTGGGGGTGTATTATTTCCATTATCTGTGCCCCTTTTCTGATGTGAGACACAGAGGCAGTCAGAGCCATGATAGAGCGCCCCCGCCTGTGAGTTATCATAACACTGATGATCTTAACTGCTTGCCAAACGTCCCACACAGATTTACTGCGGCCGGGCGGCTCGGCTGCGCACAATCACGTAGATCTGTGTGATTATGTGCACGCGGTTTTCGGGGGCATGCAGCGGAGAAACCCGCCTGGCAGGGGCTTTGTAGTCACATAGTGACGTCAGCGACACTGATAGATTGAACGGATAGGGCGGCACTGGTGAGTTGCATTAATGGGGGCGACACTGATAGATAGAACTGATGTGGCAGCACTTATATGTTGCACTGATGGGCAATGATAGATTGAACTGATGTGTCGGCACTGATAAGTTGCACCGATGGGGTGACACTGATAGATTGAACTGATGTAGCAGCACTGATAAGTTGCACTGATGGGCAATGATAGATTGAACTGATGGGGCGACACTGATAAATTGCACTGATGGGGCGACACTGATAGATTGAACTGATGTAGCAGCACTGATGAGTTGCACTGATGGGCAATGATAGATTAAACGGATGGGGCGGCACTGATAAGTTGCACTAATGGGGGCGACACTGATAGATTAAACTGATGTGGCGGCACTGATATGTTGCACTAATGGGGCGACACTGATAGATTGAACTGATGGGGTGATATTGATAAGTTGCACTGATAGATTGAACTGATGTGGCGGCACTGATAAGTTGCACTGATGGGTCGATACTGAAAAGTTGTAATGATAGGTGACACTGATAAGATGCACTGATGGGATGACACTAATAAGTTGCACTGATGGGGCAACACTGATAGGTTGAACTGATGGGGTGGCACTGATACGTTGCACTGATGGGGCAACACTGACAAGTTGCACTGATAGGTGGCACTGATGGGGTGGCACTGATAAGTTTAATTGATGGAAACTGATATGTTTAACTGATGGGGCACTGATAAATTGCATTGATGGGGTGACACTAAGTTGAACTGATAAATTGCACGGATGGGGCGGCACTGATAAGTTGCACTGTTGAGGCGGCACTAAGTTGAACTGATAAATTGCACGGATGGGGCGGCACTGATAAGTTGCACTGTTGAGGCGGCACTGACGGGTTGGCACTGACAAGTTGCACTGATGGGATGGCACTGATAAGTTGCACTCATGAGTACTGATGGGGCTGCACTGATAAGTTTCACTGATGAGATGGCATTGACAAGTTGCACTGATGAACGCACTGATTGTTGCACTGGTGAAGGGACGGCACTGATAAGTTGAACTGATAGGGTGGCACTGATAAGTGGCAATGTTGGGCATTCGTAAGTTGCACTAATGAGGCTGCACTGATGATCCAGTGCCCTGATTATCAGTGTAAAGCAGGGGTGCCTTGGCAAACTGCCTTACAAATTGCACAAAAATTGTATACAAGCCAGCACGTGGGTGAAGCCTGCCTTTTACGTACACAAAGCCACCAATTTTCCTTGTGCACCATTAGGACCTTCTAGCTGCCGACATCATAATGACCAACGGCATCATCAGTTAACCACTTAAGCCCCGGAAGATTTTACCCCCCTTCCTGACCAGGGCCTATTTTGCGATTCGGCACTGAGTGACTTTAACGGACAATTGCGCGGTCGTGCGACGCTGTACCTAAACGAATTTGGCATCCTTTGTTTCCCACAAACAGAGCTTTCTTTTGGTGGTATCTGATCACCTGTGCGATTTTTTGATCATGCGCTATAAACAAAAAAAGAGCGTCAATTTTGCAAAAATAACAATATTTTTCACATTTTTTTTATATGAAATTCCCCAAAAAAATGTAAAAATCAAAATTTTTTAACATTTTAGGCCAATTTTTTTTTTTTACCATATGTGTGGTAAAAAAAATCGCAAAAAGCATATTTTGATTGGTTTGCGCTTACTAACAAAGGGAAAGATTTTTGTAATTTTTGTTGTTTTTTTTTAACGCGTAATGGCGGCGATCTGCGATTTTTTTTTTTGCGGGACTGCGACATTGGGGCGGACAGATCGGACCCTTGACTGACATTTTTGACACTTTTGGGGTTACCAGTGACATTACTACAGTAATCAGTGCTATACATATGCACTGTTACTGTAAAAATGACACTGGCAGTGAAGGAGTTAACTGTATTGGAGAGGGAGGGGTTAAGTGTGTCCTAGGGGTGTGTTTCTAACTGTGATTGGCTGTGGCTTGATGTGTAAGAACAATGATCAACGGTCCTACATAGTAGAACCGTTTGATCACCATTCTTACACAGGGAGAACTGACAGGCGGCTTTGTTTACTCTAAAAAGATAAAGAGTTCCTGCGAGCTACCTTTTAGTACCAGATTTTTAAAATGCCGCAAATACTTCACTTCTCATAAAAAGTGTAATCAAGCTAAAATATATAAAATAGTGTTGCGCAGAAGATTTTTATTCTGCGCAACACTATTTTATTTGTTTACACTAGCCGCCTGCCTTTCTCCCGATGTCACGGACGATCGCGAGTGCCCGGCGGACATCGGGTCCGCCGGGCACACGCGCGAGGGGGTCTGTGACTGAGCGGGAGTGTGCATCCGGCGGCGCGCGCTCGCTCCCAAAACCCTTACAGGCTAGCGACGTAGCCCTACGTCGCTCTGCCTGTGAGGGGCTGACTGCCGACGTAAATAGTCGTGCGGCAGTCGGCAAGTGGTTAATAATGAAGATGTCAGCCGTCTGCATAGCATCCTTGTTTGACCCTTCCCTACCCCTCTCCATCAGCATTGGGGTCACATTAGCTGGGCGATGGAGAAAAACTGAGGGAGAAGAGAAACATTGGAATACTAGTCAGTACCAGTTTTCAAAAGTGTACAGTGCTGTACCGTTTTGCTTTGTAACGTTGGGTGTCCTACATGTGTGGACGTTGCTGCATTATGTAAAACTATTAGAATCGTTTTTTACATATTATAATGTGGTGCCTTGAGACTGTCCATCATTTTTAAAGGGTCCCTTGACTAGAAAAAGGTTAAGAATCACTGTTGCAAAGAATGTATTCACTGTGCCCTGTCAGCCTTGCCGATTATTGGCTCTCCTTTCCTCACAAAGAGCCTGTTAGCAAAGGACTGACGATTACCAGAAATTCCTGTTTTTACACGTGATCAGCTTTTATATTATTATTATTTTATTTATTACAGGTACTTATATAGCGCTGTCAATTTACACAGCGCTTTACATATATTATACATTTACATCACATGGTAAAGGGCTGCTGTGATTGTCCTTTTACCATGATCCATGATTAGCTACCAAAGGACACAGCATTTAGGGAGCGCACCTGATGCGCACCCCAGGGACGCCCTCCCAAAACTGGAGAGCCGCGCTGTAGCTGTCCTTCGGCTATAGCACAGTATATCATTCTTTAACCACTTTACCACCGCCCACAGTAATATTACTGCGGCAGAGTGGCTCGTTATCGTCTGACGACGTAGTACTACGTCGTCAGACACTCCCCCTTCTGGGCGGCGCTTGCGCGCCGCCGGAGGCTCGCTCCCGCTGTTTTCAGTCACAGCGGGAGTCGGGCCAGGGGAGGAGCAGCGGCGATCGCCGCCGCTCTTCCCCCGATCGTCGGGGATCTAGTGTGGAGATCCGCCCGCCTGTGTAAACACAGGCGGGCGGATCTCCATAGTGACAGGGAGTGACAGATCGGACTGTTCAGCATAGCTGGACATCCGATCTGTCCATGACTCACTCAGTCCCCTCCCCCCCCCACACGTCAGTAAGCACCAGGCATACATTAACCCCTCCCTCTCCAATAAAATTAACCCCTTCCCTGCCAGTGTCATTTTTACAGTAACAGTGCATATATATAGCACTGATTACTGCAGTAATGTCACTGGTACCCCCAAAAGTGTCAAAAATGTCAGTCAAGGGTCCGATCTGTCCGCCGCAATGTCGCAGTCCCGCAAAAAAAATCGCTGATCGCCGCCATTACGCGTTAAAAAAAAAAACACCAAAAATGACAGAAATCTTTCCCTTTGTTAGTAAACGCAATAACTTTTGCGCAAACCAATCAAAATACGCTTATTGTGATTTTTTTTACCAAACATAGGTAGCAGAAAACAAATTGGCCAAACATTTTTAAAAAAATTGTTTTTTACATTTTTTTTGGGGGGAATTTCATATAAAAAAATGTTAAAAATATTGTTATTTTTTCAAAATAAATGCTCTTTTTTTGTTTATAGCGCAAAAAGTAAAAATCGCACAGGTGATCAAATACCACCAAAAGAAAGCTCTGTTTGTGGGAAAAAAAGGACGTAAATTTCGTTTGGGTACGGCGTCGCACGACCGCGCAATTGTCAGTTAAAGTCGCACAGCGCCGAATCGCAAAAAGTGGCCTGGACGGAAGACAGCAAAATCCTCCGGTGGTAAAGTGGTTAAACAAATGAATTCCCTGTTTAGGGCATTTATATGGTTTCATAAATTTCTCAGACTCAATCTGCAGCTTCTTTCACTTCCAAAGGACAGAGGAGGTATCGGCCTTTCGGATGTGGCTAGGTACTACCGGTCAGTCCAACTTTCGAGAACTGTTGACTGGCATGGTAATGAGAGCACTAAGCAATAGGTGTCCATGGAAATTGAGGACTCCTCACTCCTTCTCTGGAGCCTACCTTAGCTACCGACCCAGGTCCCTCCAGATGTAAAGTCCCATCCAATGATTGGTATTGCTATATTCAAATAGCCAGAGCTGGCTTTCGGTTCACCGATGTCTCCCCCCCTCCGTTATCACCACTGACGCCCATCATTGGGAACCCAGACTTTACGTCCTGGATTCACTAACAGAAACCTAACACCATTATGAGAAATCCCAACTACTTGATTTTTGGACACAAAGCAGGTTACCTGCCCAAGTGGAATTATCTCTGTTTAGACCCACCACCAGTCTTTTGGAGCACTATCCAGCTCAGATATTTCCTCCAGACATTCAGTAAGTCTAAATACTCCCAGCGCAAACGAACGCAGTTTGAATCAATCTGTCTGAAAGGGGAACCTGCTAGACACACGTTTTGCTCATATAAGGCTCCATTCAGATATAGGCATCTCAGATCGTGAGCAGAATGTCTGCGATTCTGCCCGTGATCCTGATCCATTGCAAATTGCGGGTTGCCTGTGCGATTCCGATGACTTGCAATGGCACCCCAAATGCAGCGCGATTTTGCCGCGATTGTCGCCCGAGGAATCACGGAACTCCTGTCCCCCAAAATAAGTTATTTTTTGGGGCGACAGGCATCCCTCGATTCTATCGCAATTTGCCAGAATCACCAGAAAATCACGCCGCGTTAGGGGTGCCAATACAAGTCATCGGAATCACACTTGCGTCCCGCGATTTGCAATGATTCGGGATCACGCGCAGAATCGTGTCAATTCTACATGCGATCTAATATGCCTATATGTGAATGGAGCCTTAAGCTTTTTGACCACGCCGTTCGATACTCCTTTGCCATTTTTTCTACACCACTGGGAATCAGACCTTGGCATTTTTATTACAACTCAACATGTGGACAAGATTCTACATTTATCTCACAAATCATCCACAGTGAATAAGTACCAGAAAATAGGATATGAGATACCATCAGCTGGTACTGGGTCCCTTACACCCTTACATGTTGCACAAAATGTGGATGTGCTGGAACTGGAGAGAAGCCAAAGAAGGGCAACAAAACTAATAAGGGGGCTGGAGGACCTCAGTTACAAGGAATGACTACAAACAATAAACTTATTCTCCCTGTCGAAGAGGCACTTACCCACTTCTGGACTGCACTACGTACATTTACTGCAGCAGGGCGGCCCGGCTGCGCAAAAAATCACATACCTGTACGTGATTTGCATGCGTGCCCGCCGTCCCCAGATTCAGAACTGATCAATCATCAGGTCCAGGCCAATGATTTATGGTCTGAATCTGCTGATCGGTTCTGACAAATCACAGAACCTCCTGTGCCTGTGTAATGTAAACACAGGCACAGGAAATTATGCAATCTCCTCTCCTGGAAGCCCTTTTAGGTTCCAGAGTCAGAGGAGACAACATCGGACAGCGAGTAAAAGCACTACACTGACACCACAACACACAGTTAGGCACATTTAACCCCTTGATTGCCCCTCCAGTTAACCCTTTTACTCCCTGTCAGAGTGTCACTAATGTTACTTTCGGTTAGGGAGTCTACAAACAAGACCTTCAAGACGAGATAGTGAGTCCAAATTGATGAAAGAAAAGGTGCATTTATTCACTGCAGTGGGAGGATACAGCCTTACAAAGCTCAGTTTGAAGTTAACTGGGCAAAGGCAGAAGTATATCGTCTAGCTAACAACATTAGGCTAACTAATTTATAGTAATGAATATGCATAAGAAATAGGCATGTTCTAGGTTGTAATCTAGGTGTGATCGTATAATTAATCCAATCAGTGTCCATATCTTCTGAATGGCAAGCTAATTGTTAAATTGGCGTTAACATCATGTGACTGACAAGAAAAAGGAACTAGCAGCAGTCCGCCATGACAGTTGTTGGTTCAAACTGGTTCTGACCACAAATGTCTATTCTTTGATCAAACAGGAAGGTAGGTTTTCATCAGGTGGTGAATGTCATCACAGGTTCAGACTAATGTTTCCTACAGTTAACAGAAAAGTGTACATTAGCTTTTGAAATGAAATGACAGTGAATAAGCAGTAACAGTATATATGGGATATAGAGAACACATTTATCAGACCCACATGTATTTACTCAATTCCCTCCTCTTGACCCCTATGGTGGGGTCACTACCCTATTTTCCCTACCTAATACAACACCAAGGGTCCACAGTACTACTTCACTGCTAAGTGGAGTAAAGTTCTTCTTAGGGTGTATGTGGATACTAGACTTTACACATTCGCATCATGTCATTGATATCATGTGAATCTGCTGGATTGACTATCTGGTAACACTCTATCTCTTCCTTGGAGGTCATCTTCCTTAGTCCTAACTGTCAGTGTAGTAATCTTTTGTAGTCCACATTTAGCACACCTAAAAAACAAATAGCTCTACATTTTCGTACAGGCATAGATGACTCATTGGTACCTTATATGCCCTGATGTCATTTTCCTCAACTACAAAAAGGGAGGGCGCTAATGTCCCAATATAGCAGGAACCATAACTATGGGAAGGTATCCACTTATAAGAATTTTGACCACAGATAAAGTAGTAAGGACATATGGTGTAGAACATATGGTGTAAAAAGTCTGCAATCAGGGCAACGTATATACTCATTGTCTGATGATTGGAACATCTGGCTGCAGAAACGTTTCGCATCCTGGGATATTGCCACATTCCAGCATGGATTAGCGAATATAGATTCTGATCAAACAGTGAGAAATTATCCACTTCAGCTTAAGTATAGCCCAGTGAGGGCTCAATAGGATTTATAGACACGCAGATAATCTTGGCCCCACCGTTTCTGGGTGCATGTATTCCCGTGTAGTCCTGGGGGCTAAAAGCCATTCTGCTGCCTTAACCACTTAAGCCCCGGAGGATGTGGCTGCTAAAAGACCAGGGGGTATTTTGCTATTCGGCGCTGCGTGACTTTAACGGACAATTGCGCGGTCGTGCGATGCTGTACCTAAACGAATTTGACGTCCTTTTTTTCCCACAAACAGAGCTTTCTTTTGGTGGTATTTGATCACCTGTGCGATTTTTTGATCACGCGCTATAAACAAAAAAAGAGCGTAAATTTTGCAAAAATAACAATATTTGTCACATTTTTTTATATGAAATTCCCCCAAAAAAAAGTAAAAATCAAAATTTTTTAACATTTTCGGCCAATTTGTTTTATGCTACATATGTTTGGTAAAAAAAAATCGCAAAAAGCGTATTTTGATTGGTTGGCGCAAAAGTTATCGCGTTTACTAACAAAGGGAAAGATTTTTGTCATTTTTGTTGTTTTTTTTTAACGCGTAATGGCGGCGATCTGCGATTTTTTTTTTTGCGGTACTGCGACATTGGGGTGGACAGATCGGACCCTTGACTGACATTTTTGACACTTTTGGGGTTACCAGTGACATTTCTACAGTAATCAGTGCTATATATATGCACTGTTACTGTAAAATTACACTGGCAGTGAAGGGGTTAACTTTATTTGAGAGGGAGGTGCTGTGTGTGTCCCTAGGGGCGTGCTTTCTACTGTGATTGGCTGTGGCTTGAGGTGTAGGGACACTGATCAACGGTCCTACATAGTAGAACCGTATGATCAGGGTTTCTACACAGGAAGTACTGACAGACAGCTTGTTTACACAAGCTGCCTGCCTTTCTCCCTCTCCCCCGACGATCGCCGAGTGACCGTCACATTGTATACCTTTTGTCTTGGGGATGTCCCCAAATTTCTTTTATTATATTTAGCATTAGGCGAATGTTCAAAATAGTGAAACATTTGTGGCATTTCTAGACACACTGGTATTTGGGCAGCCTTGTATTGTTTGAAATCAGAGTGAAGGTAAATTGGTTTAACATCTGGGGCCCTATCAAGGCCAATTGGCCAATTTTCAGCCTGGCCCATAAATATACAGTTTTCCAGGTGGTTAAATTAATGGGAATGTTATCAGGTGTATACCTTTTGAACTGTATGGTTTTTGTGAACAGATCCAGCAATTAATCAAGTTACCCCTTATGCCCGCCAACATGTGCAATTTGTACAGGTGGTTTTCTTCTATAGCCTTCACTACTAGGATCAAGCAAAGGCATAACAGCAATTTACTCATCTTTTAAGGATGGCTGTACTTTCTTGCAATGGGTGGCATATATCCGCGTCTGTATTCCTTCCAACTTTACAGCTGTGACAGTTGTCAGGAGCACTTGGTAGGGTCCCAAAAGTACTTTCACATGTTCTTTTATTGGGACCCACTCACCACCTGGCTTTAAGTCATGTGTTGCAGTTACTTGATCTGGATCTGGAATAGAATCAAAAACAAGCTTGTGCATCGTCGTTAGTTGCTTGTGCAAGGCAATTACATAAGCAGCAAGATCTTTATACATTACAGCAGTCTGATGTGGAAAATACAGTCGTGTCTTAGGTGGGCCCCAAAACAAAATCTCATAAAGGCTCAAATTCTCTGTCTTATAGGTAGGGGTAGTCCTGATGCTGTAAAGAACCAGAGGCAATAGTTCTGGCCACTGTTTCTTCACTGACCCTTCCTCTCTTTCCAGCATTAGTTTAGCTAGCCTGTTCTTAACCACTTGCCGACCGCCCCACACAGATTTACTGCGGCAGGGCGGCTCGGCAGCACATAATCATGTATATCTGCGTGATTATGTGCACACGGTCTCAGCAGGGCGCGCTCATTGCTGAAGCTGCGCTCTTGCTGTGATTAGACACAGCGGGAGCCAGACCGTGGGAGGAGTGGGCTCGAACGCCGCTGGCCTCCCGCATTCTTCAGAGAAACTGACAGGAGAGCCGCCTGCCTATGTAAACAAAGCAGGCGGCTCTCCTGTCACACAGGCACAGTGAGATTGTTTGTTTCAGCTAAGCTGAAACACCGATCTCTGTGCGCCTGTCACAGAGCCCCCCCAGTTATCAAGCACATTTAGGCTTACATTTAACCCCTTGATCACCCACAGTATTAACCCCTTCCCTGGGAGTGTCATTTATACAGTAACAGTGCATATTATTTAGCACTGATTACTGTAATAATGTCACTGGTACCCAAAAATTGTCACCCCATGTCAGATTTTGTCCGCCGCAATCCCGCTAAAAATCGCTGATCGCCGCCATTACTAATAAAAAAAAAAAAAATTAAAAGTCCAAAAATCTATCCCATAATTTGTAAACGCTATAACGGTTTGCGCAATTGGGAGTCCTCACTGTCAGAATCAGGCTCATTATTCGAACCTCTAGAGAGCAGTGGTACCCTGACAGATAGCTCTGACGACCCTGTTCCCCTTTTGCTGAGGTTCTACAAATGCATGATTCTCGTATGCAGCAGAGTGCCAGTACTAGTGCCGCTCTACCTTCTGGTGAACTGGCGAGCATCCAGGTCGTACCAGCACTGCAGTAACACTTGGTGACGTGGCGAGTCCCATAAGTGCAGTTCAAGCTGGTGGGGTGGCTAGCACAAGTAGTGTTCCGCAGTCACCAAGAATTCGAGCACAGGCCTGTAGAGCCCATGGTGCTCTTCCTGATGTGCTTGCAAATCCTGATTGGCAGCCCACAGATTCTGCCGTGCCCGTACTTCCCCCATTCACTGGCCAACCCGGAATTCAGGTGGAAGAAACATATTTAATGCCCCTTGATTTTTTTGAGCTGTTTTTCATGGAAAATCTGTACAGATCTATTGTGGACCAAAGCAATGCTGATCAATTTATCGCCACAAATCCAAATTTGACCCTTGCCAGACAATTCACATGGAAACCTATCACTTTCTCCGAATTTTAGACTTTTCTGGGCCTATCCCTCAACATGGGCATTACTAAAAAGAATTAGTTGCGGTCATATTGGTCCACTGATGCAATTCATCATATGCCCATGTTCTCTGCTGCCATGGCCACGACTACAATGGTTTATGCACTTTAACGACAATGAACTCTGTCATCCTCGGGGTGACCCTAGATATGATTGGCTCCACAAAATTCGGCCCCTCGTAAACCACTTTAACCAAAAATTTGCAGCCTTGTATATCTCCCAACAAATGTCTGCATAGACAAGTCCCTGATTAAGTTTTCTGGGTTGAGAATTTATAAGCTCTGTGACAGGGCAATAAGTGAAAGTGGAGCCCCCCAACTACACAGACTACTAAGGGAGAAGCGGCAAGATTGTTTGGGACTTGATGTCACCCTTATTCGGAAGTACCCCTTTTAATTTGGCATTGGCGCATGTGGCACCGTGCAATATAATTGGCATCTCCCAATGGCTTACAAATGTCCCACTTAGACAGGGGGAGAGAGCCTGCTTGAGTTCAATGAATTGCTCGCAGTGAGGTGGAAGGACAAACAGAATGTTTTCATTCTGCCTTCCATTCACGCAGATATGGCAGTCCAAATTACAATGGCGACTGGTGATGTTGAGAAGCCCCTCTGTATGCACGATTACAACCTTTAAATGGGGGGGGGGGGAGGACTTCAGTGACCAGATAATGAGGCCGTACTTAGTTGCCCGTAAGGCCAGACCATGGTACAAAAAAGTGTCTGTATATTTATTCCAATTGGCTCTGCTGAATGCTTATGTGCTATACAAAGAGTCAGGAAAAAGTGGATCTTTCCTGAAATTCCAGGAAGAGATCATCACAGCCCTTTTGTGTCCAGAAGGTGCTGTGACCCAATTTCCCAATCTAGATGCAGTGAGCCGGCTGCATAAGAGGTATTTTCTGGATGTCCTCCCTGGTACCCCTACCCAAAAAGCACCCCAAAAAAGATACAGTGTCTGTAGCAAACGCGGATTTAGGTGTGACACCCACTATTTTTGCCCCTTCTGTCCTATTGATCACAAAAGATGTTAGATGGCTATCGCATTCTGAGAGACCCTAGCCTGGAACATTTATAGTTACAATAAAAGTGTGTAAAAAAAAAAAAAAAAAACATAAAAAAATAGTAAAAAAAAAAAAAGCCATAAATAGCTGTCGTTTTATTGTTCCTACTGTTTTACTGTATGTTTTACTATAATGCTATTCTGTAATGTTTTATTGTTAGTGTGTTTTATTGTTAACCATTGTTTGCTTTGCAGGTACACCATTCAACTGCAGCACTGATTTGTTATTTTGACAGCAACAGGGTTTGCTCTCAATATACATAAATCAGTGACTCCAGCACTGTAGGAGGTGATTTCACCACCGCAGTTAAAAAAGAGCTTTTATGGTGAAACATAGGGGCTGGGGTGGACAGAGGGTGAATCGCCCCTATGCTTTGCCATATATTTTTTATTCTTTTTGGTACAGATTGCAATAAAAAAAAATAGAATTTTTGTTAGAACTTACCGTAAAATTATTTTCTCTGAGTCCTCTGACAGTCGCCGCCCACTCATACAGTCTGCACTTCTGGGTATTGGTCTTATCCACAGGAGTAAGCTAGGCATAAGATTTTGTTAGAAAAAATTCACAAAACCTTTGTATAGACACACCTACAGGGGGCTGTCCCTCTGGTCCAATACCCCCAGCTAGCAGCATTCCCAAATCAGTTTGGTAGCAAGCAGTATAGAGATCCAAGAACCCCAAAAGAGGCGACTGTCAGAGGACTCAGAGAAAAGATGGCCCGCCCCCCCTCGGCAGTAGGGAAGCCAATGCACAGGGCAGGCGGCTCCGATTGCAGTCTGACACCCGCGATCGCTCCCCGCTGAGAGAGAAGGACGGTCAGCTGTTGTAAACACAGCTGACCGTTCTTCTCCCTGGAATGATCACAGACTGCATATATTTAGCACTGTAGTAATGTCACTGGTCCCCCCAAAAGTGTCAACAATGTCAGTTAGGGATCCGATCTGTCCACTGCAATGTCGCAGTCCCGCTAAAAATCGCAGATTGCCATCATTACTAGTAAAAAAACAATAAAAATGACATAAATCTATCCCGTAGTTAGTAGACTCGATAACTTTTGCAAAAACGAATCAAAATGAGCTTATTGCGATTTTTTTTTTACCAAAAATTTGTAGCAGAAAACAAATTGACCTAAAATGTTAAAAAAAAATGTTTTTAAATTTTTTTTTGAGAATGTTATATAGCAGAAAGTGAAAAATATTGTTTTTTTTTCAGAATTGTCGCTCTTTTTTTGTGAATAGCGCAAAAAAAAAAAAAAAAAATAGCACCAGACCCTCCTGTATAACACTAAACTGATGACCTATAGGAGGCTTTAAAAGTGTCACCTATGGAAAATATACGATACTGAAGCTTGTTTTAAGTTCATGGGCGCACGCACATGGACATGTTGGGTATCGATTTACTCGATGCAACCTCATCTGTTAGATTTTACCAAAAAATTGGGCAATCTATTACCTTTGTGTGTCCTAAAATTAACTTTAGTGTATTTTTTACTGAAATGTTGCGTTTTGTAGACCTTTGTGGCAATATAGTGTGACATAACAAAAACCACTATTTTTTCTCTAGGGTGTCTGTTTTCAGAAAATATATAATGTTTTGGGGGTTTTATGTAATCTTCAGACCTAAAATGATTTTTGAAGCATGTGTGCAAAAATAAAACCCCTGTAAAAACGGCTCTGGCAGCAAAATGGTTAATGAATGCGAAGCAATCAGTCAGTGTAAAATTAAAAAAAAAAAATACCAAAGCAAATCTGTCCCTTGATGGTACCCAGGGACTGTTTTAAATGAGATTGAGAGAAGCCAAGATTCAGTCTACAACATACTTGTGAGGATGGGACTTCTTGGCCGCACACCAGAGCACATTATATTTCAAGGTCTTCCTGGATCTTTATATTGTGAGTATGACTTCATCAGACATTCCTTTATCCTTCAAAAACTCTGGCTTCATGGACCAAGCTGATAAAGCAACTGTAAAGAAGGATGGAAGATCGGGCCATGTGTCAGGAGGTGTGAGCCGGAAAAAGACAATGGATCTTTCAACGTGTTCACAATGTTGGAATACCATTTTCTACTGAGCTGGTGAGATCAGAATGACCAGGATTTCCTCCACCTGAATCCTGTGCAACAGAAATGGAAGAAGCTGTATTGGTGGGAAAACATACCAGAGAGAACTGGTTCCACAGTGTCACCAAAGCACAAACCAAATCGCTTAATGACCGTAACAGTCTGCAGATTCCTGATCCTGGAAACGATCTGGTTAATTTCGCATTGAACGCCATCAGATTTACATTTGGTGTGCCCCTCTGCTGACAAAGTGCCACTCTCCAGGTGAAAAAAAAAACACATGCCAATCTTCCACTCCCAAAAAGTGAACTGCACACAAAGTAGAAACATGGAGCCCTGTTAACAACAGGATGAGATTAACCTCTTCTTGGGCAGCACGGTTTCCGGTGACCTCATGTGATTAATATATGCTAAAGCCATAGCATTGTTGGACTGGACTCTTACCAGAAAGCCCAACAACTAGTCTTCCCAGTGCAGAAGAACCAGGCGGATCGCCCAAAACTCCAGAATATTGATGGATAATGATCTTTCCTGTGGAGACCAAGTCCCCTGCACTGAAAGGCGACCTATCACTCCTCCCCATCCCATCAGGCTGGCATCTGTCATCAGCAAGAAATGGGGAAAAATTATCTTCCTGTCTCCGACCTCAGAGGAGACATACACCAGTCTAGCGAATGTAGCATACAGGGAAGCAGAGGCAAGAGTCCTACAACAGAGTTCTCTTGTTCATGCCAACAGCTTATCCTGCCGCAGAGGCCTGGAATGGAACTGAGAAAAAACATCTGCCTAATAGAGGTAACCATCTTCCCCAATACTCTCATTCAGAGACGAATTGAGGGATATCTCAGGGTTCGGAGGAAAGACACCTGATTTCTCAGGGCAATACCACCTAGAGGAAGAAAAACTTTTGGCCGGACCACGTCCAAGAGCAATCCCAGATTTACCAGTCTCTGGGTCAGCATAGACATTTCTGGAGACTGAGAACCCAGGCAAAGCATCCCACAGTTTGAACTGCGAGGGACACATTGTTCATGCTGATGAACAGATTGCTCTCTAAGTGTCATGTATCAGGTCAGGGGCCGAAGTTCTAGGAGGGCTTCCCTTGCGGCTAAGTGCAGAGTGCCCCTGAAGGTGGTCACAGGGAGTACCATGCTCAGAGAAGCAGGGGTTGCCAGCTGTGACAGGCTGAGGTGATGTAGAGATGTCCGCTGGATGGCAGCTGACGAGCAGGATGCACTGCTGGACAGGAGTCCCTCAGGAGTCCTGGGTGAGACATGGCAGCAGGGAGAGCCAGGAGCAGAGTCAGGAGCCAGGCCAGAAGTCAAGCACGGAAGGTCAGTCAGGAGTAAGCAGCAAGTAGGGTCAGGCGGGGTCATACACTGGTAATCTGGCAGTGGCAGAGCCAGAAGAGCAAGCACGAAGCAGCAAGCAGAAGCGGGGTCATTGGAACAACACACGGGGAGGGGGGACAGAAAACAATAAGTCACTGCGCTTTATCAATATCTAAAAATATAAATGGTTTTAGCACATATTAGCAGCCAGCACGTAAAGTTGTTGAATCCCAACCAAACACTGAAAATAATGACAAACCTGGACACACCTCTCGTACGGTTACTGCCCCTCCAACTGCTAGTGTACCTATCTATACCCAAAAAGATGGTACCTGTTGGGTCCCTACTATGACACTGATCGTAGTGTCGAGACACGTTGTGCTTTGGATATCCCTTAACCGCTTGCCGCTCGCCCGCCGTCATACGACGGCGGAGCGGAGCGACCATTATCCTGGGCCGCCGTCATATGACGGCGGCACTTTAAGCAGGGCAGGCGCGCGATTGCGTGCGCACCGCCCTGCACTGCCGGTGTCGGGGTGTCCCCGGGACACCCCCCCCCCCGTCACCAGCAGGGGGGAAACAGCCAATGGGCGTGGCTGTTTCCCACGTGATCGGCTGTGTTCCAATGACACAGCCGATCACAATGAAGGCGCCCACAAGATGACCGCGCATGCGCGATCGGAAGCGCGCAGCGCGGTCATGTCGGTGGCACTGTGTTCCGTAGGAACACAGCTGTCACCGGCGGTAGTAAACAGTCACTGACAGTGACTGTTTACTATGTGATCGGCTGTGAATCCATTCACAGCCGATCACAAAATGTAAACAAAGAGCAGTAACTGACTGTTACTAGCTCTTCTCTCCTCATACAGCTTCCAGTGTGAGGAGAGCAGAGCTAGAAACAGTGAGTTACTGCTCTGTACACATGTCACAAAGTAAAAGCACAGAAATAAATGTCCCCACACAGTCCTCAATGTCCCCCCCCAATGACACCTGTCACCCAACAGTCACCTCATCAGTGCCCAGAAATTGACACCCATAACGTTCACATGTGAGCGCAGCGATCGCGGGCAGAATCACAGCGATTCTGCCCGCGATCCGGAAATCATTGCAAATTGCGGGACGCCTGTGCGTTGCCCGTGATTTGCAATAGCACCCCAAACGCTGTGCAAAGTTGCCGCCATTTCCGCCTGCCGAATTGCGGTAACATCACGCAAACAACGCATGACGCCCAAAAAAGGTACAAGAGTTTCTTTGGGGCATCATGCGTTGTTTGCGTGATGTTACCTCGATTCGGCAGGCAGAAATCGCAGCAACATCGCACAGCATTTGGGGTGCTATTGCAAATCACGGGCAACGCACAGGCGCCCCGCGATTTGCAATGATTTCTGGATTGCGGGCAGAATCGCAGTGATTCTGCCCATGATCGCTACGCTCACATGTGAACGTAGCCTAAAGTTCACCGGTCACCAGAGACTGCCATCAGTACCGCCGTGCACCATCGCCCGTCACCTGTCACCCATCAGTGACCATCGCCCGTCACCTGTCACCCCACCAATCACCGTCACCTGTCACCCCATCAGTCATGATCACCTGTCACCCCATCAGTCATCGTCATCTGTCACGCTATCAATCATCGTCACTTGACACCCCATCAGTGATCGTCACTTGTCACCCCATCAATCATCGTCACTTGTCACCCCGTCAGTGATTGTCATCTGTCACCCCATCAATCATCGTCACTTGTCACCTCATCAATCATCGTCACCTGTCACCTCATCAATCATCATCACCTGTCACCTCATCAATCATCGTCACCTGTCACCCCATCAGTCATCGTCACCTGTCATCCCATCAGTCATCGTCACCTGTCACCCCATCAGTCATTGTCACCTGTCACCCCATCAGTCATCGTCACCTGTTTGCCATATACATGCAATCACTTACTGACCGCCTAACGACTATATGCGTCGGCCATTAAAAGCTAAATACTGGGGTTATGGCAGCAGATAGCCCCCATAACGCCGGTATTTTTTGAAACGGCGGGCGGTCGGCTTTCAGATAAGGGTGGTCCCAGTGGTGGATTCGCCGCGGAATTACCCTTACGGTGCATGGGAAGAGGTGCCCCCCCCCCCTCCTGCCGCGTCCCAGACGTTTTCCCAGCTTACCGGACCCGCCGGCAGCGGGGAAAACTATCCGGTCTCGCATCCTCAGAGACAGGAAGTCGAGTGAGGGCAAGATGGCCCTCACTCGACTCTATGGTCTTGGAGGACCGGAGCTACGTCAAAAGACGTTGCCTAGCAACCGGTTTAAAGGGCCGCTTTTTTTTTTTTCCTCTTTCAACAATTTTTTTTTTTTTTCTTTTTTAGTGTAGTTGTGAGGTGTGAGGTCTTTTTGACCCCAGATCTCACAATAAAGAGGACCTGTCATGCCTATTTCTATTACAAGGGATGTTTACATTCCTTGTAATAGGAATAAAAATTATCAAAACATTTTTTTTTAAACTGTGTAAAAATAAAAAAATAATAAATAAAATAAATAGGAAAAAAAAAAATTAAAGCGCCCTGTCCCCGTTAGCTCGCGCGCAGAAGCAAACGGTGTTCAAACCATACATGTGAGGTATCGCCGCGATCGTTAGAGCGAGAGAAATAATTTGAGCCCTAGACCTCCTCTGTAACTCTAAGCTAGTAACCTGCAGAAATTTTTAAAATGTTGCCTATGGGGATTTTTAAGTACCAATGTTTGGCGCCATTCTGTGAGCATGCGCAATTTTGAAGCATGACATGTTGGGTATCTAATTACTCGGCGTAACATTATCTTTCACATTATGGAAAAAAATTGGGCTAAATATACTGTTTTCTTATTTTTTAGTTCAAAAAAGTGAATTTTTTTCAAAAAAATCGCATTTGGAAGACTGCTGCGCAAATATGGTGTGATAAAAAATATTGCAACGATCTCCATTTTATTCTCTAGGGTCTCTGCTAAAAAAAAATATATAATGTTTGGGGGTTCCAAGTAGTTTTCTAGCAAAAAAAATGATTTTAGCTTGTAAACACCAAGTGTCAAAAATAGGCCCAGTCTTAAAGTGGATAAATGGACAACTTTGTGTAAAGCGCTACTTGGATGTTAGGCCTATGTATGTGGCCAGGCTGTGAAAAAGTGTTACACATGTGGTATCGCCATACTCAGGAGGAATAGCAGAATGTATTTTGGGGTGCAATTTTTGCTATGTACATGCTATGTGTTCGAAATATTGCATAAATGGACAGCTTTGTGTAAATAAAATGTGTTTTCATTTTCTTTCCACATTTTCCAAAAACTTGTGGAAAAAAATGACATATTCAAAAGACTCATTATGCCTCAAAAATTATACGTTGGGCTGTTTGCTTTCCAAAATGGGGTCATTTTATGGGGGTTTCCATTGTCCTGGTGCTCCAGGGCCTTCAAAAGTGCGATAGGTTGTCAGGAAATTATATGTGTAATTTGTGCTCCTAGAATGCCGGACGCTGCTACTTGGATGTTAGGCCTCTGTATGTGGCCAGGCTGTGAAAAAGTCTCACACATGTGGTATCGCCATACTCAGGAGGAGTAGTAGAATGTGTTTTGGGGTGTAGTTGCAAGTATACATGTGCTGTGTGAGAGAAATAACCTGTTAATACGGCAATTTGTAAAAAAAAAAAAAAAAAAATCTTCATTTTGCAAAGCATTGTGGGAAAAAATTACAACTTCAAAAAACTCACCATGCCCCTTATTAAATACCTTGGAATGTCTACTTTCCAAAAAGGGGTCATTTGGGGGGTATTTGTACTTTCCTGACTTTTTAGTGTCTCCAGAAATGAGATAGGCCTTCAGTACATCAGGTGCAGACTTGTATAAAGTATTCAAAATTTCTACTTGAGTAAAAGTACAAGTGCTCGATCAAAAAGGGACTTGAGTAGAAGTGGAAGTGCTCGCAGAAAAAGTTACTTAAGTAGAAGTACTAAAGTATTCAACATTTTTTTTACTTAAGTATTGCAAGTAGTTTTTTCAAAAAATTTGCTACTTAAGTACTAAAAGTAAAAAGTACCAGTAGTTTTGAAAAAAAATTTCTACTCAAGTACTGAAAGTAGAAGTAGAAGTACTGTGTTATGTAGTTATTAAAGAAAGAAGTAAAAAGTTTGAACATCATATTGTTTTTTTATTATTTCAAATGATTTATTCAAATGATTAACCTAAAGGACAATCACAATTCCTTAGGCTGTAACTTTTTGTAAACAAAAAACGGATAAAGTATGTCCCTCCCTTCCCCTTTTAAAGCATCCAACTTTTAAAGCCAGGGGTGGTCTCCTTCCTGAGCTTCCTCACTCTCACAGCCAGGCAGATCACTTGAAGTTGAAGGGCCAGGGGTGGAACGTGGTGTTTTTGGTTCGTCCATCTTTTCAGCTGATCAAAAGGCAGAACAGGAGCATGCGCAATCTTCTTAATCGCGGTTTGATTTGATTTGCTCAATTGATGATGATGTGCCAGGCCAGCTTCATCAAACCTACAACGCTTAAAGTGAAAAATGCATCAAAAACTACTAACAAAGTGGCTGTGCTAAAAATGCTAATAAAGTGCCTGCAATTTTATATATATATATATATATATATATATATATTCTTCTTGTATTCAAAATCATCGCCCACAGTATCAAAAATAAAGTGACATGTCTGTGCTAAATGCAGTGCAAATTATTCCCACAATGTAAATTTAATTCATATAAAATATATATGACAATACCACAATAAAATAAGTTGTGATTGTGAATAAGTTAAGTGCAAGTTTAAGTGTGTAAACTAAACTTTATAACGAAAAGTCCATAACTGAATTCCAATGTGCAATCTAAGAAGTGCTTGTCACTTGCTGTCAGATGCTTCCACCTTTCTTCTGTGATCTGCTCAAGTAAAGTGGTGGACTGGATAGCCTCTCTCTCTGCCTTTCACCTTAGTAGCACTGGCACTGCACTGGTTCAAAAAGCTGTCTATATTATTTTCATTATAAGAACTTGTCAGAACATGCTTCCACCACCTGTCCTTCACACTAGTAGTGCTCATTTGATTTGCTCAAGTCAAGTGCCACTGCCAGTGGCCACTGCAGTGCAGGCACAGCCGCACAGGCAGAGGCAGGCCGCAGGAAGCACAGGCCGCACCACAACACAACACTTATGGTCCATGGACCATGGATGGTCGGATAATCATCATAGCCGTCATTCTCACTCTTCTTGGTTCAAAAAAAGCCACCCATGACCCGTGTGTATATAATATATTAATATTTTATATTGATTATTTGTTTCTCAAATGGCACATTGCCATGGCAAGGATTAGGCCCTCTCTCCACAGTCCACCTTACTCACCTCATAGAGAAGAAGATGAGATGACGAAGAAAATGCTCCGAGTCCTGCTCCCGCGTCCGGCCGCCCGCGTCACAACTCCTCTCAGTAAGGGCCCTAAGGGGTGGAGTCTGAGTGACACACAACACGTTTAGAGGCGGAAACCTTGAGTGGGAAGACGGCAGCATGTCTCCTCCAGTGCGGTCTTAACTTGATGATCATGACAGTGATTCCGCGGGCTGCGGCGCAAGCGAGGCTGTGGGATTGATTGAATTGAGTTGTGCTGCCTACTGCTACACGCTACCTACTACTAAATTGTGAGTCAGTATATTTTATTTCATTTTTATATATAAAAGCGGTATTGTTGAGCACTACTAGCCACTAGATCTCCTGGCTGTCACTTTGTCACATGTTGGGGAATCACAGCGGCTCGGCTCCAGAAGTGGCGGGTGTCCCCGTCATCCTGCCAGGGCCGCCAAGAAGTTCATCACCTAATCTTAAGTTATTAATATCTTATGAGGAGAGGACCTATGGGATTGAGAATTGAAATAATTAAATATATATGGCTTTTTGAACCAGTGCAGTCAGTGCCACAGTGCCTCCCAGAGGCTATCCACCAGTGCCACCACCATTAAGTGTGTTGGTCGGTCACTCGAGCACTGAAGGAGGTGGAAGCATCTGACAAGTGAAGTGACACTTTAGATTTGCACACTGGAATTCATTTATGGACTTTTCGTTATAGATAGGTTTACACACTTCAACTTGTTGCACGCACCTGACCTAACTTATTTCATAACTTATTTTATTGTGATTTATTGTCATATTTTATATGAATTGAATTTACTGTTACATTGTGGGAATAATTATTTTCACTGCATTTAGGCTTTAGCACATTCATGTCACTTTATTTTTGATACTGTGTGGAGTGTGGGCAGGGCAGTGGGGGCAACAATGATATTATATCGATTGCACAGGCACTTTATTCGCACAGCCAAGTTGTGTTTGTTAGTAGTTTCTTGATGCACTTTAAGAGCTGTAGCACAATTTATTTGTTTGTTTCATATTTTCTTTTTATTGGAAAGATTTGGTATAGCAGCTTTTATTATACACAGCCTTTATTTTCGTATGCGCTGATTTACAAATGACATTATACACATTTTACCTGCCATCTACTGTTCTGGCAGTGGTAATTTTTTTAAAAGTAACGAGTAACTATGCGGCACAAAAAAAAATACTTGAGTAGAAGTATTGAAATCATCGAAAAAATGTAGTGAAGTAAAAGTAGAAGTAGGAGAAAAAAATTCTACTCTAGGAAAGTACAGATACCGCATTTCGGTACTTAAGTACAGTACTTAAGTAGTTCTACTTCGTTACTATACATCTCTGATCAGGTGTGATCAAGTGTGATCAATTTTCAATGATTCACACCATAGCTTGTGGACTCTATAACTTTCACAGAGACCAAATAATATACACTTACTTGGGTTATTTTTACCAAAGATAAGTAGCAGTATAAATTTTGGCCAAAATTTGTGAAGAAAAATTACTAATTTGCAAAATTTTATGACAGAAACAAAGAAAAATGTGTTTTTTCACGATATTTTCAGTCTTTTTTTATTTATAGCACAAAAAATAAAAAACCCAGTATTGATCAAATACCATCAAAAGAAAGCTCTATTTGTGTGAAAAAAAGGACACAATTTTTGTATGGGTACAGTGTTGCATGACTGAGTAATTCTCAGTCAAAGTGTGAGAGTGCTGAAAGCTGAAAATCGGTCTGGGCAGGAAGGGGGTGAAAGTGCACTGTAGGCAAGTGGTTAAGGGGAACCGGCATCTCGTGCATCTCCCCGGTGTATTGGCTTGGGTCGGAAATATCAGCTATCCACGACTTGCTTATCACTTAAAGGGAACACCTTTGCAGTACATCAGTTATGCTTATTATGCTTATTATGCTACTATTACATGTGGGTGTAAATCATTTTTAATTCATTAAACTGATTGTCTCTGCGTACTTCACCATGAGGAGTTTCTCTTTCATTATCCTTGTTAAACCCAAACGCTATCTGCCCTGGTGAGACTACCTATGAGGGTTTAAACTGACTTACCTTGGAAAGTATCCCTGGAGTGTGAGCTGGTTTGAGGATAGGAGACAACATCTATGCAGTTGATCATTGTGCCCTGGGGTTAACTATCATTGGAGCTGGTGTGGATCTCTGTCATGCCACAATATTGGGTGATCGGTGGAGACTTCTCTGATATTCAACCAGCACACTGTAAATGGGACTTTCTTTCTTGGGGTTAATTTTTTATGGACTTTTTATAATATATTTTAGGTGGTGTTCATTCCATTATGGGATCCTATGTGTATATTATCTAACAGTCACTGCGTACAGCTTGACTAACCTTTTGTTTGCTTTTATATATTGAGCGCTGCACACTTTGTCATTAAACACACGGGGAGCTGAAGATCATCCAGCAACTGGTGGCTCATGCTGTGGCTTTAAATAGGCCACTGGGTGCTAGCATCTGTCACGTATTGCGTGCCCTTTGGCGCACGTGCATGCACACTGACACATGGATGTTCGCAGCCAAGCTGTGGACAGACCAACCAGCAACCAAGAACTAAAAATGCTGGTCTTCATAACAGCCTCTGATGAGGTAGAAATATAGGGATTTAAGGCATCCTTAATGTCCACAAACGCTCGATATTCTCCTGGCTCGAGCAAGCCTATCACTGTATGCACTGACTGCTTTTGAAACCTCTACACTTGGGGAAATCAGTTGAGATTCTTGAGGTCCGATATTGGCTAAACATTGTCGTTTCGCTTTGGGACTGTGAAAAGGTTCAAGGAAAACCAGAGGAACCTTTTGGCCTCTGGAACTAGCATGGTCACTGCTTGCGAAAGAAGGTATTCAAGACCCTGAAACAGGAATAATCTTTTTTGCAGATTCATGGAAACAACATTTAAAAAAAGCATAGGGGTAAATTCTCAGAATTTCAACCTGCACTTGTGAGTCATTGTACAAAAGACCCAATCTTCCGCTACCTCCCATGTCATACTTTCAAAAAACTAATGGGCAGACTTAGCAGGCTTGAGGGACCAGGACTTCTACTGAACTGGAGACAAAACCCTCCAAGGGACAAAAGGACTGTTTCTTGAATACTGAAATAGAAGTAGAAGGAACAAGTGCCTTTAAAGTTGTAGTCTTAAATTTTCTTTTGAAAAGGGGTACAATTATCTAGATCTGGCCCAAAGAGGTTTCCCATGGAAAAAGGAACCCTGTTCAAAGCTACTTGCGGTGTAATTTTGCAGACCAGAGAGAAGTATAACTGAAAAAAACCTCTTTAGTGGGGCAAAAACCTTGTTAGGGTGCCCCGATCTGCATATACTAACGCCTTAAGATGAGACTGTAGTGGCAAAAACTGAGACCTTATGGTGGCTGCCACAAACCCAAAGGTGGACTTTCAGATAAAAGCAGACCATCTCCATATCGCCCCCATATACCCACTCATCCTCTAACTATTGAGAGGGGACAGTCCAGTACAGAGGCTTTGACCATATCGCCCATAAGGATGAGCTTCCTCAAGACTTTAAGTTCTAATCCTGCTAAAATGGCTGGCATATCCTCCTTGTCACATAACCTGGTGTCCCAGAAGTAGCCAATCTGCTAGAGGAATGGGTTCAGAACCACATGAAACTCCTGGACCCTCAGGGGGAATCATATCAGGGGGCCATGTCTAGAATCATATAGGGGGATTGACAGGGGGGACTTGTGAATTCCCAAGCTTGCTGACTTAACAACGGGATCTATGCTGATGTAACAATCCCCATCAGCCGAGAGGACCCTGTGTAAAGGAAACAGTGTTCTAGTTACTCTACTGCGATATGATCCAATGCCAGTGCCCTCTCTTAACAGGTTTGCTTACCTAACAAGGACAAGTACTGAATATTTCATTTCACTGTGCCCTTCCAGAAGTAAGCATACCTGCCGAGTAGCACTGCCGCTTCCAATAACATGGATGATTGGAAGCACACATATCCACTGGCAGCAACCCCCCTAAATTCAGGCACAGAGACGGTAACATACAGTATATTTATTGCCTGTAGCAGCCACAGATCTCTGCAGGTTATGCACAGTAATAATCCTCAGCAGACTTTACATAGAGCAGGCGGAACAGTCTTAACCCCAGCAGCTAACTCCAAGGCTGACCATCAAAAAAGCACAAAGAAAACAGGTAAGACCTATCCAGAAATAAGGGGGGAGAAGGGCACCATCATTTATGAGTACCAGCAGGTTACTAAGGCACTTATTTTGCCGCAGGACCTATTGCTTTATTGCTAAGGGCCTAGTTTTCACTGACCATGATGGGCCATGTAACTTAGGATCTTCAGGGACTCAATCCCCCTTTCTTAGAGTCCACTGTCCTGGACCTGTAAAGCATCCTACGGGAAACACCTTGATCAGTTATTTTTATTATGCCTACATTTTCCATAAAGAAACAATGTCCGCATTAGCAGCGCTCTTATAGAAGCAATACATCTCCTGTGCCTTTAAGAGTCCTTTACAACTCCTAATGGGTGTCAGTGATGATAAGCATTTAAAAACATGAATTCCAAACGAAATCCATTGGACCCGTCACCACACCAAGTGAGACCTCTCCCTTAGGTAATCAACACTCACCAGAGCTCAGATAAGCAAACCTTTAATTAATCATCCATAGGATCGTGAAATCTCCTCTCTGCCAACATACCTCTCCTCACCACGTTGGCTCCAGAGCTCAGATAAGGCAAGCCTTTGATCAGCCATAAGATCGTGAAGACTCCTCTCCAACACCACATCTCTCCTCACTACATTGGCTACCATATGAATATAAATGGAATCATAGCATAATCCAGTAACCATTTATTAGCAAAAAAACCAAAACCCCCCAGGTTAAATGCACTTACACAAAGGGACAAGTGGTTTTGACCCGAGCTGGTCACTTTCGAGTTAGTTTTTTACCTTGATCAGTTATAACTGCGCAGGGGTCCAGTGCTAAATAGTCACATTACAGGCAATCCCTGTGTTTTGTCCTTTTCCATTGCAGCAGGATCCAGGCATCAATCATCTGAGCCTCACAGCTATAGGAATGGATCTAGATAACACCAGTCTCTTAAAACTATTCATAAACATACAGTCCCACCCATGATTTGGTTGGTTCTTGAGCAGGGCCGGCGATACCTATAAGAAGGTAGGCGCCGGCCTAGTGCGCACATCATTTTGGGACGCCGAAGGTGCCTCCTCCTCCTCATTGGCCGTCTGTGTGGATTAGAGACAGCCTGAAAAGCTCCGTGTCTTCCCTGTCCAGGCGGACAGATGGTGGATGCCAGCATCCCAGCACTGTACGCAGCTGTCTCCTCCCTGCTCAAGCCGTGGGGAATGTACACAGCAGTCGCTGCATGGGAGACAGAGCAGCTGTCAGTGTTCCTTCCCCTGCCTCGGCCCCCCTCTTGCCCTGTCAGCAGCAGGGAACAAGAGAAGGCGGCCAACTCTGTGTAGCCCAGGCCGCAGATGCTTGTTCCTGATTGGGCAAGAAGAGGATCAATCACAAGAGGGGAGAAGAGCACCATGGGACATATAGTCCCAGCGATATATAGGAGAGAATTGCAGCCCCCTGCATGCTGGCTAAACTGAGAGGGAGAAGGGCAAGCCTGAAGCCAGGAAAGGAGAAAGGATCAGAGTTACTAATCTGGGGAGAGACCACAAAGCGGCCAGAGAGAAAAGAACACGAGACCAGAAGCAGGAGATGGAGCTCTTTCCTTTTGCCTGCTGGGTGAGACATCTCAGCCTGAGCAAGGAGGTAACCCTTCCTGCCAGCAAGCTCGGGACACCTCCAGGCACATCTATACAGGCATCGCTGGGTCATCAGATTGCCAGTCGGCCATCCTTCAAGAGCCTGTTCCAGGACATCCCATTCCTTTGAGCTTTGGTATCTTCAGGATTAGTGAGCGGGCGAAAGCCCACCCTGTGTACACCCTACAAAGACACTGCATGCAGACACCTTTACCCCATCTCTGTGCATGAGATCTTGCAAAGAAAACACTTTGCAAAGGTCATTCTTTATTGCTGGTCACTATTGCACAGCAATTCCCCAGAGCCCTTGTTAACTTCTTAGCACTGGCATCTCTTGGCCCTTTAAGAAGTTTATGACACCAGGAGGCGGAAGGCGGGACGCGGGGTGGAGTCAGGGGCAGAGCCAAGAGGGGCAGCAAAATTAGGTTTTTCCTAGGGTGTCAAAAATCCTTGCACCTGCCATGTTCTCGAGTAATAGTTAGCTTTGATGCCACTAAGGCATTAGACTCGGTGGAATAGAACTATTTATGGGAATGCCTTGGTAACTAATGTATGGGTTTGGCCCTACGTATATTAAATGGCTTCAGCTGTTATACAGAGCTCCCAAAGCTTGAATCCAGGTTTACGGTAGGGTCTTCAATCCCTTTTCCATACCAAGGGGTACAAGGCAGGGATGCCCATTACCCCCATTGTTATATGCACTGGCTGTGGAGCATTTGGCAATTGTCATTAGAAGACACCAGACATTAGAGGGCTGCGTTCAGGTCGGTTAGTGGAAACTAGTGATCGACCGATATCGGTTTTTCGTTACCGATATTTTGGCGAATGCATATCGGTATCGGCCGATATGTTTGTACATTTAAAAATTTTTATTTTATTTTTTTTTTTTATTGACAGTTAGTCTTGTGGAGGGATCTGGGGGTCTAAAAGACCCCAAACCCCTCCTCTGCACTTAAAAGCATTCAAAACGCCAAGTTTGGCTGTTTTGAATGCTGTCATTTTTTTTAATCTGGTGCCAGTACCCGGAAGTGATGTCACTCATGACATTACTACCGGGTTTTTGCATGGAGATCCAATCAGAGCCGAATGTGGCTTTTATCGGGTCTTCGATGGCCGTGCAGGCTGGTTGCCCGGGTTTCCCGGTGGGAAGGAGACTGGGGCGAGCCACGGAAGGCGGCGGGAGGGGGGGATGTTCCCTCCCACTCCTTGTAATGACAGCCGAGCGGCCTCTGCCTGCATCGACTCTGGCCTGTTCCTTGACCATTCTCCTCTCTCCCGTCTGTACCTGATCTGTTTGCTCTGTGTATGACCCGGCTTGTCTGACTCTGCTTATCTTCCAGTCCCCCGTGGAGCTACCAAGTTGCTGCATCGGTCCATCTAGACATCTGCCTACTTCTGGTGCTCTAATCAGCCAGCAGTTCTGCAGCCTGCACGTCCACTGAACTGGCACTCGTGCAACTCTGCACTCTTGCGCCACCTGTTTACTCTATCAGGAGCACTGAGTCAGAGGTGTAAGAGAGGCCTTCCTCTGCATAATCAGGCTCAACCCAACAGGTACCTGACAGTACAAGACAGCCATGTCTGAGCCGGAGCGAAGAACCTCTCCCCTGGATGAATGGTGCCAACACCTGACCGGCCTCCAACAGGCTGTCAAGAACCTGCAGGAAGGTTATGATCGGCTAGAGGAACGCGTCCAGACGTTATCAACACCATCCACAGCTCCTAGTGCTCCTTCCTAATCTCCTGCTGGGAACTTTGCTGCACCTACAGTTGTGATGATACCACCGGAACCCAGAGTGCCTACCCCTGAAATATTCTCTGGTGACCGCTGCAAGTTCAGGGCTCTCTGCATGGCTTGTGAACTTTTCTTTGCCTTACAGCCCAGCACCTTCTCCTTGGAAACCACTAAAGTTAGGTTTGTCATTCCTCTGCTGCAGAATGAGCCGCAATCATGGGCTCATCGTCTTCTGGAACAGAAGGCCTCCTCCCTAGACACTTTGTCCACCCTCTTCAGTGACATGGCCCAGATCTACGAAGATCCTCAGCGAACTGCCACTGCAGAAGCAGCACTCCAGCAAGGCCGCAGAGTGGTCGAGGATTATGTTTCCGATTTCAGACGCTGGAGTACGGACACCAATTGGAATGATGTGTCGCTTCACTACCAGTTCTGCATAGGTCTTTCAAAAGCCTTAAAGGACGAGCTAGCCCGAGTTGGGGTCCCACACTCGCTGAACGATCTCAGAAAATTATCCATCTAGATTGAACGGAGATTGAAAGAGCGCAGATCTGAAAGATCTGTCGGACCTTATCGCCCTGTATGGATGTTGCCACGAGTTGCCAATTCACCGGGCCCAGCCTCTTTTGAACCCTCAGCGCCTGCTCACGACTCTTCTGAACCCATGCAGCTTGGCCTACTCCATCCTTCGCTTACCAACGGGGAACGACAACGCAGACGACAGAATAATCTGTGCCTATACTGCGGGGAACCAGGCCACTATGTGAGAACTTGCCCAGCCAAACCCCGTAAGTGCCTGTCTATCTCTTCTTCCAAGTCTCCAGCTCTGCCAAGTGGTTCTTCTCATCTGGCTCTCTCAGTTCTGTTACAGCTTCCAGGAGGAACTATTCAAGTACCGGTTAAAATTGACTCTGGGGCCTGCAGCTGCTTTGTTGACCTATCCTTTGCCACTGTACACCGGATACCTTTACTGTCTAAGGCCCAGAGGCTTTCAGTTTATCTTGCTGATGGGTCTGCCATCAAGTCTGGATTAGTCTCTCAAGAGACCATTCCGTTACCCATCACCACCACTACCAATCACCAGGAACGTTTACGTTTAGATGTCATTGCCTCACCTTTGTACCCCATTATTCTAGGCATGTCTTTGCTGCAGGCACATAACCCACTCTTAGATTGGGTGGGTTATGTGCCTGCATGGGAGATTCAGTTCAAATCATCCTACTGCAAACAACATTGCATACTGAAACAACCATGTTCCCCATCATCCCTGTTATGTATGGATTCTGACCCTGAAGCTTGCAAATCTGTTCCTGCTACATATCAGGATTTTTTGGATGTCTTCAGTAAGAAAGGGGCAGAAACTCTCCCTTCTCATAGGTCCTACGATTGCCCAATTGAGCTTCTCCCGGGGGCGGAGGTGCCTTTTGGACGAATCTTCCCCATATCTGAACTTGAACTCATAGCTCTTAAGGATTACATTGATGACAGTCTGAAGAAAGGGTTAATTCGTTCATCAACCTCGCCGGGTGGAGCAGGCATCTTTTTTGTGGAAAAAAAAAGATGATTCTCTTTGACCCTGTGTCGACTACAGTGAGCTCAAACAGGTCACAGTCAAGAACAGGCACCCCCTGACCCTTGGTACCCAAACTTTTTCAAAGGCTTAGGTCAGCAATGATCTTTACAAAACTGGATCTCAGAGGGGCATACAATCTAGTCCGTATACAAGCTGGGGATGAATGGAAGACGGCATTCCGTACCCGATTTGGGCATTTTGAATACCTGGTGATGCCTTTTGGCTTGTGTAATGCCCCTGCCACATTCCAGCACTTTGTCTAAAACATTTTTAGAGACTTTTTGGATCTTTTCGTCATCGTCTATCTGGGCGATATTTTATTTTTTTCCTCTTCGTTAGAGGTTCACCAGGAACAAGTAAAGAAGGTGCTGGCTCGTCTTCGAAAACATTGTCTATCTGCCAAACGGGAAAAGTGTGAGTTTGAGCATCAAAGCATCCAGTTCCTGAGATTAATAATCTCTACAGAGGGCATACAGATGGATCCCCAAAAAGTTACGGCCATTCTGGATTGGCCGGCTCCCACAGATAAAAAAGGAATGCAATGTTTCGTAGGATTTGCAAACTTCTATCGGAAGTTCATTAAGGGATTTTCAGCCATCATTTCTCCTATCACACAGCTAACCAAGCATAGCAACCAGTTTTCCTGGACTCCCCAAGCACAGTTTGCTTTCGAAACCCTCAAACAACTGTTTACTTCTGCATCCATTCTAAGACATCCCGATCCAACCTTACTATATGTGTTGGAAGTTGACACATCAGAATAGGAAGTAGGAACAGTACTCTATCAACGCCAGGGGGCCAAAGCCCTTCTGCATCCAGTTGCATTCTTTTCTCGTAAACTTTCACCGGCAGAGAATTATGATGTAGGGGACCGTGAACTTCTTGCAATTAAAGCTGCACTAGAAAAGTGGAGATATCTCTAGGAAAGGGCAGCTCATTTTTACAGACCATAAGAACCTTGAATACTTGAGAACAGCAAGACGTATGAGGCCACGTCAAGCCCGGTGGGCATTGTTCTTTTCAAGGTTTTCCTTCCACATAACATCCAGGCCCGGGTCAAAGAATACCAAACCTGACGCTCTCTCTCTCTCCCATGTTTGGTGAGCCTGAGGAAACAGAGCTCCCTGACACCATTCTTTCCTCTGGAAACTTCCTCTTGAAGAAGACATTATCTCTCAAATTAAACAGGCCTCGGTAGAAGTTTACTCGCCCCCCAAAGACATCCTTGCAAATAAGGGATGGACTTTTATGGCACCAAGATAACATCTTTGTTCCAGAAGAAGTATGTGTCCCTGTTCTGAGTTTATGCCACGACCAGGCATTAGCAGGTCATTTTGGAGCCAGTAAGACAACTGAGCTGGTACTACGCACATTCTGGTGGCCCCATCTGGATAAGGTAAGGACTGCAGGAAATATGTGGAGGCATGCACCACAAGTACCTGAAACAAATGTAACAGGACCAAAGCATGGGGTCTGCTTAAACCACTGCCAATCCCGGACAGACCATGGAGAATGATCTTAATGGATTTCATTGTGGAACTTCCTCTGTCAGAAGGTTATACAGCTATCTATGTAGTGGTCGATCGGCTGTCCAAAATGGCACATTTCCTGCCCATGAAAGGCACACCATCTGCTCTGGAAACAGCACAGATTTTCATCAAGGAAATAGTGAGGCTCCATGGAGTTCCAAGTAACATTGTATTTGATTGGGGGGTGCAATTCACCTTTAAGATTTTGCAAAGCTCTCTCGGAAACTCTGGGGATTGAATTGTCCTTTTCCACAGCCTATCACCCCCAAACTAATGGTCATACGGAAAGGACCAACGAGACTCTAGAGCAGGGGTCTCCAAACTGTGGCCCGAGGGCCAGATGTGGCCCTTTGCTAGTCTTTATCTGGCCCTCGGGGCACTATTCCTCCCACTGATATGAGGCACTATTCTTATAATTCTTCCACCGATACCAATGATGGGATACTATTCCCCCTATTAATGGGGGCACTGCACCTTTCTTCTATTGACCTTCAAACCTGAGGCCATATTTATTCTCATTGATGCCAAGCCTGGGACATTTACTGCTCCTGCGGGCCACAATCCGGCCCTCCTAAAGTCTGAAGGATAATAAACTGGCCCTTTGTTTAAAATCTTTGGAGACCCCTGCTCTAGAGCAATATTTATATTGCTTTTCCTCCTTCTCCCAAGATGACTGAGTATCATTATTTCCACTAGTTGAATGTGCTTACAACTCCAACCACTCTGCTACCAAACAATCTCTATTCTTTGGAAACTATGGCTTTCATCCGTCATTTCTACCCAATACAATCCCTGAATACTCTGTTCCAGCTGTGATAGAAACAGTAACTTTCTTGGAATCCAACAACAAGCTGTTACAGGAAGCAATACCCAAAGAGCAGGAGTACAACAAAAGAGCGTTTGACAAGAAAAGACGTGGGGAATTAATTCTGGAACCTGACGATCAGGTATGGTTGTCCATGACCAACTTAAGATTAGCTTGTCCTTCAAGGAAACTGGGATCTAAATTTGTGGGGCCATTCCCGGTGGAAGGATCAATAGTGTAGCTTATGAATTGGAATTACCAGCCTCCTTTAAAATCCACCCAGTTTTTCATGTGACCCTACTAAAACCTGCCACTCCCGACCCCTTTCCTGAATGCAATACAGGCCCACCCGAGCCGATGATAGTGGGCGGGGAAGAAGAATATGAAGTTGAGGCGATTATTGACTGCAGAAAAAGGAGAAATCAAATCCAGGACCTAATCAAATGGAAAGGATATGGGGAACCCGAAGACAACATCCACGCCAGAAGACTCATCCAAACATTTTAACAGGCCCCCCCAGAAAAGATGGTCCAATTGGGCATCCGGAGGCTGCTTATTGGGGGGGAATGTCAGGAAGGTTCTGCCAAAAGACAAGCTAATAACTGCAGGCAAGTCCCTGTTCCTCAAACCTCCCAGATCGGTCCATCTGCTACTGGGACATCTGCCTACTTCTGGCGCTCTACTCAGCAAGAAGTTCTGCAGCCTGCATGTCCACTGGCACTCGTGTGACTCTGCACTCTTGCGCCAACTGTTTACTCTATTAGTGGCTCTGAGTCAGAGGTGGAGGAGAGGCCTTCCTCTGCATAATAAGGCTCTACCCACTAGGTACGTGACAAGGACAATCGTAGGTGAAATTTAAATTCCCCCTACAAGCTAGCAGCACTCACTGATACAAGATTGCTCTAACTGCTATATATAGCTGATGAAAAAAGGTATTTATCAGTTTATATTTACTAAACTAAATGCATTTCCATGTTCTGTGTACTGTAGGAGACCAGATAAAGTGATCTGCAGGATGCAGGATCTGGGTTTAGTAACACTTTAACCTGAAACCCCTCTACACGACACTCAAATCTAAAGCCTAGACATGACCCTGCCTTCTTCTTAGGGTCTTGGGGTGCATTAACATAGAAAAATTATACTGTTGCCCAAGCTTCTTTATATTCTCTGGCATGCCCACTTTTATCTACCGCTCCGCACGTTTAGGTCCATGAAATCTATACTTAACTCTTTGATTTGGAATAACTCCCAGCACAAACGATCTTGGCAGGACCTAAAAAATCCCATGAACTTAGGAAGTACAGATCTTCTGGACCTTAATTTGTATTATCTAGCTGCTCAACTATCCCATTTTTTCTAAATCAACAAGGGAGATAAGGAGCGTTACATTCCCTAATGTTTTCAACCACTTACTAACTAGTTATGCACTCCTTTCAAATACATCTTAAATATGGGAGTGACCCCAATCATGTGGTCGGTTCGAGGGGAAATCTTGTACTATGACTGTAAATTTGGGAATTAGCTCCACGTAAAACGAATGCCCCACCTATGCACACCTTCGGGGCAATCCTCGCCTGCCCGAACTGCTAACGGTGCCTGACTCCAGGGTCATGGGTTGCTAGAGGGGTCATTTATCTTTCTCATGTTTTATCCAGTAGAGGTATTAAATCATTTCAAGACCTCAAGACTCAAGAATTTGAGTCCTTATACATGTTCGATGTCTGCACAGGTTCAGACTCCAAAAAGCTAACGTCAACCTTTTACAACTACCTTCTTCGTCTGGAGGCTACTAACCTAGCTTACAATTTAAAAACCCGATGGGTGGCAGATGTGGGGGAGCTGGAGGATGATGAATGGGATGATGTGTTTGAATCATTTAAGTTAGTCTCCCCAAAACCCTCTGACCGCCTTACCCACTTTCTCATTCTCTTGATCAAATGGGCTCCCCATTAACACTCTGCCCCAATCAGTGCCTCTTGGTACTACTCCCTGATGAGGACAGTGATAAATACTTACATATTTTATTGCATGTCATATTTTGTATACATGCCAATATTTATGTTCACATGTGGCAATCATCCTTGTTTTTGTTGATCTTTGTAATTATGTTTACTGTGATGTTTCAGCTCTTGCCTCGCTTTTAAATAAATAGTTGATTTGGCTAAAAACACCAATCTCTTAGGCCCCTTTCACACGGGCGATCCGACCAAGTCAGCCTCTCAGTTTTTTAGGCAGACCTGATCGGACCCTCCAGTCTCTTCTATGGAGCGGCGGATGTCAGCGGGCACATGTAAACTTACACCCGCCGCCATCCAAACCAATCCTGTCTGCCAAAAAACAGACGGATGGGGGACCTATTAGACATAGACAGTCTGTTTCCATCTGATTGCCCCATAGATTAGAGTGGGCTGTCTTCAGAGCTGACACGGACCTGTCATCCGCAGAGAGTTCCCCTGATGAGCAAGTAGATCCCGCTTCAGGGAGACGCCCGTGGGAAACGGGCCTTAAACTCCACTGGAACCATTTGATACAGGGAGACGCCCGTGGGAAACGGGCCTTAAACTCCACTGGAACCATTTGATAATCTGGCAATATTGTTCAGACACATGCACATCAGTGACCATTACATTCAGATGATTGCAAAAAATTGGATTTTTACTTACCCTAAAATCTATTTCTCTGATGTTCATTGACGGACACAGCTCCTGATCTTCTTAACCACTGGGTTATACTGCCACCTACAGGAGTAGGACACTAAGCAGAAAAAAAGTCTGGCTATGCCTATGGGCAGTCCCAAGGGGGTACACTCCCTCTTTCTGCTCAGTTTTGTTACAAGCAGGGTCAGAAGAATTACCACTACACAGAGGGGTGGGTGCTGTGTCCATCAATGAACATCAGAGAAATGGATTTTACGGTAAGTCGAAAATCCCATTTTCTCTTTCGTTCATTGACGGACACAGTTCCTAATCTTAACCATTGGGAAGTCCCAAAGCAGTGTTAAACATGAGGGGTGGGAACAGCGAAAAATAAATTACCAAGGCTAAACTATAGCCAACCAGGTAAACAGGAGCTTAACCAAAACAACTGGAGCCCACCTGAAAAAACAATACACCCTCAAAGAGGACCAGGTCCTCTAAACAGCAGCCCGCAAAATCTTGAGACCAAAAGAAGCATCCACAGATGCCAACATATCCACTTTATACTGTAGAACTTAGTGAAAATGTGCACCGATGACCAGGTGGCCGCCTTGCCACATCACTACATCACTGACTCCTGATGACTGAAGGCCCAGGAGGCACTGAGCGCCCGAGTGGAGTGTGCCTTGACAAGAAAAGGAGGAACCTGACCCTTAATAGAATAGGCTTGAATCACTGTCTGATCCATCTGGAAATGGTCGCAGAGGAAGCAGACCCTTTCCGAGGCCCAACTGTGAGCACAAACAGTGAGTCTGACTTCCTAAAAGACTCCGTAGCTGCCAGGTACACCATAATTGCCCGGACCACATCCAAGGCATGCAAAACAATTTCCTTCGGATGTTTTGGCCTGGGACACAGGGAAGGCAACGCAATGTCTTCATTCAAATGGTTCAACACCTGCTGACTAAGGTAAACCACCTGCCAGTTTTCCACCCCAGGAATGTGTACGACGGAGAGGACTGGAACAAAACGTTCTTCCAACCTTAGAATGCCGGCTACCTCCAGAGTCGCCAGGACACTTCTTGTGCCCCCCTGGTGATTGACATAAGCCACGGCCATGGCATTGTCTGATTAAATGCGCACTAGACATCGTTGAAGAAGTTTCTGGAGTTTGTCCAGAGGAAGGAGCACTCTGGCTAAGGTTGAGTCCAGAGTCAGACTCAGATAGTCCAGCTTTTGTAGACAGAACCAGAGCAAACTTCTGAAAATTCAGAATCCCTCAGAGTTCGTATGGTGATCTCCAGGTTTTCCACCAGAGCAGTAGGAGATTCCGCTCGCAGCAGGAGGTCATCCAAGTAGCCCAGTACCATGATCCCCCATTGGCGTAACAATGCTAGCACCGGGGCCTAACACTTTTGTGAAGACCTGAGGAGCCAAGGGTAACGCCACGAACTGATAATGCTCCTCTCCCACGGCAAAGCGGAGGGAGCACTGGTGACCGACACATAATGGAATGTGAAGGTACGCATCCTTGATGTAAATAGAGACAAGAAAATCCCCCCTGATGCAGGGATGCCACCACTGTGCAAATGGACTCCATTCTGAACTTCTGGACCTGTAGAAAGCAGTTCAGCGCCTTGAGGTCCAGAATTGGTGCACCTTGACTTCCTTCCTGGGAACTGTAAACAGGTCTGAGTAAAACCCCTAAAAACGTTCCAATGTCGGAACCAGGACAATCACCCCTTGAAGTAACAGGTCTTGTATTGCCCCAAAAAGACCCTGTAAGAGGTCTGAGGACAGGTACAAGTTGGAAGGAAAGAACCTTTCTGGAGGGCAAGAACGAAACTTGATCTTGTAGCCAGACCGTATGACTTTGTGGACCCACTTGTCTTGTACCAGGGAAGTCCACAGGTCCAGGAACCAGCGAAGACATCCCCCAACTCCCGATATGGGGGTGAGGGCACACCTTCATGCCTTTGTCGCAGCTTCAGCTGCGTCCTCCATTTTTAAGCTCTCATGCAGATACAATCAGTGCATCTACCAACGCCTTTTTTTTTGTGCGCGGCTACAGCAGTGGAGGAATCATCCTCACTCATGTCCGGGGCGGTGGAATCAGATTCAGGATCTGAGGAGACAGATGAGATTAAAACAAAAAGCGGAGCGCCTCTAAGCATAATCAGTTTAATAAGCCAAAGTAAAACAGGTGCAAAAAAACTACTGCAATTAGAACAAATAGGAATAAGCTCATCTGAATGGTGGTCTGCTGAAACAGGGAAGTCTGCATCCAGGTAATGTGACTCCACAATGGTAGTGCAGGAGAGGAAGCGTGGTAAGCCGTTGCTCCATCTGGCTGGATGGCCGGCGGCTACCGAGTACTACTCCGCTCTTCAGACGCTTGCATGCAGACACCCCTGTGTGACCTCACACATCAGGCAGCCAATCGCACAACGCGTTTCAGAGCATGCACAAGAGCCTTACCGGGTGTGCGCGCTCTTTTTTCAAATGCAGTAACAAGGTTTTTTGCACCTGTTTTACTTTGGCTTAATAAACTGATTACACTTAGAGGCGCTCCGCTTTTTGTTTTTATCTTTGAATTACAGAGTTGACTACTCTCTGCAGCAGAGCTAGCCCTGGGTGTCATCCTCTCCCTCCATCTCCTCCATCTTATCTATACCAACCAGTGACTATGCATGAACTGTAACCCCTGTGACGCTATCTAGGTATGTGTTATGCGCCAACGTTTACTTTGTTTGAGGAGACAGATGAGGCAGAAGAAGGCGGGAGACGCTTTTTCCCACAAAAGAGGTGCAAAAAAATACTAAGGGATACCCCCACCGCTCCGGCAGCACCACCCAGTCGTCAGTATTAGAGCACCTAATCGATCCTCAGCAGAGAGGGAGGAGGACTCCACCAGACTCACCACCCAGCAGAAACAGGCACATGCAGCCACCAGGATAATCTGCACTCCCCGTGCGGTGATCAGGAAGTTAAAAAGATCCAGGAGTCAGCACCAGGGGATGAAGAGGGACTCCCACCGCCGAAATCGCCTCCTAGAGGGCTCCACTGTGATGGCCGCCGCTATTTTCAATAGCAAACCTCTGCAAAATGGCCACCGTTCATTGAGCACACAGGCTACAGGAAAATGGTGGCCCCGCATGGCACCAAGATGCTCCCAGGTACCCAGGAGGGATCCCTAGGTCTCAGAAAATGGCACAGGCAGTTAGAGGGGACCCTGAGCCCCCCCACAGCTAATTGCCCAGTCGCCGGCGGAGCACCTCCCGCCCCCATCGCCAGCACAGCACCCTGCCCCCACCCCAGGAGGTGGACAAGGCCACCCCACAGCCCCAGCGTAAGTAAAAGAGGGGGGGGGCGGCAGATGAGGGGCGAGATAGCCCACAGGGACCACCAGACCGATAAGAGGGTGCCTAATGGGAAGGAGGGGAACCTGAGGAGGGGAGAAGAGAGACAGTTACCTACCATACCAGGAACCAGGCGGGTACCGCTCCAGACAGAACCTCCTCTTCATCTAAATGGGGGGGGGACTGTCGGCCAGGAGGTGACCTCGCGAGGAATTCAACAAGCGTGTCGCGCTCACTGGCCAGACTGGGGTGACCTCTGGATCTATATTATCCAGCCCCTCGTCCAGTCTGGCATTTGATTGTAGGTCTCACAGGAAAAAAAACAGGAATATAGGAAAAAAAAAAAAATCTATCGATGCTATTCAATGCTGGCAAGCAAGTCAAGCAGTGGTGACCAATGTTTATTGAGCATTTCTGATTGATTGAATGAATATCTGCTTGTGTGTCAGATAATGCATCATAAAACCTATTGATTAAATAATGGTTTTCAATAGATCATATTTTCATTAAAATTTTTACACCTTCAACATATATTTAAACTTTTCACATTGAAAAAAAGCGTAAAATAAAAAAAAAAAGAAAAAGATGTATTTCATTTGTAAAATAACTATAAGGCTCGGTCCACATCTGTGCGATGCGGGAACGCTGCGAATATGCAGCGTGATCCCGCATCGCATCCGCACATCTGCCAGTTCACACTGCCATATGCGATACGCAGGGGGTGTCAATTAAATGTTAACGACACCCCCAGTTTGATCGCATATCGCAGTGCGATCTGCAAGTTCGCACAGAATGGGATCGCACAAGTGTGAACCACTGTGCGATCCGATTCTGAGGCGGCTCAAAAAATGCCTCATGTGCGAGTTTGCTGCGGATGCGCTGCGAATTCAGCCATACAAAGTGTATGGCTGAACTCGCATCCGCACAGGAGATCGCAGGTAATGAAGGATGCACTCCGAATTACATGCGATCAGCGCATCCGCACAAATGTGAACCGGCACTTATGCTTTGTACCATTGCTGACAGCAGAAGTGTAAACAGAAAATTTGCGGTAGGTGTAGGTAATTGGTATTGACGAGTACAAAAAAATAACAACCCTAATATAACTTTTTTATTTCTTTACACATTACATTATTTTTCATTACATTTCTTTAAATTTGATTGAAGCAAAAAGTATTATGTCTTAGTTTATTGCCATCTTGTTTTATAGCCTAATGTTCAGGGGTTGTATCTTTAAAATAAAAAAGTTATTCAGAATATAGAGAATCGTGATCTTTATTCTAAGCAAAAAAATTGTGATTCTCATTTTATCCTTAATCGTGCAGCTCTAATGGGATACAGTCATGTGTCCATATTGAAATGATTCGAATGAAGGTCCTGTTGCTGCCACGGATCCAAAATATGTGTGATGTCAAAGCTGTCTGTGGAAATCATAATGTTCTGTAACACCACATAAGGGTTAAAGGCATCTCCAAAGCAAGTAATTTAACGGTTGGTGTTTTTCCTATGTTGTCCACCCTTTTTTGACAATAATTTGCCTATTAGCCTTACAATTTGAAGGAATTTAGTATCAAGATTGCCCCCGATGGACTTCAATAGGGTTCGCTGCTGAACTTTACTTATTTCAGGCAGGATTCAATGAACCCCCAGCTAATTAATCCCTGACAGATTCGCTCATCCCTAAAAGGATTACAGTACTTTTAGCACAGTTATCCTTATAATGTAGTGCTCACCTACCCCAGCAACTCCTACAAGTCACTTACCTGTCAACTTCACTATGGGATTATGGTGTGGGGTTGTTTTTCAGGGGTTGGGCTTGGCTCCTTAGTTCCAGTGAAGGGAACTCTTAAGACATCAGCATACCAAGACATTTTGGACAATTCCATGCTCCCAACTTTGTAGGAACAGTTTGGGGATGGCCCCTTTCTGTTCCAACATGACTGCGCATCAGTGCAAAAAGCAAGGTCCATAAAGACATGGATGAGCGAGTTTGGGGTGGAGGAACTTGACTGGCCTGCGCAGAGTCCTGACCTCAAGCCGACAGAATACCTTTGAGATGAATTACAGCGGAGACTGTGAACCAGGTCTTCTTGTCCACATCAGTGCCTGACCTCACAAATGGTCAGAATGGAAGAATGGTCAAACATTCTCATAGACGCACTCCTATACCTTGAACAGCCTTCCTAGAAGAGCAAAAAATGGAGATGTGGGGCATAGGTTGGGACTTTACAGGGTACCGTAATAGAACTTACCCAACAATGAGCTAACAAAAGTCTTTCTAGCCTTCCTAGAAGAGTTGAAACTGTTATAGATGCAAAGGGTGGGCCAACTCAATAATGAACCCTACGGACTAACTTTGGGATGCCGAGAAAGTTCATGTGCATGTAAAGGCAGGCGTCTCAATACTTTTGGCAATATAGTGTATCTTTGCTGAGGGGCCTTTGGAAACTGCAAAGTGTCTTCCTCGATACTTCCCTTGCTGGACTGCAAATGTACAGTAGATTCCAAATTTATTCCTATGGAAAGGGCATTGACTACAGGCCATTGTGGATGGTGAACAGTTTGGTTAAAGATTTAGAGGGTTTTTTCTGGGGGAAACTACATCTTAACAAGAACTGTAGTTAAAGTACAGTTATCCTTTCAGGACTGAAAGAACCCAGGGTGATAGATTCAGATTACTTTATTAATCCCGAAGGGAAATTATTCAACAACCCTAGTACAGCAATGAGGACCGGTGCTCCTTCAGGGCCACTAGATGTTTACCACCTACCCAATGTCCATCTCTGCGATAGAATATAACTATACATGAATCCACATTCCAGCTCCAGTGTAGTTCTCAGAATATTTGCAATGGCTAACCATTTTGTATATGTTGTTTTGAATAGACATTAGGTATCAAAAACACACAGGAAGAGACTATAGAGTACTTGAAAACGCTTTATCCCTTTCCAATACATAAATACAGAGTTAAAATAATATATGTATATATAATATATACACAGGAACAATTTTTAAACCATTAATATACACCTACAAGCTAGTGCAGAGAAAACAGACTTACATTTTCCCAAATATTATGAAGACCGCGGTGGCTATTAAAATGAAATAGCAGTTCAGACTAACAGTTAACAATGTCTGCTACATGACTACAGTACAAGAGCTCTCCAACATGGTGGAAAGAGGTTCTCGACTGCTAAAACTCCACACACATACACACAATAGCTTTTTGAACAGGTCTAATTCATAAAGAAAAGTGTCCATTCTTGTACTAGCAGAATTGAAATATTGTTTTTCTCAAGAGCCAGCATCTAAAAATCTGATGTAGTACTTCAGCGAGTGTGAATGAGGACATTTCTCTGCAGATGATGAGATGAAATATATACACATGATTAAAGGGTCTTCTTTAGTCATCGCTGTCACTTCCCGATTCACTTAGCTGAAGGTCATTTCCTAATGCAGTTGAAGAAAAGAGAGACATCAAATGACAAATGCTTTTATCATGGCCTGAATGCATACAGAGTACCTTCTGTGTCATTTGAGCAGAGAGCTTCTGGGTTCGAGAAACAGATGCTTCTTGAGTTTCCCCCATTCGCCATTCTGTCATCTTTTAATGTAGGCTCTCTGGTCAGGGGAGCCCATATCCTACTGGAGGGGACATGTAGATCACATCATTGGTAGTCAAAGAGTTAAAGTGGAGTTCCTGCCTATTTTGCGACTTTAGTGATACCTGGAGTGCTCGCTATGCTGATCAACAATTGGGCATTTTCAATTTTTTCAGGGGGTCCCTTACCTTATTTTCAGTGCATTTTTGATTGTACTTCCCCCTTCTCTCCCCTCTGTGGCCTGTTGTTGTGACATATAAGTTTGGGTAGAAATCTTATCGCAATTTTTCCACCGCTGCACAAAAAACACGCTGTCCTTTTGCAGAAGCGCCTGGGTACTATCACATCTTAAAGTTCTTTATTATAACAAGCATGTCATACTTACCTGTTCTGTGCAGTGGTTTTTCACAAAGCAGCCCAAATCCTCCTCTTCTCAGGGATGCCCTGGGCTCCCCCCACCCTGCTGAGTGCCCCCATAGCAAGCCACTTTTTATGGGGGCACTCGTGCATGCTTGATCCGAGCCCGGCTCTGTGTGTCCATAAGAAACACAGAACAGGGCTCGGCTCCACCCCCGCTCCCTTATCACTGGCTGTGATTGAAAGCAGCGAGAGTCAATGGCTCCTGCTGCTGTCTGAGCCAATGAGGAGGCAGAGAGCTAGGACAGCAGCCACTCTCGTGCACATCGATGGATCGAGATCGGGCTCAGGTAAGTATTCGGGGGGGGGGGGGCTGCAGGGGAAGCAGCATAATGAAGGTAATTTTACCTTACTGCACCCCCCACCCCAAAGCTCCTTGCCCCCATGTTGATGAGGACAAGGGCCTCTTCCTGACAACCCTAGGCGGTGGTTGTGGGGGTCTGCAGGCAGGGGGCTTATCGGAATCTGGAAGCCCCCTTTAACAGGGGGGCCCCCAGATCCCGGACCCCCTCCCTATGTGAATGGGTATGGGGTACATTATACATTGTACCCCATACAAGGCAGTGTATGTAAATAATGACAGGAGACGTTTTGAAAAGTTTATTAAAAATCTTCATCCAGTCTTCTTCCCTCCGCTCTTCTTCCTCCGACGATGTCTCCGGTGATTATGCCGTCTCCGGTCTATGCAGCTTGTTATATAGCCATTAGGGGCGTGGCCTCCCGTTGATGTCATCCGGAGACCCCGTCCCTTATGATGACATAAGGGGGTGTGGTCTCCAGGTGACGTCACCGGGAGGCCATGCCCCCAATCGCTATATAAAAAGCTGCATAGATCGGAGACGGCATAATCACCGGAGACATCGTCAGAGGAGGACCGGAGGAAGAAGAGCGGAGGGGAGAAGACCGGATGAAGATTTTTAATAAACTTCTCAAAACGTCTCCTGTCATTATTTACATACACTGCCTTTTATGGGGTGAATGGGTATAGGGTACAATGTACCCCATACCCATTCACATAGGGAGGGGGTCCAGGATCTGGGGGGCTCCCCTTGTTAAAGAGGGCTTACAGATTCCGATAAGCCCCCTGCCCGCAGACCCCCACAACCACCGCCCAGGGTTGTTGGGAAGAGGACCTTGTCCTCATCAACATGGGGGCAAGGTGCTTTGGGGTGGGGGGGTGCAGAGCTCCCCCTGCCCCAAAGCACCCACCCCACCCATGTTAAAGGGGGTGTGGCCTGGTATGGTCCGGGGGGGTTGGGGCCGCTCGCTCGTCCCCTCCCTTTTCCTGGCCTGCCGGGTTGTATGCTGTAAGTTTTTTCGGCGTGGTGCTCCCCTCAAAATCCATACCAGACCCGATGGGCCTGGTTTGGAACCTGGGGGGGACCCCCGCCCCGTTTTTTTTCCCCATTTTGGCGTGGAGTTCCCCCTCAAGATTCTCAGAGCGCAAGTCGCACCACAAGTCGGATCATCCTGATCCGACTTGTGATGCGACTTCCATTCAAATCAAGGGGTTCCCATAAGGAACCATTGATTTTTCACATTAAAAAAAAAAAAAAAAAATGTATAGCGTGGCTTAACGCGGTATAAGCAACGTTATTCAGCCTTTAGCAGCGTCAGACGTTTTTACAGCTGGTCCTCAGAAAGCGCAGGCCACTTGGAGCTCCTAAGAGAACAACATGGAGGGGCGTTTTTAAGCTGCAAAACAAAAGTCTGGTGCTCCTAACAGCAGCTGAAAAAACGCCCTGTGCATGGGGCCCAATTGTGCCAAATAGACACATTCTCCTGAGCCCTGCAGATCATTGCTGTAACACTAAGGCTCCGTTCACATCTAGGCGTTTTGGGGCGTTTTTGGGGCGTTTTTCTGCTCTAGGATCAGCTCTCAAAACGCCCAACAAGACAAATCCTATTCATTTCAATGGCCCCTGTTCACATCTGAGCGTTTTGACGCTGTTTACAAAACGCCCAACGCTCAAAAAAGTACATGAGCTTCTTTTTGGGCAGATTACAGGCGTTTTCCATTGATCTCTATTCAATCTAAAAACGCCTGTACAAAAATCGCGGTAAAAATCGCGGTAAAAAACGCCGCAAAAATCGCGGTAAAAAACGCGCGAAAAACGCTACGCTCAGGTGTGAATGTAGCCAAAGGCTACCTGATTTTCAGGAAAAGTACTCTTATTGCTGAAAAGTGGTTTGCTCCTCAAGTAGCTATAATTATTACAGCTGCACTGTACAACATTAAACTATGTGATACTATATATTATATATATATATATATATATATATATATATATATATATATTGTAAAGTTTGGGGGTTCTAGCTCCACCGGATTGAGTGCACAACCGTTTAAAACATAAACAAAAAGGCTTTATTTCAGCAAACTTAAACAGGCTTCCAGCAGTGCATAAATCAAACACAAAATAAAGTCCGCTTTTCTTCAGCACAAAGGAATAAAGCAAGAAAAAAGGCACATACGGTTTTGTGGATGGGTCTTCACCCCAAGGTTTGAAACAGTCCTTAATAGACCTCTCAGCAGCTTCCAGCAAACTTGCAGCTCCTTCAGACAGGTGCAACCACCAAACTACTCCTCCCCCACACTCACCTATTGCTGCTTCCTGTCTCTTAAGGACTGCTTCTCATGGGTCTTAACCCTGTATGTGCTGGAATCCCTTATGGTCAGGGGTGGGGGCTCTTTCCCACCCGAATATCACTACAGAGCCCCCCAAATTCCGGGTCCCAAATATCGCTCTATTCAACACAGAGAGCACTGCGATTCAGTCCTCCTGATTTTAGCTATTTCCAGGAATTTCTCACCCGTCTTGGGTGACCCCCTGAACATTTCCCAACTTCCCTTAAAGAGACCACAACCCAAACACAGGAGATATATAGCGATTGTCCAGGACCCAACCTTGGCGTCCTGTACATATCCCCCCCCTCTGCCTCAACGCGGAGGTGTTGGAGGCACCACACGACAGCATACAGTGGACTCGGGAGAGGGCATCGGCATTCTGATGCTGTCTCCCGGGTCTGTGTTCTACCACAAAATTGAACTCCTGGAGAGAAAGGAACCACCTTGTCACCCTGGCATTGGTGTACTTGTTCTGTCTCATCCAGGTCAATGGGGCATGGTCTGACACCAGGCGAAACCTCCTACCTAGGAGAAAATACCGTAGGGAGTCCAAAGCCCACTTGATGGCAAGACACTCCCGCTCCACCACAGCGTAGTTTCTCTCTGCTGTCGTTAGCTTCCTACTCAGAAAAACCACGGGGTGTTCTTCCCCATTGACCACTTGAGAGAGGACCGCTCCTAATCCTTCACTTGAAGCATCTGTCTGCACTACAAAATCCTTGGAGAAATCGGGAGCTACGAGCACCGGATGTTGGCATAATGCCGCCTTAAGCTTCTGAAAAGCTTCTTCGGCATTCGCGCTCCACTTTATCATCACTGACTTTCTACCTTTGGTCAAGTCAGTCAATGGTGCAGCAATGGTGGCAAAGTTGGGGACAAACCTCCGGTAGTAGCCAACTATGCCCAAAAATGCTCTGACCTGCTTTTTGGTTAGGGGACGGGGCCAGCCCTGTATGGCTTCTACCTTATTCATTTGGGGTTTAACCAGCCCTCTACCCACAATGTACCCTAGGTACTTGGCTTCCTCCATCCCGATTGCACATTTCTCTGGATTGATGGTGAACCCTGCTCTTCTCAAGGAGTCTACGACTGCCTGAACCCGGGGAAGATGGGACTCCCAATCAGTGCTGAAGACGACTATGTCATCCAGGTAGACGGAAGCATATCTTTGATGTGGACGTAAAGTTTTATCCATGGCCCGTTGGAATGTGGCAGGGGCAGAGTGCAGACCAAATGGCATCCTTTTGTACTGGAAGTGGCCTTCCGGGGTGGAGAAGGCTGTTTTCTCCCTGGCCTCCTTGGTTAGGGGAATCTGCCAGTACCCTTTTGTGAGGTCAAGCGTGGTGATATACCTGGCTGGACCCAACCTCTCAATTAACTCGTCTATCCGGGGCATAGGATATGCATCGAACTTGGAGATTTCATTAAGCTTTCTGAAGTCATTGCAGAAGCGAAGAGTGCCGTTGGGTTTAGGCACCAACACAATTGGACTCGACCACTCGCTCTGCGACTCTTCAATGACATCAAGCTCAAGCATTCTTTTTACCTCCTCAGACACTGCCACCCTATGAGCTTCTGGGATACGATACGGCTTTAACCGGATTTTTTCATTGGGCTCGGTTACAATGTCATGCTCGATGACATTGGTGAGACCAGGTAACCCTGAAAACATGTCCCTATTTCTTTGCAGAAATTCTTTTGCCTGTTGGGTCTGGGGCCTAGACAGGGTAGCAGCAACCTGCACTAGGTCAATCCCTGCAGGGTCCCCTGACTGGACACCTATCACTGCAGACACCTGTTCTCTATCTCTCCAGGGTTTCAACAAATTTATGTGGTAGATCTGGTATGGCTTTCTTCTCCCAGGCTGGTGTACCTTGTAGTTCACTTCCCCCATTTTTTCCACTATCTCAAACGGACCTTGCCACTTGGCCAAGAACTTGCTCTCCACCGTTGGTATTAGGACGGCCACCCGGTCTCCTATTTGAAATTGTCTGATTTTAGCCGACCGGTTGTACACCCTTCTTTGGGCATCTTGAGCCTTCTGCAGATGCTCCCTCACCAACGGCATTACCTTAGCCACTCTCTCTCGCATTTGGGAGATATGCTCTACCACAGTTTTGTGTGGGGAAGACTCACTTTCCCATGTCTCCTTTACTAGATCTAGCAACCCCCGGGGCCTTCGCCCATACACTAACTCAAACGGTGAGAAACCCGTTGATGCTTGTGGAACCTCCCGGATGGCAAACAACAGGGCAGGGAGTAACATATCCCAATCCTTCCCATCTTTCTGGACCACTCTTTTTAACATGCATTTTAAAGTTTTATTGAACCTCTCGACTAGGCCATCAGTCTGCGGGTGATAGACGGACGTCCGCAACTGCTTAATCTGGAACAGTTTGCACAAGTCCGCCATCACTTTGGACATAAAAGGGGTGCCCTGGTCCGTCAATATTTCTTTGGGGAACCCCGTTCGGGAAAACATTTGAAACAGTTCCCTGGCAATAGCCTTAGAGGAAGTTTTCCTTAAAGGGACTGCTTCTGGATATCTAGTGGCATAGTCTAGGATGACTAGTATATATTGGTACCCCCTTGCTGACTTCACCAGGGGTCCTACGAGATCCATTGCAATTCGTTCAAATGGTACCTCGATAATTGGCAAGGGTACCAGGGGGTTTCTGTAATGGGACACCGGGGCAGTTAACTGGCAAGTCGGACAGGACGCACAATACTTTTTAACCTCGGCCTTTACCCCTGGCCAGTAAAACCGGTCAGTTACCCTGGCCTCTGTTTTTTCTGCCCCCAGGTGTCCTCCCAGTGCATCATTGTGGGCTAGATCGAGAAGCATCCGCCTATAAGGCTGGGGAACCAGCAACTGCTCGACAGTTTCCCCTCGGCTTTCAGCCACTCGATAAACCAAGTTATCTTTCAATGCAAAATGAGGAAACCTCTGGTCTGCACCTGGTATTTGTGGGATCCCATCAATAACAGAAACCTGCTCTCTAGCATTGACCAAGGTAAGATCCTGCAATTGAGCGGTGCCAAACGCACCCCTGGATACGTCCAGGTCTGGATGCACTGGCCTTGAGGAGGTTTCCCCTTCACTCTCCTCAACCTGGGACTGTGGTGGGGAGAGTTCCTCATCATCCTCTCCCAGCATAACCTGTAACGGGGAGACTCCCCCCCCCCTCAGAGGTCAGCTCGGTCTTGCGACCTGAAACAGAAACAATATCGTCCACTTTAACATTTTCTGCAATGTCATTGTTAGTGACAGGTACCTCCCCATCAGGGGGTTGTGTTGTGGGGATTTCAGGCCCGGACCCCTCAGACTCTGTTCCTTCGAGGCCGAGGGTCCCCAGTCCCCTTGGTTGTCCAGGCTGTTCACACTGTACCTGGTTCCATAGTTCAAAAAACAGTGGGCAGTCCCGCCCCACTATGACATCATGTATCAAATTTCTTACCACCCCGACTTCTTGTGTCACAGAGGTACCACCATAGGCAACAGTCACTGGCACCAGGGGGTACTCTCTGGTGTCCCCATGGATACATACTACCCGTAGAGTCTTACTTACTGGGCCGAGTCTTCCGATCACCCTGGTATGTACCAGCGTTACCATGCTACCAGAGTCCAGCAGAGCCTTGGCAGGAAGGTGGTTCACCCATAGTTCACATTCAAACTGTCCGGTCGCTATATCAAGATGGGTGGCACATGCTCTTTGCACATAAAAAGAGCTTCTCCGAACAGTCCCACACTCCATAGGCTCCTCCTGAAGTGGGCATTGTGCCCGGGTATGCCCCCAGGACCGACATCGCCAGCACTGTATGTCTCCCAGCCTTGGGACAGGAACCAACCTCCGTGGTTCTGCTGAAGAAGATACCGGTTTGTGGGTGACAACGTCTGGCGGAGCTTCTCTCCTAGGTGCTGTGGCTGGCCTGGTTGCCCTATGTGTGGGTTCCCGATGCTTGGCAGGCCCGAGCAGGTCTTCCACCACAGTGTATCTTTCGACCAACTCTACCAGCTGGTCAGCGGTTGCAGGGTCACCATGGCTTACCCAGCGCTGTAGGTCATCTGGTAGGGACCGCAGGTACCAGTCCATCACTACCCGTTCCACCATTTGCGGGCCTGTCAGCTTCTCTGGTTGCAGCCATTTTTTCACCAGCTGTACCAGTTCGTGCATCTGGGACCTGGGTGGCCGATTAGGTTTGTACCTCCAGCGGTGCACCCTCTGAGCCCGGACAGCTGTGGTCACCCCCAGGCGGGCCAAGATCTCTGCCTTCAGACGCTCATAGTCGCTGATGTGCTCAGTTGGAAGGTCAAAGTAGGCTTTTTGCGGGTCACCAGTAAGGAAAGGGGAGATAATGCCAGCCCATTGGTCACGGGGCCACCCCTCTCTCTCCGCTATCCTCTCAAAAGTTGTGAGAAAAGCCTCCACATCATCACTGGGAGTCAGTTTTTGCAAGTAATGACTGGCTCTCACAGATACTGGGTTGCCATCGGCAATGACTGCTTGCTCTCGTCCCTGAGCCAAACGCTGTACTGCCTCCTGCAAGGCAGCCACCTGTGCTTGAGTGGACTCCTGCTGGGCAGTAAACTGAGCAGCTAGCAACCGTGTGCTTTCCTGTTGTGCCTTTACAGCCTGTGCCAGGGCTTGCTGCTGCTGAGCCATTGCTTCCTCATGGCGACGGTTTGCCTCTACTGAGGCTTGCTGCTGGGTCACAGTGGCTTGCACCAGTGCTTTAATAACTTCCTCCATGCCTGCTGTTTGCAGTGTCTGAGCTGTTTTCACCCAAGACATGCCATAGGTATACTGTCTCTTTAAATGTCAGTTTTTGGTTTTAAACGGCTTTTGCGGCTGCAAAATGCACTCTGCCCGCATCCGAGACACCAGTTGTAAAGTTTGGGGGTTCTAGCTCCACCGGATTGAGTGCACAACCGTTTAAAACATAAACAAAAAGGCTTTATTTCAGCAAACTTAAACAAGCTTCCAGCAGTGCATAAATCAAACACAAAATAAAGTCCGCTTTTCTTCAGCACAAAGGAATAAAGCAAGAAAAAAGGCACATACGGTTTTGTGGATGGGTCTTCACCCCAAGGTTTGAAACAGTCCTTAATAGACCTCTCAGCAGCTTCCAGCAAACTTGCAGCTCCTTCAGACAGGTGCAACCACCAAACTACTCCTCCCCCACACTCACCTATTGCTGCTTCCTGTCTCTTAAGGACTGCTTCTCATGGGTCTTAACCCTGTATGTGCTGGAATCCCTTATGGTCAGGGGTGGGGGCTCTTTCCCACCCGAATATCACTACAGAGCCCCCCAAATTCCGGGTCCCAAATATCGCTCTATTCAACACAGAGAGCACTGCGATTCAGTCCTCCTGATTTTAGCTATTTCCAGGAATTTCTCACCCGTCTTGGGTGACCCCCTGAACATTTCCCAACTTCCCTTAAAGAGACCACAAACCAAACACAGGAGATATATAGCGATTGTCCAGGACCCAACCTTGGCGTCCTGTACAATATATATATATATATATATATATATATATATATATATATATATATATATATAAGGCCTGAAAAGCAGAAGGCTTTACTTACGGAGAGTGTTCATAAGCTGGTTAGATCCCTGGGCTCTGTTTGTACCATTGGAGGCAGATGTTCGATTGCCATACTGCTGAGAAGGGGATGTGTGTGTGTCATCTTCTGCTCCACTGCTGGAACTATCATCATCACTCCCTGAGGAGCTTCCTGTATCAGAGGAACTGGATCCACTGCTGCTGCTCATCTGTTCAATCATATCGACCTCGGCTCTCAGTTCTATGACAAGCAAACAAACATTTCATATAAGCTATTACTCTGGAGATAACAGTTTCCTAGTCTTTCTATATTATAACTATTAATTACTTATTAGGAAGAATGAACATAGATGACTTTCATATGAGACAGGAAGTGTTGATCGCATGCTCTAATGCTGTAAAAACATTGTCCAGAACAGAGAAGAATTATACAGAGAGAGGGCTGGAGCTCAAAGATAGCACAGTGCTGTATTCACACACAATATAATACTGGAAGTGGCTATATCTCATACTAATAAATCCTCGGGGGCGCACTATCGGACACACTAAGATAGCAGTTGTGCCCAGAGCTTATGAAGTCAGTGAAGGTTTTATCAGACACTCCCTGGAAAGACAAGTAATCAGTTTCTTCTTTTGTAGTAAGCAACTGGCTACATTTTTTTGAGACGCACCAGGATCACTTTAACCACCTCCTTCCCAGGCCTATTCTGACACTTCGCTCCTTACATGTAAAAATCGACTTTTTTTTTGCTAGAAAATTACTTAGAATTAGAACCCCTAAACATTGTATATTTTTGTTTAGCAGAGACCCTATAGAATAAAATGGTGTGTGTTGCAATTTTTTTTTTTTTTTTTGGAAAAAAAAAAACAAACATTCATGAATAAAAAAACAAAAAAAAAAAAACAGAAAATTAGCCCAATTTTTTTGTATAATGTGAAAGATGATGTTACATAGAGTAAATAGATACCTAACATGTCACGCTTTAAAATTGCATCTGCCCATGGAATGGCAGCAACTTCTTAAAATTCTCCATAGGCAATGCTTTAAACACATTTACAGGTTAGCAGTTTAGCGTGGCACAGGAGGTCTTGGTGCTAGAATTATTGCTTTTGCTCTGACGTTCGCGCCTCACATGTGTGGTGCGATCACTGTTTACATATGCGTGCGGGAGTAACGTATGTGTTCGCATTTGCGCGTAAGCACGGTGGGACAGTGGTGCTTTAAATTTTTATTTTATACAAAAATTCTTTATTTTTTTTTGTACAATTTTTATTGCTATCACAAGGGAAGAACAACATCCCTTGTGATAGCATGGGCAATGACAGGTCCTCTTTATGGAGAGATTTAGGGTCTATTAGACCCCAAATCTCTCCTCTGGCCCCCCATGCATCCAATTGGACCAAGATCAGTCCGATCGGCTGCTTCTCTGGCCGCTGGTTGTCACGCAAACAAAGGGGTGGAACCGGAGTGGCAAATACTCGTCGCAGAGAGAGGGGAACGACGTCAGTTCCTTTCTCTATGTCCCAGACAGTACGGGTACGTCCTTGGGTGGGAAGTGGTTAAAGAGGAACTTTAGCCCAGAGTGAATCTGGTCCCAACATCTTTGGTTATTCCACGCATATGCCGCAGGTCCTAAAACTTGGCAGAGACCTACGGCACATCTGTCCACACGCTGGGATTTCCATTTGTACCCAAACTGGCGATATATGGTACCTTGATATCTGCTGCGTCTATGCATATGTGTAGGTATCAGACACATGTGTAGATGTGCTACAGGTCTCTGGCAAGTCCGAAGATCCTGCAGCGCATGTGCATGCATGGAATCCCACAGCATGCACGTGACCATTAGTAAAGCTGCCCCCTAGGCTGTGCGATGTAAACATTCTAAGAAGCAGAAGGGGGGGGTCCAATGTCATTCTCGCCTAGGAGAGAAACCAGGGAGTATCACTAAAAAAGCTGCATACACACGGGCGCGGTAAAATACTCCCATCTATGCTAGATATTTTCTGCAGAAAACATCCACTGTAAAAAAAAAAATGCTCACTTTGTGCAATTACACGTGCTTATATGTATGGAGTTTCGAAGTGTATGCATGCAACTTTATTCTACTGAATATTCATTTATTCTGGCCACTAAAATGAATTTATGCATGTAGGTTCCTCTCTGACATCAGGTTTGGGGCCTTTTCGCCCAGAATGCTGCTCTAAAATCAGAATCTAAAAACACTACAATTTGCATGGACGCATTACCTGAAATAGAGCTGCATTCAGAGGCATAAAAAAAAAAAAAAAACCCAAATAAACAATACGATGAAAAATTTCTCTAACGGTTGCATTTTTTCTGCCCAATGTGCATGTGGCCAAAGGTTACAGACCTTTTTCTAAAAGTAATGAAAGAGTATGCAATTGTGGAAGAGGGAGGGACAAGGAGCCAGGAAGAATAATTGGATTTTTGTCTTACAGTAAAATCCTTTTCTCTGAAGTTCATTGACAGACGCAGTCTTCTGATCTTAATATCAGTAGGGTTATACTGGAGTAGGACACTAGGCAGAAAAAAGTTCTGGCTACGCCTATGGACGGTCCCAGGGGGTATACCCTCTCTCTCTCTCTGCTATAGGATGTCAGTTTTGTATCAAAGCAGTGTCAGAGAAAATAATACCAACCCAACTCAAAATAGAGAGGTGGGTATTGCGACCTTCAATGAACTTCAGAGAAAAGGATTTTACGGTAAGACAAAAATCCATTTTCTCTATCGTCCATTGACGGACGCAGTCTTCTGATCTTCATATCAGTAGGGACGTCCCAAAGCAGTGCCATAAAATGAGGGGTGGGAACAGTAGAAAAAATTAGTCCACAAGACTAAACCATAGCCAACATAGGACTCATCAGAACAACAAGATCAGACCCACCTGAAAAAAACATAAACACCCTCAAGGGAGACTAAGAAACCACCCTAAACAGCAGCCTGCAAAACTTTGCGGCCAAAAAAAGGCATCTGAAGATGCCAGCACATCCACCTTATAACATTTTTTGAAGGTATGAACAGACGACCAGGTAGCCGCCTTGCAAACCTGAGGCACACATGCCTGATGGAGAAAAGCCCAGGAAGCAATAAGCGCCCGAGTAGAATGCACCTTAACAGGGAAAGGAGGAACCTGACCCTTAATTGAATAAGCCTGCACCACTGTCTGTCTGATCCATCTGCAAATAGTAGCAGCAGACGCAGGCAGCCCATTCTTTGGTCCATCCGAGAGTACAAAGAGCGAATCCAACTTCCGAAAAGACTCAGTAGTCGCCAAGTACTCCTTGATTGCCCGAACCACATCCATAGTATGCAGTGCAAATTCCATAGGATGTTTTAGTTTTAGGACACAAAGAGGGTAACACAATGTCCTCATTTAAGTGAAAACTGGAAACCACCTTCGGAAGGAAGGATGGATCGGGATGAAGTACCACTTTATACCTGTGAACCATCATATAGGGAGAGCAACAGGACAACGCCGCCAGTTCCGACACCCTGCACGCAGAAGTAATAGCCACCAAGAAGCTCACCTTCTGGGTTAAGGTAAGCAGGGGAATATCCAGAATACTTTCAAAAGGAAGTTTCTGGAATACCGACAGCACCAAATTAAGGTTCCAAGGTGGCAAGGGAGGTCGCACCGGAGGTACCAAGTGTCGCACCCCCTTGATGAAGTTTCGCACCAGGGAATGAGTGGCTAATGACGTCTGGAAGAAGATTGCCAAGGCCGAGACCTGACCCTTGATAGTACTCAAGGCCAACTTTTGATAAACTCCCCGTTGAAGGAAAGCCAAGATCCGATCCGAGTAAGAGGCTCACCACGCAATATACAACTTCCACATACGATGATAGATCTTCCCAGAAGTCGCTTTTCTCGCTTTAAGCAGAGTAGGAATTTTTTAAGCAGACAAACCCCTGTCCTTCAGCACCTGGCTTTCAACAGCCAAGCCGTCAAAGCCAGTGACCGTAAAGCAGGATGGCGTCTGCCAGAGGTTCCCATAAGCAGGCCACAAAACCTCTGCACTTTCCTGTTGATCCGAGACGCCAACAGATCTACATCTGGGAGTGCCCCAGCAAAGGCACAACTTGTGGAATACCTCCGGATGGGGAGACCATTCCCCTTCATCGAAGGCCTGTCGACTGACGTAATCCTCCTGCCAATTTTCCACTCCTGGAATGTGAACAGCGGAGAGAGCTGGAACAAAGCAAACAAACAAAGCATTCTGCCCATCGAAGGATGCCTTACACTTTCAAGGCCGCAAGAACAGTTTTGGTGCCCCCTTGGTGATTGACATAAGCCACGGCCGTGGCATTGTCCGATTGGATGCACACTGGACAACCCTGCAGTTGCTCGGTCCAGAGGATTAGGCAAAGCATGATCGCTCTCAGCTCCAGAACATTGATCGGTAACCTGGATTCTTCCAGGGACCCGACAACCTGCGAGAACCCCTCCCCACCCGGACAGACTGGCATCCGTGGTGACAATTGTCCAATATACAGGGAGGAAGGATTTCCCTTGCTTGAGCATCGGGGACTGAAGCCACCATATCAAGGACTCCCTGGTCACCTGGCTTTGCTGGATCTGATTGTCCAGGGAATTTGGATTCTTGTTCCATTTGAGAAGGATTTCCTTCTGGAGGATCCTCGTGTGGAATTGAGCGAAGGGGACGGCCTCGAAGGACAACACCATCAGTCCCAGAACTCTCATACAGGTCCGAAGGGACGACCACTTGCTGGACAGCAACAGCTGAATCGCAGTCTGGAGTTTTTGGAGTTTTCTCAAGTGAAGAAATACCCTGGCTGAGGACGAGTCCAAAGTCAGGCCCAAATAGTCCAGTCTCATGGAAAGGACCAAGGACAACTTCTGAAGATTCAGAATCCACCCGAACTGCTCCAGGAGTTCTCATGGTGTTTGCAAAATTTGTTTCCAGTACCGTGGAAGACTCCACATGTAGAAGCAGATCGTCCAGGTAACCCAGGACCGATATCCCACGCTGCCGCAACAGCGCCAGGAAACGGAGCCAACACATTTGTGAAGACCTGAGGAACAGAGGCGAGACCAAAGGGTAACGCCACAAACTGATAGTGATCCTCTCTAATGGCAAAATGGAGAAACTGTTTGTGTCCTGCACATATCGGGATGTGAAGGTAGGCATCTTTGATGTGTATGGAGGCCAGGAAATCCCCTTGCTGTAGGGAAGCCACCACGGTGCAAACTGATTCCATCTTGCATTTTTGAACTCGCACAAAGCAATTCAGTGACTTCAGGTCCAGGATTGGACCCACCTTGCCTTCCTTCCTGGGAACCATAAACCGGTTTGAATAAAAGACCTGAAAACGTTCCGCACACGGGACCGGAACTTTTACTCCCTTCCAGGTCCTGTACTGTCCCAAAGGGAGCCTGTAAGCGATCCGAGGACAGTCGCACATTGGAAGGGAAAAACCTTACCAGCGGGACAGATCGAAACTCAATCTTGTAACCGGACTGTATGACCTCTTGAACCCATATGTCTTGTATCCGGGATTGCCACAAGTCCGGGAACCAGCAAAGACATCCCCCCACCCCAGATACGGGTGAGGGCGCACCTTCAGGCCAAAGTGGCCTTGTCCTCAGGTCTGTAAAAAACTAGGATTTTTATTTGCCAGACCAGGGTCTCTTGGAACCACCCGAGGGAGTCTTGAAAGGCTTTGCTTTATCGACTGACCCTGAGGGACGAAAAAACTTTGTGTGCTGAAAAGGAGGGGCCCAGTCTACGACGAAGGTTCTTAGTCCTTACCCTTGTTAGCCTGTGGGAGAAAGGTAGTCTTACCCACTGTGAGACCTTTGATAATGTCATCCAGATACAACCAGTGCGTCCACCAGCACCTTTTCTTGCGCGGTTGCTGAAGGTAGGATTGTCATCCTCACTGTCAGAGGAGACGCGAGGTGGTAGACCCGGCAGGGAGACCCTCGTCTGCGGTGGCTGAGTCACACTCAGAATCTGAGACATCAGATGAGGCAGGGGTAGGCAAAGGGCGTTTTTTAGCACCTCGCCCTTTAAAGGCCACCTCCAACCGGGACAGAAACTATTCCAGGACCGCCGAAAGTGCATCTATTGACAGCTGGGCTCCGGCGGGCCCTGCGGCCTCCGTGAGGGGGTCAGGTGGGGACACATGTTCTGCAGGATCCATGTTGCACCAGAGTAACCCGTCAGCAAAAAGTTGAATTTTCTTTTTTTTTTTTTTAAAAGCGTCCCACAGAGCTACAGCGCCCCCAAGAGGTCCGGCAGAGTCCACTTGAGACCCCCAACAGAGAGAGAGAGAGACCCCACAGACTCACCACCCTACACAAAAGATGCACCAGGAGGCCCAGAACGTCTGCACAGTGTCAGCAGCGATCTCGATCCAGAAAGGGTATAGGAAGTCACCCAGAAAAATGCCTCCAGGAACTCACATTCGGTAATTCCTATCAGAAAACCACCGCAAATTGGCACTGGGTGTACCAGGATGGCCGTTGATTCATGCAGAGCACATGGGCTACAAGAAAATGGCAGCCCCGCGCGCCCTGCGGACCCTCATGGGGAACCCCCCAGCCTCCTGGAGGGGCCCGCATCCACCCCAAAACCCGCCAGGGGAAAGGGGGGGGGGAACATTTACTCACCATACCAGGAACATGCTGGCGCCATCTCCTGACAGAACTCCTCTCCGCCGAAGTGGGGGGGGGGGGGGCTGTCAGCCAAATAGGAACGCTGCAACTCGGGCCTAGACCCGGTCGTATGCGACCTGGCGAGACGTTTAACTCGCGGGGCCAGTCCCCGTCCAGTGGGACTTTGTCACGGCCGACCCAGCCCGAAGCTAAGGTATGCGCACGCTCGTTGGCCGGCTGGGGTGACCACTGGATCTATATCCAGCCCGTCGCCCAGATCCAGCATAGTTGCTTGTAGATTTCACAGGAAAAAAGTCCAGAGAAAAAGCTAACTAAAAAAAACTATCTAGAAAAAAAAAAAAAAAAAAAAAACTTTGCCAGGACCAGAAATCCCAGCAAGGAACTAGGTCCTTACTCGGCAGATTAAAACTGACATCCTACAGCAAAGAGAGAGGGTATACCCCCTGGGACTGCCCATAGGCATAGCCAGAACTTTTTTCTGCCTAGTGTTCTACTCCTGTAGGGGGCAGTATAACCCTTCTGATATGAAGATCAGAAGACTGCGTCCGTCAATGAAAGATAGAGAAAAGGTTAATAATGGGTGAAGTGTCTGCTTTAAGTCTCACCAGAAAATACGTTAAACTAAAAAAAAAAAAAAATTTGTTTTTTTTCTCTACCTCTTTTGATGTCATCAAGTTGAGGCTCTGGGGATGGGTGATCCTTCACTGGGGATGTTTTAGGTCCAGTAGATAGTTTGGATGGGGTCTTAAACTGAGAGCTTGGCTGTGAAGAACGAGCAGACTGTTGTTCCAATCGAGCCTGTATCTTGCTGCTCCCCTCAGCCCTGAAAAGGAAACACTTCTCATTATTTCAAGGTCATAGTTCATTATTTGGCTACTAAATGTTTTTACTTACGTTCATGCTGAAAACAAGACATCAGTTTTTCTAATTTACTCGATTACACTTGACAGTTCCACATCCATATCGGTGCTCAAGATTTTATGGAAGCCTAAAGTGATTCTAAAGTCTAAGCGTTTTTTTTTTTTTAACCTTAATGCATTCCCTTAAGGTAAAGAACTCCCCATTAACTGATCCCCCTACACCCCCCCCCCCCACCCCCAAACATTTACCTGAGCCTGTCAGTGATCCAATGCTATGCTAAGCTTCAAGTCTTCTCTCTTCACTTCCTGGCCTCACAGGAGACCCTGACAGCAGCGGGAGCCATTGGAGTAGGGGGGAGTGTTTGAGCAATGTTGTGTGTGTCTGTACACACACAGCCTGACTTGGGAACATGCCAGCACAGATGCCCCTATAGCACATGACTTGCTACAGAGGCACATGCAAGAAGGTAGGAGCAGAGAGTGTCAGTAGGGGACTCCAGAAGAGGAGGTAAGGGACAGCTGTGGGCAATACAATTGCGCACAGCAGGTAAGTATAGCATTGTTTTTATTTAAGAAAAAAAAGGTTTTACAACCACTTTTATGGCAGGACAGAAGTTCATTATACTTACCCTCCAGCAATGCAATGTCTGCAAGCCCCCCTGCTAACACTGACACCTTTTCTTGGTTTCCAGATTCGGCATCATCAGTCATCTTATTTGGCTGGCTCAGGATGATGTAACCCCCACACATGTGCAAGGAAGTTAATTTATCCCAGCATCAATGATTGTACACTAAGCTGTGCATGCAGCAAAGAAAAAAAGTCAAAGTCAGGTCACAAGCCTGTCTCTACTGTCTGGCAAAGCTGTGTAAACCAAAGCACTCCATGGACAGAGCTACAAAGGCTTTTGTCAGATGAAACATTTCCCATAGAGTAGAAAATGATTATGCAAACACAAAGAGTAAAGATATGTATGACAGAAAAACTGGTCTCATAAATTCACTCACCCCGCGCACAAATTGTATATATTTCCGGTGGCAACCGTAGTGAAAAATATTAGAGACCCAAAGTCTAAAGCAGCTGCTATAAAGTAACAAATGATGAAAAGGTGTTATAGAATATTTAAAATCTTGAAGAATAGATCTAAAACACTAGCAGCGCTAAAACCAGAACTTGTGTGTACAAACAAAAAGTCCTTCAAAACCTCATATGATGTATAGGTATTTAGTCCATAAAATACTTGATCAAACGGAGTCCATCAAACAGGGTAGGGGAGTGAGAGATCTTGACTATTCACCAAGCTTCCACCACCCTTTGGTGCTCCCCCCCTATTTGAAACACTCACCAGAGATAGGTGAAAAAAGATCCTTCAAATTTGTCCACCAATCGACGGGTGTAGGACTCACAGCTGGACAACACCTAGCTCCTTCCTCCTCAAATGGTCCTCCGTCCAAAACCACATGCAAGTAGTGAGCGACCGCGCACATCAGCTCTGACGTTTCGTCTTACCGACTTGAGGCTCTCAGAAGAAGTCGGTAAGACGAAACGTCAGAGCTGATGTGCCCGGTCGCTCACTACACTACACAGGACATCTTCCAAGGTTCCTCTGCCAAAGGAATTGGGATTGGTGGATATCCAGTGTGCATATTTTTAGCTCTATGCCTTCACTATTTTGCCTTCCTGTAAGTAGACATCTGGAGGGGAGAGGGGCTCAGTTTGGGTTTTTCTTTTAATAAATCAGTTTGCGGAATTACACTATTGTTGCCCCCACTTTGTTCAATTGCATGTGGTTTTGGACGGAGGACCATTTGAGGAGGAAGGAGCTAGGTATTGTCCAGCTGTGAGTCCTACACCCGTCGATTGGTGGACAAATTTGAAGGATCTTTTTTCACCTATCTCTGGTGAGTGTTTCAAATAGGGGGGGAGCACCGAAGGGTGGTGGAAGTTTGGTGAATAGTCAAGATCTCTCACTCCCCTACCCTGTTTGATGGACTCCGTTTGATCAAGTATTTTATGGACTAAATACCTATACATCATATGAGGTTTTGAAGGACTTTTTGTTTGTACACACAGAAAATGATTACGGTTAAGAACCTGACATTTGTTTTGTTTCTTTGCGGTCAGTGATTGGGTAGGTTGCCCTTCACAGACACAGTCCATTCGTCCATTTGTGCCAGTTTGTGTTGAACTGAAATGCTCTGGAGTGGTACGGAGCTAAGGGAACTTCCTCAAAAGGTGGCCAGCATGAGGCCCAGAACCCTCATGCAGAAGTGGTTCGAGGGATGCCTGGTTGACCTGACAGTTGGACCTCAGAAAAGCAATGTAGGAACATTTTGGCCTGGGCCTTACCTAAAATCAATATCATGTATTCTAGGCAAAGGAAAGGCTGCTGACCTCTTTAAGTTGAACACCAATTCCAAAGTTTGAAAGAGCCGAATCGTCAATTGAATGTTGGAAGACAAAACTGTGGTGGAGGCGTCTTTCAGTAGCAGCTCACCTAGGTATTTTGTGACGAGGATGCCCTGAGAACTTAGTAGTTCCAGAAGTGTAGCAAGCACCTTTGTGAAGACTTTTGCAGAAGAGGGCCCGAAAGGGAGGGGGACAAACTGAATTCATTGGTGTTTAGAAAAGATGGGAATGTGAAGCTAGGCATCTTAAATGTCCACTGATGCCAGAAATTACCCTGGGAGAAGCAATGACAGGGCTTGCGAACTTCATGCAAGATGAAACAGTGGGTTGAATTAACAAGGCTAAAACTGCAAGGGGCCATTATGTATATTGAGGGCCGCCCCCACTTAAAGCAGAACTATACTCACCTCACCATCAGTGAAGAGTCATCCATGAGCTCCCTCGTCGGCATCTCTGTCAGGTCTTCTTTCAGCTTTAAGATCTTAGGCTATCTTGATTGGCCATGATGGGATGGCCGAAGAGTTAATTTGCAGTTCATTCATCCTAGCACAGGCCAAAATTGTTAAATTGAGAAGAAGAAGCACAATGTACACTATGAACAGACAGGTAAGAATACTTTATTGCAAAAGAAACATAATAGGTCTCTTTTGCGATAAAAAGCCTGTCTGTTCAAAAAGTTTTCATTTTCTTGTAAAATTCCACTTTAATTCCAGAAAAAGGTCACAGAACATAACAATATACTAAACTGCAAATTATCATATGTAAGCAGAATGATGTAAGGAAGTGTAACTCATCAACTAGAGAACAGCTTTATACCTAAACCACTGAGGGCACAAGGAAGGACTGCCAGTGTCGCAGGTGGCCCATAAAACACTATTTTGACATATCTGCCCTAGCACTTCTCAATTCTACATAAAACTAGGAAAAAAAGGTTTTGGCTGGAGTTCCAGTTTAAAGCCCAACTATGAACAAATAAAAATTATCTCTTGCATTGGGGCTGTGAGAGGCAATAAAAGGAGATTTACTTACTTGATCCTCTGCTCCTCCCTGCAGTTAGACCAATCCCTTCAGCTTCTGCACCTCCATGCTTTAGGGTCCTGACATTATCAAGACCGGAGTAGGGTCCACAGACCTAGACTTGAGGACTCCGAGGGACAGTCCACCATTGGATCTTAGGGGGAGCACCGCCTGCTAGGAGAGCAGAGGGTCAGGTAAGTCAAATGGTTTCTCCTCTCCCCTAGACAAAATGAGCTATTAACCCTTGCAGTATGGGCAGAGTCCCACTGCAAGGGATATATTTTTTATTTGCCAGGAATTAGGCTTTAAAATAAATAAGCAGAACATGAACTACATAGTGTAGCAAAGAGAAAACAGGGGCAAAACAGACTTTTTTTTTTTAAATGAAGTAGAGTGCAGTGCATTCTCTCAGCAATTAAAACATCCCAGGTAAGGCACATGAATGAGGTCAGTAGACACAATAGAGCTTATTTAGGGAGGCAAAAGTGCAGTAACCCATAGCAACTAATCTGGATTCAGCTCTCATTGATGTGACTAAAGGGCACCTTGTCCTCTGCATTGCTCTATAAAATATACATGCTGATTCTTTTTTTTCACCTAGTTTTCTTGACTTGTATGCTGCTGCTTAGTTTTTCCAGGACATATTCTCCAGTGTCATGGTTTATTATAAGCACGCAGTCTTTCTGGTAGGACCTCTTATTCCCTTTGAAGACAGTCATAGGAGGCGTTGAGCCCTGAAACAAAGAAGAGGATTGAGTTTAGTTACAAAAGAAGATAATTTAATAAAACATTCATCCACCTTATTTTTTTTTTTTCCATGTACACCTAACTTTATGTATAAAGCGTTCTACAGCCAAAAAAGAATTAACAAGTGTCCATTCTACATACTCGTATTCTAAGTTATCTACTGTAGGCTCAATGAGTCTGACAGCGAATAAAATAGGAAAAACTGTGGTTCTAATCCAAATCATCTATGGCTTAGCAGTCATGTTCAATCCTTATGCTTACAGTTGTAACGTCAGAAGGTTTTTTTTTATCTTAATACATTCTATGCATTAACATAAAAAGCTTTCTGTGTACAGCAGCTCCCATCAGCCTCCCTAAAACTTATTTGAGGCCCATCTAGATCCAGCGATGTCCAGGGGTGCCTCAGCCGCCAGGACTCTCTCTCATGATTGGCTGAGACACAGCAGCTGTGCTATTGTCTCCCTCTGCTGTCAATCAAACTCAGTTAGCCAATCAGGAGAGAGAGGGGGCGGGGCGGAAAGGCAGCTCTGTGTCTGAATGAATACACAGAGCCGCAGCTCTGCTCAGGTGTCCCCATAGCAAGCTGCTTGCTGTGGGGGCACTCAACAGGAGAGAGGGGCCAGGAGCTCCAGCCAGAAGAGGAGAATTCAGGCTGTCTAATATATATTTGTTATTTTAATAGAAAAAAAAAACCACGAGACTACTTTTTAGGGGTTTAAGGTTTGGTATGGATCCTAGCATGTAATTTAGCTCCTTATACAATATTTATTTTTGCTCTGACTTGATGAAGAACTCCAGCTCAGGGACTTGGGTCCCCTTACTTCTTCCAAAAAGCCCCCAGAGATATTTTCTTAATTAAAAAAACATATACTTACCTTTTTCATCAGCAGTGTTTAACCCGGTCCAATTATGTCACAGGTTTCTCCTTTTCTTCCACAGCATTGTTGGCCTTTCCACTACACTAAGTGTAGCTCAGTCCAGGAGTACTGTGAGCCGGGGCTGCACGATGATGTCACCCCGGGGGGAATTCTACTGCGGTCTGGGCCAACAGGAAGTGGGTTTATTGATGTTGGCAGATTGATAACATCTTGTGGCCTAAAAAAATAGGTACCACAGGGTGTCGACAGATTTGGATTAAAGGCGAGTTTTGCACCAAAATCTGATTTTTTATCTTTACAAGTAGGAAACTATAAAACATGAAACTAAAAATAACCTATTATCTACACCTGAGGTGCTGTGTGCAATTCAGTAACCCAAACCTGACAAAGAGAGGGTTTCTTTTAAGAACTCAGAACAGTAAAGCCCTTGTAAAATAGAAGGTATTCACATGTCTCATTATATATATATATATATATATATATATATATATATATAATTACTGTATATACAGTGCCTTGCGAAAGTATTCGGCCCCCTTGAACTTTGCGACCTTTTGCCACATTTCAGGCTTCAAACATAAAGATATAAAACTGTAATTTTTTGTGAAGAATCAACAAGTGGGACACAATCATGAAGTGGAACGAAATTTATTGGATATTTCAAACTTTGTTAACAAATAAAAAACTGAAAAATTGGGCGTGCAAAATTATTCAGCCCCTTTACTTTCAGTGCAGCAAACTCTCTCCAGAAGTTCAGTGAGGATCTCTGAATGATCCAAAAGTTGACCTAAATGACTAATGATGATAAATAAAATCCACCTAAGTCTCCGTATAAATGCACCTGCACTGTGATAGTCTCAGAGGTCAGTTTAAAGCGCAGAGAGCCTCATGAAGAACAAGGAACACACCAGGCAGGTCCGAGATACTGTTGTGGAGAAGTTTAAAGCCGGATTTGGATACAAAAAGATTTCCCAAGCTTTAACCATCCCAAGGAGCACTGTGCACGCGATAATATTGAAATGGAAGGAGTATCAGACCACTGCAAATCTACGAAGACCTGGCCATCCCTCTAAACTTTCAGCTCATACAAGGAGAAGACTGATCAGAGATGCAGCCAAGAGGCCCATGATCACTCTGGATGAACTGCAGAGATCTACAGCTGAGGTGGGAGACTCTGTCCATAGGACAACAATCAGTCATATACTGCACAAATCTGGCCTTTATGGAAGAGTGGCAAGAAGAAAGCAATTTCTTAAAGATATCCATAAAAAGTGTCGTTTAAAGTTTGCCACAAGCCACCTGGGAGACACACCAAACATGTGGAAGAAGGTGCTCTGGTCAGATGAAACCAAAATCGAACTTTTTGGCAACAATGCAAAACGTTATGTTTGGCGTAAAAGCAACACAGCTCATCACCCTGAACACACCATCCCCACTGTCAAACATGGTGGTGGCACCATCATGGTTTGGGCCTGCTTTTCTTCAGCAGGGACAGGGAAGATGGTTAAAATTGATGGGAAGATGGATGGAGCCAAATACAGGACCATTCTGGAAGAAAACCTGAGGGAGTCTGCAAAGACCTGAGACTGGGATGGAGATTTGTCTTCCAACAAGACAATGATCCAAAACATAAAGCAAAATCTACAATGGAATGGTTCACAAATAAACATATCCAGGTGTTAGAATGGCCAAGTCAAAGTCCAGACCTGAATCCAATCGAGAATCTGTGGAAAGAACTGAAAACTGCTGTTCACAAATGCTCTCTATTCCACCTCATGGAGCTCGAGCTGTTTTGCAAGGAGGAATGGGCAAAAATTTCAGTCTCTTGATGTGCAAAACTGATAGAGACATATCCCAAGCGACTTACAGCTGTAATCGCAGCAAAAGGTGGCTCTACAAAGTATTAACTTAACGGGGGCTGAATAGTTTTGCACGCCCAATTTTTCAGTTTTTTATTTGTTAAAAAAGTTTGAAATATCCAATAAATTTCGTTCCACTTCATGATTGTGTCCTACTTGTTGTATCTTCACAAAAAATTACAGTTTTATATCTTTATGTTTGAAGCCTGAAATGTGGCAAAAGGTCGCAAAGTTCAAGGGGGCCGAATACTTTTGCAAGGCACTGTGTATATATATCTCATACAGCACTTATCTAAAAAAAAATAAGTGTATTATTCCTCATTTCAGGAAAGTGGGCGAAGCCATACAAATCATCCTTTTATGCTTGATTGGCTAGCTGCACATCCACAACTGCTGGAGTATAGTGCAAATATAACCTAATATTTTACAGCCACTTATTCTGGAAAAATTTAATGGCAGGTTGAAAAACCATGATCTGCGCTTGCTAACCCGCCATCCCAGAGCATGAGGTCACGTGCCACATCAGACCTTATGTAATATTTAGCATATGTATTATTAGGCAATATTGTTAAGCCATAGTGGTTATTCCTAGAAACTTGAACAGTTTTTTTTCCATGTCAGTTTTGCTTTGCTACAATGTAAAGTAGTGAGTGTACAGCTTGTATAACAGTGTAAATTTGCTGTCCCTTCAAAATAACTCACACAGCCATTCCTGTCTAAACCGCTGGCAACAAAAGTGAGTACACCCTTAAGTGAAAGTGTCCAAATTGGGCCCAATTAGCCATTTTCCCTCCCCTGTGTCACGTGACTAGTGTTACAAGAACTCAGGTGTGAATGGGGAGCAGGTGTGTTAAATTTGGTGTTATCGCTCCCACTCTCTCATACTGGTCACTGGAAGTTCAACATGGCACCTCATGGCAAAGAGCTCTCTGAGGATCTGATAAAAAAAATAAAGAAATTGTTGCACTACATAAAGATGGCTTAGGCTAAGACTGCCAAGACCCTGAAACTGAGCTGTAGCAAGGTGGCCAAGACCATACATCGGTTTAACAGGACAAGTTCCACTCAGTTGAATGCACGTGCTCAGCATCATATCCAGAGGTTGTCTTTGGGAAATAGACGTATGAGTGCTGCCAGCATTGCTGCAGAGGTTGAAGGGGTGGGGGGGGGGGGGTCAGCCTGTCAGTGCTGAGACCATACGCCGCACACTACATCAAATTGGTCTGCATAGCTGTTGTCCCAGAAGGAAGCCTCTTCTAAATATGATGCACAAGAAAGCCCGAAAACAGTTTGCTGAAGACAAGCAGACTAAGGACATGGATTACTGGAACCATGTCATGTGGTCTGACGAGACAAAGATAAACTTATTTGGTTCAGATGGTGTCAAGCGTGTGTGGCGGCATCCAAGTGAGGAGTACAAAGACAAGTGTGTCTTGCCTACAGTGAAGCATGGTGGTGGGAGTGTCATAGTCTGGTGTTGCATGAGTACTGCTGACACTGGGAAGCTACAGTTCATTGAGGGAACCATAAATGCCAACATGTACTATGACATACTGAAGCAGAGCATGATCCTCTCTCTTTGGAGACTTGGCCACATGGCAGTATTCCAACATGATAACACACACACATATAACTATATAAAAAAAAAAAAAAAAAGTACCTATATACCTATATAAATTGTTTTGGTCTGCACGTATTGCACTTTATTGAATATACATACATTATATATATATATATATATATATATATATATATATATATATATATATATATATATATATATATATATATATATAGGATTACACATTTAGAGATTGGCACTTTATGTTGCGTGGCACAGGTTATTATCCAATATCTTCTGCACGCAGGTATAAGTGTGAACGCTGTCTTGTGCCAGAAGCAACATTTTGGATATGCAATATTCATTTCATTGCACTAGATTAGATTTATTCGTGCTGGAGTATTTCACATAAATATTTCAGTTGCTGTCATTAACAATTTCAATACCGGGTACTTTCACCCCCTTCCTGCCCAGGCCAATTTTCAGCTTTCAGCGCTCTCGCACTTTGAATGACAATTGCGCGGTCATGCAACACTGCACCCATATGCAATTTTTATACCTTTATTTACACAAATAGAGCTTTCTTTTGTTGGTATTTTTTCACCACTGGGTTTTTTATTTTTTGGAAAATAAGAAAAAACGACCGAAACGTTTGAAAAAAAAAAAAACAAACAAACACACACACGTAAAAACAAGTTTTTTTTGTTTGTTATAAAATTAATAAATAATCTTTCTTCATAAATTTAGGCCAGTCTGTATTCATCTACATTTCCTTGGTGAAAATAAGCCAAATCAGCGTATATTATTTAGTCAGTAGGAAAGTTATAGCTTCCACAAACTATGGTATTATATTTGAAAAGTGATCAATCCTGATATACTGATGCCCTATCTCATTTCTTGAGGCCCAAAAATGTCAGGACAGTATAAATATCCCTCAAATTACCACTTTTTGGAAAGTAGACAGTCCAAGGTATTTAGTATGAGACATGGTGAGTTTTTTGAGGTTGTAATTTTTGGTCACAATTTCAAAATTAAGAACATTTTAAAAAATATTTTTTTTTTCCCACAATTTATTTTTTTGGCATACTGTCACCAGTGCATACAGCCACATCATAGAACTGGTATGGCGGTGATCAGGAACACAGACTGGTGACAGCATGTAAAAAAATAAAATAAATAATAATAAAAAAAATTATTAAATATTTCTCTTTTTTAAATTTTTTTCTTTTTTTTATTACATTTTTTTTTTTTTTTTAAACGATTTTTTTTAAACACACTTTGACCAGAGCAATACAGTGTTACCATAGTAACACTGCACTACTCTGGGGAAGGGATCCGTATTTTTCTTTCTTTCTTTTACACATTATGATTGCCTACACCAGTGAATTTTGTTTCTGAATGAAACGGATTCAGTGTGTATTGTTGTGATTAGCCACAGCTAATCACATGGTACAGATGGCCCTGTCTGTACCATGTGATCAGATCACTACGACCAATCAGAGCTAGCAACACAATTGTACACAATTAATGGCATGAATGAAAGGCATCCACGGTTTACAATTGTCATGTGTTCGACTGTAATTGGTCACAGCGATCACATTAGGGATCGACCGATTATCGGCAAAGCTGATATATCGAGGGCCGATCTGCACTCTCCCCGATATATCAGAATCGGCCCCTGAGGTTGCCGATATTGTCGATATTTTGGGAAAGTGCTGTACCGAAATGATGCCTGCAGCTAGAGGCATCACCCCGGTACCAGCGTCCATAGCCAATGGTCGGCTGTCTCATAATGACAACTGATGCGGCTGAAAAGCTGCTCGGCTGTCATTACTAGGAGCGGGAGGGTAGACGCCCCTCCCACGGCTCGCCCGGGTCTCCTGGACATCCTACCAGCACGGCCGTCAAAGACCAGATCAAAGCCGTCATGACAACACTTCCGGGTATTCGGCACCAGATTCAAAAAAAGGACAGCATTCAAAACCAAGGCTGTTTTAAATGCTTTTAAGTGCAGAAGAGGGGTTTGTGGTCTTTTAGAACCCCAGATCCCTCCACAACAGTCCCTGTCAAGAGTAAAAATGAATTTTTTTTTAAATGTACAAAAATATCAGGCAATACCGATATTTAATGGCCAGAATATCGGTATCGGCAACGAAAATCCGATATCGGTCGATCACTAGATCACATGGTACCGACAGTGGCCCCGGGAAAGTGATCTGCACCGCAGCCCATGGGGCATGCGCGAGTCGTGTTCTGGGAGGATGTCATATGATGTCCACCCGGAATGACGAATGTCGCACCTGCCCGTCATTTGTCTATAGGCTGGGCGGAACTGGTTAAAACGTTTTTATTTTTTAAATTCTTGCCAGGTTCGATCTCTATTTATGTACAACTTCAATTGCAAACTGCATACAGCTGTTTTATGCTATTTGGTTATCAGTGCACTGTATGGAAATCAAGTCTTATATGGAGTAGGACTTGGGACTCAAGAAGACAAAACTGGAAAGTATTTACATGTCCCATTCCATCACATACCCTATAAGGTTATATTGATGTGCTGTCTGTATGCAGTTTTGAATTATTGGCTCTAAAATATTAGGCTATATTTATGCTACACACCAGCAGGTTCTGGATGCCCATCCGGCCAAAAAGGTGTTGAGCCGTTATTTGCATGGCTCCACCCACTTAACTTAAATGACGAAAAATCCTCAAATTTTTGGGAAATGTGATGGAATGAGACACGTGAATAACTTACATTCAAAGAAGGCTTTACTGTACAAGACACCGATTTAGTTGGAGGCCTTTTTGATTGATGTAGTTCCTTCTCATCATAACCTGTTTACCATGTTTTTTAAAATCACAATTAAATGTGGCCACAGAATGAGTGACGCCAAATCATGGTCACTCCAATACCTACCTGCCTCACCAACTCCCAGGTAATTCAACTTTGAAGTTAGGTTCTCTCTAATACCCCTGATTAAGAAAAAAAAAATGCAAAAACATTCAAATTAGACAAAAACTATGACTTACTGGGACATGTGGTAAAGTTATGGTGACTTCATCGCCTTTGCCGACTTGAAGTTCTCCCTCACAGGAGGTATCAATAGACGCTGGCTTAAAATCATCTAGAAGAAAAAGGATAATTCAGTTTAGGGATTTCTCATTCAGCAAAATTCTGCATTATAAAGTCCAAACTGTATAATATGCAGTGGATATAAAAAAAGTCTACACATCCGTTAAAATGTCAGATTTCTGTGATGTAAAAAAAAAAAAAATGAGACAAAGATAAATAATTTCAGAACTTTTTCCACCTTTAATATAAACTATACAACTCAGTTGAACAACAAACTGAAATATTTTAGGTGGAGGGAAGTAAAAATAAAAAACTAAAATAATATGGTTGCATAAGTGCATACCCTTAACCTCCCTGGCGGTCGGATTATGTCCAGATTTCTGTGCTAACAGCGGTACATTCTTTTGCATGGAAATCTGTTTTACATTTTAAAACTCACCTTCCCCTGCGATCCCCCGCTGTCCTCCCGCTGTGTGTTCGGCTGATGCCAGCACCTGTCTTCCGCTTCCCTGCGAGTGTTGCGATGCAGGGGGGTGGAACCGGCGGCAATTTAAAAAATGTAAATACACTAAATGACATGATACAAAGTTGTGATCCTAACGGGTTACACTGTATCATGCCATTTCACCACAGGATTTCACCTGGTGACTTTTCCAGTGCCCTGCCTGTGCTTTTCCAGTTCTTTGTGCCTGGAAAATTAAGAACGACCATGGCTTCCAAAAAGCGATTTTTGCGCAAAAGTGCTTTTAGACGAACTGGAAAACAGCGACAGCAAAACTGAGTTACTTGAAGAACTGAGCGATTGCGATTCGTGGGAAAATTCCTCATCAGGTACGGAAAGTGACGACAGCGACGATTCTGATGTCTCTTTCTGGCACATCGCTCCGTTGGAAATTCTGGAGAATCATTTGATATACTTCCCGAATTCCACAAGCTATGTCCCAGAAAGAGACATCAGAATTGTCACTGTCCTCACTTTCCGTACCTGAAGATGAATTTTCCCATGAATCGCTATCGCTCAGTTCAAGTAACTCAGTTTTGCTGTCGCTGTTTTCCAGTTCGTCGAAAAAAGCGCTTTTGCGCAAAAAGAACGCTTTTTGGATGCCATGGTCGTTCTCAATTTTCCAGGCACAAAGCACTGGAAAAGTCACCAGTTGCAATCCTGTGGTGAAATGGCATGATACAGTGTGATCTGTTAGGATCACAGTTTTGTATCATGTCATTTGTGTTTTTTCACTTTTGAATTTGCCGCCGGTTCCTCCCCCCTGCGTCACAACACTTGCAGGAGGGAACCGGAAGGCAAGTGTCGGCAATCGGCTGTGCACAGAGCGGGGAGAGAGTGTGAGGATGCCGGGGAGGACTGCGGGGGAGCGCAGGGAAGGTGAGTAACATTGCGAGGTAATCCCGAGTGTGGCTAGGGGTTACCGCTTTTGGTACTGAAAGTTAACCCCGAGCAACACTCGGGATTACTGCTAGGGGGGTTAAACTAATACTTTGTTGAAGCACCTTTTGATTTTATTACAGCACTCTGTCTTAATGGGTATGAGTTTATCAGCATGGCACATCTTGACTTGGCAATATTTGCCCACTCTTCTTTGCAAAAACACTCAAAATCTGTCGGATTGCGAGGGCATCTCCTGTGCACAGCCCTCTTCAGACCCCCCCACAGATTTTCAATCGGATTCAGGTCTGGGCTCTGGCTGGGCTATTTCAAAACTTTAATCTTCTTCTGGTAAAGCCATTCTTTTGTTGATTTGGATGTATGCTTTGGGTCATTGTCATGCTGAAAGATGAAATTTCTCTTCATGTTCAGCTTTCTAGCAGAAGCCTGACGGTTTTGTGCCAATATTGACTGGTATGTGTAACTGTTCATAATTCCCTCTACCTTGACTAAGGCCCCTGATTAAGCTGAAGAAAAAACAGCCCCAAAGCATGATGCTGCCACCACCATGCTTCACTGGGGGTATGGTATTCTTTTGGTGATGTGCACTTTTTTGCGCCATACATATCTTTTGGAAACATGGCCAAAAAGTTCAACCTTGGTTTCATCATACCAAAACACATTTTCCCACATGCTTTTGGGAGACTTCAGATTTGTTTTTGCAAAATGTATCCAGGCTTGGATGTTTTTCTTTGTAAGAAAAGGCTTCCGTCTTGCCCCTCTACACCAAGGCCCAGACATATGAAGAATACAGGAGATTGTTGTCACATGTACCACACAGCCAGTACTTGCCAAATATTCCTGTAGCTCCTTTAATGTTCTGTAGGTCTCTTGGCAGCCTCTTGACCAGTTTTCTTCTCCTCTTTGCATCAATTTTGGAGGAACGTACAGTTCTTGGTAAGGTCACTGTTTACCATATTTTCTCCACTTGATCATGACGGTCTTCACTGTGTTCCATGGTATATCTAATGCCTTGGAAATTCTTTTGTACACTTTTCCTGACTGAAACCTTTAACAATGAAATCCCTCCGATGCTTTGGAAGCTCTCTGTGGACCATGACTTTTGCTATAGAATGAGACTAAGAAAATGTCAGGAAAGACCTACTAGAACAGCTGAACTTTATTTGGGGTTAATCAGAGGCACTTTAAATGATGGCAGATGTATACTGACTCCTATTTAACATGAGTTTGAATGTGATTGCTTAATTCTGAACACTGCTACATCCCCAGTTATGAGGGTGTGCACACTTATGAGGCGTTTTTGCACTAAAAAAAGCACCTGAAAAGCTCAAGAAAACCAATTTCCATTAAAATCAATTAATGCTTTCACACTGGGGCAGTGAAAAAACTGCAGCAAGCAGAATCTTTGGAGCATGGTTGGAGCGCTAAAAAAAGCGCCTCAAAAGGACCCCTCTCCATTAAAATGAATGGGAAGCGCACGAAAACCACTTCAAAAAGCGCCTCAAAATGGTTCTTTTGAGTCACAAGGGCCTTTAAAAAAACTGCCTTGCTAATGCCTTTAAGGTGCTTAAAAAGCGCCTGTAATTTTATGGGCGCCTCAGTGTGAAAGCAGACTAAAAGATTTCAGTTTGTTTTTCAATTGAGTTGTACAGTTTATAGGTCACATTAAAAGTGGAAAAGATGGTTCTGAAATGATTTATCTTTGTCTCGTTTATTTTAAAATCAGGCTGCGTTCCCACTGAGGTGCTTGAAAACTTCCCATAAAATGATGGGCGCTTTTCAAGTGCTTTTGAGGCGTTAACAGTGTGCTTTTTTGAAAGCCACGTGACTCAAAAAAAACATTTTGAGGCGGTTTTAGTGCGCTTTTTAGGTGCTTACCATTCATTTCAATGGAGAGGAGCGCTTTTGAGGTGCTTTATTTAGCGCTCCAAAGATGCTGCTTGCAGGTGTTTTTCACCGCCCCCCCCCAGCGCACTGCCTAATTGTGAAAGCATTAATTGGTTTTCGTGAGCTTTTCAGGCGCTTTTTTTTGGGCATTTTAAAAGGGGTGTGTAGACTTTTTAGATTCACTGTACATGTAACGGTTTCATTTACAATGCAATTAACCACTTGCCGACCGTCGCATGACTATTTACTGCGGCAGTCAGGCCCCTACAGGCAGAGTGACGTAGGGGTACGTCATTAGTCATTGCTGGTAGGGGAACTCGGCAATGAAGCCTTGTGGCTTCACAGCCGTTTCCCTACTGCGCATGCGTGAAGCACGCTGCACTCTCTTACTGGCCCGGCAGCAGGGAAGGGAGGAGGAGCCGAACTGGTGACGTACGTTGCGGAGGTGAGGGCTGATGGAAGTGGGGAAAGGGTACTTGTGGAAAACAGGTACCTGCCCCCCCCCCCCCCCAAAAGGTGGAAATGGAGGGGGAGGGGAATCAGATAAACTTTTGGGTGGAACTCCTCTTTAACAGATGCTCAGTGCAGGAATGAATATTGTGTAATATAGTAAATATTGTATTGTGATGCAGAACTGATATACAGTATAATAAAATTATGTATCAGCGCTGCTCCGTGTGTTGTTTATTAAATTTACCAATAGATATCTCAACCACACTAATTCTGATCTGTGCGAATACAGTGGGTACGGAAAGTATTCAGACCCCCTTAAATTTTTCACTCTTTGTTATATTGCAGCCATTTGCTAAAATCGTTTAAGTTCATTCTTCAACCTCATGAATGTACACATAGCACCCCATACTGACAGAAAAACACAGAATTGTTGACATTGTTGCAGATTTATAAAAAAAAAAGAAAATGCGGGACGCCATACAATGGCGGTGCGTTCCACCCGCATAAACCGGAAAATTGCGTAGTACGTAAGTCAGACGGCTTAAGCATGGGGAAATGTGAAGGCTGATTACTGACTGCAACATTGTAAGTGTATTCTTTTTAGCGTGTGAATAAAGAGTTTGAATATATTGCACGATGAAGGCTATTCTTTTTTCATGTTAAATCGTGCGTGGATAATCGATCCTGGATGGTGCTAGTTGGCGAGTGCTCCGGTGTATATATCCATGTTTGGTGGCTTCCCTTGATCCCAACCAGTGAGGATTATCTTATAAGGCTCTTATATTAATATTGTCTGGTGAGTAGGGGACCGAGAGGGGAGCACCTGATTGCACTTTGGATGTCTTTTCTTGGCAAAGCAAGCACTGAGCACTTTTTCTGAGGATTTGTTTTTTGCACTCAGCACCTTGGAATATCATATGAATTTTTATATTCTTCTTATAATTTTTATATTCTTCTAATAATTTATTTAACCACTTGAGCACTGGACACTTTATTATTGAATATTGCACTTAATTTGTGTAGCACATTTATATATTTTTTTTTATATGGATTTATGAGAGTTGTTATTTATGGAAATAATTTAGCACTATATCACTTTATTTATTAGCACAGATCAGAATTTGTGTGGTTGAGATATCTATTGGTAAATTTAATAAACAACACACGGAGCAGCGCTGATACATAATTTTATTATTAATTTTTAAAGGAACCCCCCTTTTATCAGCAGCAGCCGCCATTTAGTTGATATTTATTGATTATACATTTTTATCCTAAGCGCTGGCACTTTAGATTTATTAGAACTGATATATGACTTGCCAGTTCCAATGACCGGTGTAATGTGGATTTTTACAATCAATAAAAAGTGTCCTCTTCGGAGTATAACATATCTTTTTAAAACAAATTTATCATTAATTTTCCTTTTCATTAGTCATATAATTGAATTTCTATATTGAGAGACCCCAGAACATGAAGTGCCCCCAGCTTCGATCCTTCGCTGCTCACTGTCCTCTATAGAGAGACCAGGACACAATAGGATGGCGAACACCAGCCCATTGTTATCTATAGACACAACACGAAGGCTAAGCTCGGCTCCCTGTCATGTATGGACATTACAGCGGTCATTAGAAGAAGACATGACGTCAATCAGTAAACAAGGCCTGGGATTGGTCTAAGCCGCGCACGTCACTCCCCGGTACTCACATCGTACTGTGTGGAAGGAGGAGCGCGGCCTCTTCTCGAAGCTCTCTCCTAGCCTCAGAGTGTGCTCCTCCCGGTCCAAAGGCGGTGGTGGGGGCGTCCCGTTCATTCCTACGGATCCCGTATATACCGAGCGATATGCAAATAATCACGTCGGCAAGCTACGCGCTATACTCCCAGCGAGCATGCGCAGCTTTGGCTTTCCCATTGGTCCTCGGTTACCCCGGTGACGTACGGCCTTGTACAGCATGAATAATATTCCGGGGGGAACAGGCCATATGGTTAATGGTTCCCCCCGCTGTATTCGCTTTTCTGTGGTGACAGGCAGAGTTTTTCTGTAAGCTGTCTCTGACTTCCAGAAGCAGGCCCGGGCCTCTGAAGAGCTGTGCTTGGTGAACGAGGATCAGTGCAATGCTTCTTCATGACAGTGTGGGAATCTAGGTATGTCTGCTTGTTGGGGTAGCATGGAGGAAATGGTTAGCAGTCTTGGCTCAGGTTTTTACCCCCCTGAGACACATCTGCATGGAGTTTGCATGTTTTCCTGTGTTAGCGTGGGCTTGTTCCTATAATCCCCAACATATTAACCACTTGTCCTCCGGAAGATTTACGCCCCCCCTTAAAGCGATAGTATTCCGCTTTTTGACACTTTTACCTAGAGGTAAGCCTATAATAAGGCTTACCTGTAGGTACAAATAATTTAGGAGATATTTGCAGTGCATGCAGCCGCTCACGCGAGCAGCACATGCGCTCTGAAGGTCCAGGGGGACCTCCAGTTTTCCTTGCCGGAAAATCACTCCCGCGTGCATGCGCGGGAGTGATGTCATCGCGGCTCCGGCCAATCACAGTACCGTAGCCTCCGAACCCGGAAGAGACGCCGAGGGATCATGGCAGCACCCGCAGCGATGTCCGGGGGTCCGTGTCTGGGCTTCGTTCTGAAGGTAAGTAATACATAATGAGCTAGTATGCGATGCATACTAGCTCATTATGCCTTTGTCTTGCAGGTTTTTTTTTTTTTTCGTTTTCAGGTTTACAACCGCTTTCATGACCAGGCTGTTTTTTTACAATACGGCGCTGCGTTACTTCAAATGACAATTGCGCGGTCATGCAATGCTGTACACCTGACATTTATATCATGTTTTCCTCATAAATAGAGCTTTTTTTTGGTGGTATTTGATCACCACTGGGCTATTTTTTTGAACAATAAACAAAAACAACCGAAAAGTTTGAAAACATTTTTTTTACTTTCTGCTATAAAAAAAATATTCAATAAAAAGGTAAAAAAAAATCAAATTTCTTGATATATTTAGGCCAATATGTATTCTGCTACATATTTTTGGTTAAAAGAAAAAAACATATATTGATTGGTTTATGCCATGTTGTTATAGCATCTACAACCTATGGGATATATCTGTTTTTCAACTCCGGTCCTCAGGACCCACTAACAGGCCAGATTTTAAGTGTTACCTTGGGGAGATGCAGACTAGAGTACTGCAATCACTGAGCAGCAAATGATATCACCTGGGACGTATTTCTGTTTTCTTGCAGACCTGGCCTTTTAGTGTGCCCTGAGGACCAGAGTTGAGAAACACTGGGATATATACTGGAATATTTTTTTTCCCTTTTTTCTAGTAATGGCAGCGATCAGTGACTTAAGGCCCGTACACCCGATACGAAAATCGGAAGGGAAACTTCGTCCGACGAACGATCTGCTGATTTTCGGATTGTTAGTATAATGCTTTCGACAGCCGATTACGGATTTTCGGATGACAAAAACTGGATGTGCAGGCTATAACATTTTTATCGTACGTCAACACCCGTCCGATTTTCGTCTCATTAGTACAGTTTTCGTCTGAAAAAAATCTTAAGAGCAAGACTAGGTATGCTCAGAAACGAAAGAACACATACAAAACAATCCAACACATGACATCACTTCTGATGTAGAATTCTGTCGTACGGGAAAATTTGTATGAAAATAACCTTCACTTTCCACATCAGACAAGCATGCCACAAAAAAAGGACGACAGATCGTTCGATAATCTGATAATAACGGACGACAGATCGTTCGATAATCTGGGGCTTTAGTGGGACTGTGATATGGCAGACAATCAGACACCAACTGACAATTTGTGAGAACCAGTGACACTAATGCAGTGATCAGTGCTAAAAATATGCACTGTCACTGTACTAATGACACTGGCTGGGAAGGGGTTATTATCCAGCGCAATCAAAGGGTTAAATCAGGGTTGCCCCCTCATCCCTTTAATCCAGGACACACATCCAGGATCCGCCGCTGAGCAGGAGAATGACAGCTGTTCTCCGCACTGTGTGCGGAGAGACAGCTGTCAGAGCCCCATACATCTCTATGGGGGAATCGGATGGGAACGGACCGTCGGTCCGTTCTCATCCGATCCAATCCGCTGGATGGATGGAAAATAGGGTTTCCATCCGTCCAGATTTGACGGATCGGATGTCAGCAGACATGTCTCTGCTGACATCCGATGCCCCATAGGGATGCATGGGGGGGACCGTTCAGATCCGCCAAAAAAACTGACAGGTGGATCTGAACAGTCCGCCTGTGTGAAAGGGGTCTAAAGTATATGTATACGCCAAAACTTTTTTTTTTTAGTTTTGAGTAGAGTAAGGAGGGTTAAAACGCCTGTCATTTTATTTTATTGCTCTCTGTCCCGAGGGGGAGATTTCCCTTCACCTCCACTTGTGCAGACAAAACAGAAAAAAAAAAAAACCCTCTCAACCAGAAGCGTAAACCTGGTCTAATTGATGCATTCACGCCCCTATCACATGACTGATCTGATCAGGTCTTCCTGTCAGGTTTTCAGGTGGACCTGATCAGACGGTCCATTCACCCCTATAGACCAGCGGGTATAAACGGATTTCTGTCTGTTTACACCTGCCTAAATCCGATCCATTCCACTAAAGAGAAAATGAAGGCGATCCGTCCTCATCCACGCCCAGAAGCTGTGCAGGGATGACGCTCCTGCACCGGAAGTGATGAGCGGGGCCGGTGCAGGGCATTCTGGGACTCCGTTCGTCGCTGAAGAGGACGCATAAGAGGACGCGCTGGCTTCAGCTGCCCACACCTGAGATGGCAGCGCTGGACAAGACATTTTGAAGGTAAGTATTTCTTCTAAAAGCTAAGTGCGACCCGGGACAGTTTAGAGGCTATCCATTGTGGAATGTACTAGCCCTGACTGTCCCGGGGGTATTTTTATCTAAAAATCTTTTCCAAGGCCAGAACTCCGCTTTTAATAACAACTTTTGCCCTGTTACAGTTACCATAAGCTAGGTTTCTGAACCTCCCATACTCCATGAAATGTTTATCCTGCTTGCATTCCTGTTTTTATTTAGAGGTTTTGGCCTCTTGCACACTGCAGCTTGAAAAAGCTCAGTACCGCTTTTTTTTTATTTTTTACTGAGCTAAAATACAGCCCATACATTGTAATGTGCCTATGCACACAGGAGCATAAATGAGCACCGTGCATTCTTCAGTAAAAAAAAACCTAGAAAAATCTGCATTTTTGGTCAGTAATTTACGCCGCATGCGTGTAAATCTGCGCAAATGTCCATTTACATAAAGTACAGAACAAGAACGCAAAAAATACGCGAAAGCATTTGCGCAAAAATACACGCAAATACATTAAAAAAAGAGACTGAAAAAGTAGATGCTCAAACAGGAGTATCGTTTGCAAGAGGCCTTATAGGCTACAATCTCTACCGCTGTGCCTTTTCCTGTTTATACTATTTGTTAACCCAATCTGCTTATATTTAAAAAAAAATGTTCTGTTGCATTTTGGGTATACAGTTTTTTTTTTCTAATTCTGCTAAGAGCCCATTCACACAGGGGCGACACGACTTGCCGGACGACCTGCACGGACTTCATATCATTGAAGTCAATGCAAGTCGCCTCCAGGTCACCCCAAAGTAGTACAGGACCCTTTTTCTAAGTCGGAGCGACTTGTGTCGCTCCTATTAGAACGGATCCTGTGCTAATCAATGGCAGGCGACCCATCGCGACTTGTCAGGCGACCAAGTCACCTGACAAGTCGCACTAGTGTGAATGGGGACTAATACGTTCTTCTGTAAAAGAAAATACTAATTGCCTGCCTGTCCTGCCAAATTGCCGTATTACTTAACCCAGGAGCCTGCATTCACTATATCTGGTCTCTCACGCTACACAGAATATGGAAATGCAATTATTTAATAAATATAAACTGCTAAATACCTTTTCTCATCAGCAGTATACATTGGTGTCCTGCCAAGCACTGGTTAAAGTTAGGAGAAGTTTTCATTCCCCTCTGACTGTCCTATGAGGTTGCAGGACCCCTGACTCTCTGTCTGGACAGTGCTGATTATCCCAGTTCTGATCACATGCCCCCCCTAAAAAAAAAAAAACCTCTCACAAACTGAGCATGTGCAGAGTGCCTCCAAGGCTCTGTTTTATCAACAGATGGATTGGGGACATTGGAAGATTGGGAGGATCAGAAAAGAGAGGATAAAACAGGCTTTTTACACAATGCAGAGGATCAACCCCTTAGGTTCCACAGTGAGTAGAGCAAGAATGCTTTACTGCATATACACGCTGCTTTTACTGTCCTGCAGGTACAGAAAGTAAGGTCACCGATATGACTATGCTGTCAGGTAGGTAGGGGTGTGTAATTCTTAGGCTAGGGCACTGTCATAAATCTTCAACTTTAGGATCTACAAAATCTCTGTATTTACAGGGCTGTGAAAATCTCAGGACTGAATAGACAGAAATACAAATCCACTTGCAAGCAAATGACTCCCATATAAATATTTCAACTATGTATTTCGTTTTTTTTTTTTATTTGTTATCTGGAGTAGGGCTGTCAATGGGTTTTAAAGCGTTTGTTACCCCAAAACTTCATATTCCTAAAATGTGCCTGCTGTGCCATGTACTTGCATGAGAAAGTCTCCTGTTTTCTTTGTATTGCTTCCTTTATGTAAAAAATCCCTGGTGTTCCTGCCAGTCCTGATTTCCTATTAAAAACTGACCACACTAAACAAGAGAACACAGCGTGGTCAGTTCTCTAGCTATGCTGGGAACTCCGTTTTCTCTCCTCCAATAATTGGACTTGTCCTGACAAACCTTCGCTGCACAGCCATTTAATGGGAAGCTCAGTGTGCTGCTGGTGCTTCTCCTCCTCCTCCCCCCCCCCCCCCCCCAGCTCTTATGTAGCTGAGAACAAAGGGAATGTGTCATTTTTATATTAAAAAAGAGAAAAAGGGTATTTATAATGTTCTTTTTTATAGCTATACAAAATGTTTTGCCTTTTAATTTCTATTTTAAACAGAATGGTTGGTTTATTTTACAAGGTTATCATTTATAATCACTTTATAGTGATTGTAAAGTCTAGTTTTTTGGCTCTCCTGGCCCCTCCCTTCTGTACAGTGCCCCCACAGCAAGCAGCTTGCTATGGGGGCACCCGAGCTGAGTCATAGCTCCCTGTGTCCCTTCAGAGACAGAGCCCTGTTTCTGCACCACCCCCTCTCTCTCTCCTAAATGGCTAACTGACTTTGACAGCAGCGGGAGCCAGTGGCGCCACTGCTGTGTCTCAGCCAATCAGGAGGAGAGTCCCTGACGGCTGAGGAACTTGTTGACATCGGTGGAGGAAGATGGGGCTCAGGTAAGTACTAGGGGGTGCTAGAGGGCAGCTACACAGAAGTTTTTTTTCTTTATCTTAACGCATAGAATGCATTAGGATAAAAAAAAACCTTCTGCCTTTTACAACTCCTTTAAGTCTAACATGGCCTTCTATCGAAGTTGAAAACTCTATAACAACTTGTGTTAAATACTGACTAAAATAATAGCTTTTGTATTTATGATTATTCGAAAAATTTTATTTGTGATCTGTTGAAAAAAAAAAAAAACAATAAAAATAATTGAATTTAGAAAAATATTGTGATACTGATTTTAAGTTTTTCTTTAATCATTCCACACTGTAGTTGTAAAGCATGGATTCCTGTGCCTTGAAAGGGGAAAACTCCATAGGAAAGAATGGCTCTATCTGTGAAATAGCTTCTGCAGCAGAAGTAGAATTTCAGAAGAAAGCTGACCAAGTGATAAGCGTTAGCCCTGAAGTGGCACAAAAGCTGCAAAATGATAGCGTTCTGGTATCGGAGTTTAAGCGACTGAAACTAGAAACAGATGCACAGAAGAACTGGGACTTGTTCTATAAAAGAAATAGCACAAACTTTTTTAAGGACAGACATTGGACAACAAGAGAGTTTGAGGAACTCAAAGCCTGTAGAGAGGTAAGTACAACTCTTTCAGTATTGTGAACACCTAAAGATATGAAAGTCTGAATAAATACTTGTTTTAGTTTTACTACTAAGTAATGAGAAATCTTTCAACCCCTTGTTCATTCACAAATGGATGTGCCTCTACTAGCACAGTGGTTGTTGAAGCTAAACTTGAGGAAGACCGTATATACTGTTTTACCGGTCAAAGTATTTGTAATTCTATACAGCCAGTTATGTGATTTACACACATTTTTTGCATGGCCTGACAGGTGACGGGTAGTTACTGATTTAGTACTTTATCTTTCTGAGTCAACGCACACGGTGAAGCCAGAGCCATAAAACTAGATGTAGTAATGAGCGTCATTGGATAGGTACTTTCACATGAACCTGCAAACACATCACTGGCATTACAATTGACAATAACAGAACATACATTCAAATGCTCATTATATAACACATCAGAACCAGAAAAATTAACCCCCCCCCCTTCTCTCGGCCAACATATAACCAAAAGTTGAAACGCACATTACCTTATCCAGCCCGTCAGGCCACTGTAGGGGATGACCCCCACGCTGAAGAGTGTTATGGGTTCAAGGACACAAAGTGGTCACACCTCCCAGTGATCTACAATGTGAAAGAGGGGGAAGGGGAGGTGCTGTGGATGTCTGGGAAATCCCAGACAGTAATTTTATGAAAAACAACTCAAAGTGGTGATGGAGAAAATAATGTATAAGTTGTAAGGCACCTATAGGGGACGGGCACAGTCAGCAGTAGAGACATTATGTAGGATGGGTGTAGAAGTATAAATATTAGGACGGTCATTTGTGGACCAGATCCAGAATCCAAGAAGGTAGTTTGGTGGAAATAAAGGTATTTTCAGAGTTATAATAGTTCTGCGCAGAGATCGTGTTAGCATATGAAGAATGAGGTATCTGCTTACGGGACAAGGCACAGTGGGGTGTTGGTTTACCAATGGAACATAATGGGGAGCAAATAAAGAGTACGGAGGAGTGCGGGTAAGCATCAGGCTGGAGCAGTGTGGTCCGCTGACCATTGATCCAGGCAGTTGAATGCCAATTTCAGGATCTTCAATAAACTGGACTCGGCCCTCCACCTCTACTCTGAGCCTAAATGGAAGCTGGACCTCCGCTGAAAAAAATCGGGGAAGGCTGCCATGTGGGTGTTTTGGAACAGGATGTTGCCCTTCTCTCTTGCCTGGCGCAGAACGGTGTCTCGTCATTCTAGTTGAGCATCTTGGCAATGAAAGTGTGCTCCTTGAGATGGTCGGCAGTCGGGCATTCGGTGGGCTCTTTCCACCACGAAAGTGGTAGAGAATGCCACCCTACCATACGTTGTAATTAGTAGGTTTTCAAGAAACATGGCAGGGTTGGCGCCCTTCGCACCCTCTGGGAGGCACACAAAGCGAAGGTTGCAGCGACGAAGGCGATTCTCTGTTGCTGGAGTTGGTGCTGTAGTGGTTCTAGTTGGTCTTCTGTCCTCCCAATACAGGTTTCAGCCTCAGTCACTCTGTGCAGGAGCTTGTGTAAGGTCCTAGCAAATGAGGGAGATATCCACTTTATCAATCTTAGCAGTGAGGGCTTTTTAGCACATGGAGATTGCCTCCAGCACTCTCACTGTCTCTATGGCCAGGGGCTTGAAGTCAGATGTCGAAGCACCTCCATCTGCCCCCGAGGCCTCCTTCTTCTCCTTGTGCCTGAATTTATAGAGCTTAGAGCTGGCTTCAGACGCCTTAGGTGAAAGCGGCATATGTGATAGGTGTAGGAATCTTCTGGGGTGAAAGTCGATGAGTAGATTGCAGGATAATTTCCAGGATATTGAGGGAAAGGATAGTTATGCCTCGTACACACGCAACGATTATCGGGCCGACTGATCGTCCGACTTTTGTCCAAAGTGGTGTTTTGTTGGTTGGAATGTGCCTAAACTGCACACGAATTTTCTCGGCCAACAAAAATCTACTTCAGAAGTGATGTCATGTGCTGGTTTACTTTCCGTGTGTATTTTTTCTTCTCTGAGCATGCCCAGTCTTGCTCATCAGATTTTTGTCTGCTGAAATCTGTACTGACTGACGGAAAATCGGCCGTTGTGTTGTTGGCCAACAAAAATTTTATAGCCTGCACACCAGATTTTTTTTGGCCGAAAAGTCGGAGTCGGTTGTCGGAAGCATCATACTAACAAGCCGAAAAACGGCCTATCGGACGTTGGCCCGAAAATTCCCGGCCAATAATCGATGCGTGTGTACAGGGCATTAGCAGATGGAGCTCTCCTCACAAGCTTCCTACTCCATCATGCTCCAGGCCATCCCCCCCCTCCCCAAGAGGTTGCCTAGTCCCGCAATGTATTTAATTATGTACCTCTCTAAAACCTCGAAGCATATTGGTAAAGTCCTCTGATTCATTTTTCAGGACATCTCTCTAAAATTATACTGTTTTTTGAACACTGTGACTGTCTTGGAAATTGATAAACGCTTGATGCACAAATAACTCCGTTGCGCTACATAACACCCAGCTGCCCCCGCAATCTGGTTAGGCGACTTTAACATGGTGTTAAATCCCAGTCTTGACCTTCTGACCCCCCTAACTCAACTCCCACAAATCATCTCACTAGACTAGGCAACCTCTTGTTGCATAATAATAGTGAATGGTCTTTCTCCCCTAAAGCCTCCACTTACTGTTCTTGCTTATCTGTTCTGGTTGGTGTTTATTCTCTCCTTTTAGTGTAATCAGTGGCTTTCGTATTGGTCAGTGACACTCTGTTAATAGGCAGGACAGAAGAGCAGACATTTTGGGCAAACATTTTACAAAAATGAACTGTCCAGGCAACAGTGGGTGGTTTCCACTGTCATGCAGCTTATGACCGGAATGGCCTGAGGTGTGCTTTTTAAGTGGTTGTAAACCCCTACATACAGTGCCTTAAAGTATTTATACCCCTTGAAATGTTCCACATTTTGTCATATTACAACCAAAAATGTAAATGTATTTTATTGGGATTTTATACGATAGACCAACACAAAGTGGCACATAATTGTGAAGTAAAAGGAAAATGATAAATGGTTTTCAAAGTTTTTTACAAATAAATATCTGAAAAGTGTGGCGTGCATTTATGTTCAGTCCCCTTTACTCTGATTCCCCTTACTAAAATCTAGTGGAACCAGTTGCCTTCAGAAGTCACCTAATTAGTAAATTGAGTCCACCTGTGTGTAATTTTAATCTCAGTATAAATACTGTGAAGCCCTCAGAGGTTTGTTTGAGAACCTTGGAGAACAAACAGCATCATGAAGACCAAGGAACACACCAGACAGGTCAGGGATAAAGTTGTGGAGAAGGTTAAAGCAGGGTTAGGTTATATTAAAAAAAAAAATATCCTAAGCTTTAAACATCTTACATAGCACTGCTCAATCCATCATCTGAAAATGAAAAGAGTTATGGCACAACTGCAAACCTACCAAGACATGGCCATACTCCTAAACTGACAGGCTGGGCAAGGAGAGCAATAATTGGAGAATCAGCCAAGAGGCCCATGGTAACTCTGGAGGAGCTGCAGAGATCCACAGCTCAGGTGGGAGAATCTCTCCACAGAACAACTATTAGTTGTGCACTCCACAAATCTGGCATTTGGGGAAAAGTGACAAGAAGAAAGCCATTGTTGAAAGAAAGCTAGAAGAAGTCCTGTTTGCAGTTAGCGAGAAGCCATGTGGGGAACACAGCAAACATGTGGAAGAAGGTGCTCTGGTCAAATGAGACCAAAATTAAAATGTTTGGCCTAAAAGCAAAACGCTATTTGTGGTGAAAAACTAACACCGCACATCACCCTGAACACACCATGCCCACCTTGAAACATGGTGGTGGCAGCATCATGTTATGGGGATGCTCTTTTCTTCAGCAGGGACAGGGAAGCTGATCAGGGTTGATAGGAAGATGGATGGAGCCAAATACAGGGCAATCTTAGAAGAAAACCTGTTTGAGTCTGCAAAAGATTTGAGACTTGGGCAGAGGTTCACCTTCCAGCAGGATAACGATCCTAAACATACAGTCAGAGCTACAATGGAATGGTTTAGATCAAAGCATATTCATGTTAGAATGGCCCAGTCAAAGTCCAGACCTAAATCCAATGGAGAATCTGTGGCAAGACTTTAACATTTCTGTTCACAGATGCTCTCTGTCCAATCTGACAGAGCTTGAGCTATTGTAAAAAGAATGGGCAAAAATATCACTATCTAGATGTGAAAAGCTGGTAGAGACGTACCCAAAAAGAATTGCAGCGAAAGGTGGTTCTACATAGTATTGATTCAGGGGGCTGAATACAAAGGCATGCCACACTTTCCAGATATTTATTTGTAAAAAATGCTGAAAAACATTTATCATTTTTCTTTCACTTCACAATTATGTGCTACTTTGTGTTGGTCTATCACATAAAATCCCAATAAAATACATTTATGTTTTTGGTTGTAACCTGAGAAAATGTGGAAAACTTCAAGGGGTATAAATACTTTTTCAAGGCACTGTATACTCAGTGATGTGATTTGCCTCAGGTGATACACAGAGATTAAACAAATATCATCCTGCATATGTTGTACCTGTTTATCTGCAGTCTTCTCTACAGTCCAGAATTTTTATAAAGCGTGTCTGATCTGTCAGGAAAAAGTGGGTGAAGAACTGAAATTACACACTACAGAACTCTGACAGTTGATTGGATCGAATAGACACACACTCCACAAAGGAACAGTGCTGAGGTTGCAATCACAGGCTGTGTGCTGGAGCTCCCTCTCCTGTCATTTTTTTTTTCTCTTGATGTCAGGAAAGCTTGTCGAAAGAGATTCATGCTAATAGCAGAGGAGGGCAACAGCAGACAGAAATTACACTTGGTGCTCTTAATTGAGACACAGACACACCATAGAAGGTTATGCTTTGCTCAAATTTCATGTCTGAGGTTTACAACCACTTTACATAGATGATTCTGTGGAACAGAATTGCTGGGAATTCTAATTGAATGTTTTCCTTTTCAAAGGAAATACTGCATTGTGTATTAAAAGCATATATAAAAGTGCAATGTGTGTGAGTTTCCAGTAGGGCTGAACGATAGTCGATATGATATCGACTATCGTTCTGTGGCCGTAGGCGATATTCATATCGCCGAGGTCACGATATTTGCATAGGCAGGGGGAGGGACTCGGAGGAGGACAGGAGGACTCGCAGACTTCCGTGTTAGGTCGGAGGAGAACTCACACATCCAATCCACTGCAGGCTGCAGCCCGCCCCACATGTTCAGTGAGTCTCACTCTCCGCCCTAGTTTTTTCAATGGCACATTTAGGCAACCAATCACGCCGTGAGCAGCTGCACAGCTAACCAATCACGCGTGCCTGCACACCTGATTGGTTCGCTGTGCCGCTACTCACGGCGTGATTGGCTCCCTGAATGTGCCATTGAGAAAACTAGGGCGGAGAGTGAGACTCACTGAACGTGTGGGGCGGGCTGCAGCCTGCACGAGACGAGTGAGTAATGTAATGTATGGCATGCGGCTGTGCTCCTTTCTAATCCACCGCTCCAGCCTCTTACCACCACTGCCAGTAGCAGTATATATGTGAAATACAATAAATAATCTATATTGACATGGTGTGTATACAAAAAGGGAAAAGTAGATGTATGTATATGTAGAGGAAAAAAAATTATTAATAATTCAGAGGTGATTTATATATTTATATATTAATAATTTATTTTCCTCTACATATACATACATACATACATACATACATACATCTACTTTTCCCTTTTTGTATACACACCATGTCAATATAGATTATTTATTGTATTTCACATATATACTGGCAGCACCAATCACTTCCTCTTCCTTTTTATAATCTATTATATAACCCCTTCCAGGGTTATATTCTGAAGTGGGCTGCAGCCAACCCCTTTTTATATTTCTCCATATAAAGGACGGGTCCCACAATATCGCAATATATTTTTTTTCCAATATCGTGCAGGCCTAGTTTCCAGTACATGTCTCTAACATGTACTAGCATGTGCTGTACATGTAACCACCTGACAAGCTATACCATCCTCCTAGGTGGTATGAGATTATGATCTCCTTCACTTTATAATTTCCAAGCCTACAAAAAGATGTTTAAAATCTGATTGACTTTTATAGAGTAACCCAGACTTTTTTCTGTTTTTTGAAATTTTGGAAAATAATGGCCTATTTTCTGAAACAGAAGTGGGATCTGACAATATCACAAACTTTCTTTGTTCTTCTAATTTGCCAATGATTGTAATGCCTCATCCCATATAAATTTGCGGTCTTCCATTATATTTCAGCAGTGTATGGTGAATTACTATGTGGCTTGATTTTTCATTCCAGTTTGAGAACCAAAGGCTAACTATCCTAGAAGCGGGCTGTGGTGTGGGTAACTGTTTGTTTCCACTTCTAGAAGAGGATCTACGTCTGTTTGTGTATGCCTGCGACTTTTCTCCTAGAGCTGTGGAGTTTGTGAAGGTTTGTATTCATTGACATTTCCCAGTATTTTATGTTTTCATAGTCATGTTGCTATTGTATTTTTATGAGAAACTCTGTGGCATTTTGGAATAATATATTAAAGCGGAGTTCCGGCCACAAAAAAAAAATTTCAATGAACATACCCCCGTACAGTCAAGGCTAGTACATTCCACAATGGCTAGCCTCTGATCTGTCCCGGGTCGCACTTACCTGCAAGAAGAAATACTCACTTTTAAAATTTCTTCTCCAGCGTTGCCATCTTTGTTGTGGGCAGCTGAAGCCAGCGTGATCCTCTTCTGCATCCTATTCCTTGTCTTCTTCTCCCAGAATGCGCCTGCAACGGCCCCTCTCGTCACTTCCGGTGCGGCGCCGCATTCCTCCACAGCTTCTGGGCATGCCCAGAAGCTGTTTAGCAGGGAATGCGGCGTCGCACCGGAAGTGACGAGCGGGGCCGGTGCCGTCGCATTAATTCCTGGGAGCGATGACGTTCAGCTCCCAGGAATCATTGCAAACCGGAAGTGACGGCGCGGGCCGCGGCCGCTGAGTGAGGAAGTGGAAGAAAGGTGAGTATTTCTTTCTACAATAACAAGGTAAGTAAAAAAAAAAAAAAAAATCCTAACTATCCATTTCCTTTTCAGGTGAAGAAAAGCAAGCGGATGGCCACAAAATCGATTGTCGATTTTGTGGCCGGAACTCCGCTTTAAGTGATTCTGTAAATTTTATCTATGGATATTGAGAAGTATTTTTTGTTCGTTTCTTGTATGTATGGAGATGCATTATTTAAATATGCAGTCTTGTTTTCAATACTTGCCAAATGGTAAAATTTTAAAAAGTGGGCCTGACGCTTGCTATATAGGAGAACAACATACTACTGCAACGGAAGACAAAAACAAAATAATTTTACATAAACTAATTGCCAATAAGGTTAGTAACAGAACCAGTGCATAGCTTGTGTTTGCAGCTTCTCCGCATTTGATGCCTCCAGCTTGAATATGTTCTCAGTTTGAGTCAGCATCTTCTTCCTAGTGTTAGATCGTGGCCTACTAATGATGTAAAAAAACTGGTGTATGTACGCTCACACATCTCAGAAGGTGTTGGCAAAAGCCACTTGGCTTTTTACAAGCTTCACAAGCAGTTCTTAATTGATTGCACTGCATGTTGATCTTATAAATACCAAGGTAGCTTACAATGATTCTAGCTGTAAACTTGCTAAAAAATGTCAGCTTCACCCCAAAAGAGGAAGTTCAACTATAATCTTCTTCTTTTTTTTTTTTTTAGGAAATGGCACTTTTTTTCCAGGAGGGGAGCCTAGGCAATCTGAGCGGAGGTTCTCCTTTCCCACGCTAACCCCAGCCCCCCCCCCTTTCCCTCCCCGATGTCTTCTGGAACATGTCACAGGTTCCAGAAGACTGCAGGACCATTCAGAATATGCAGCACTGCTCACGCAGCCATCTAGGGCACCCGACTGTGGAGCCGCAAGCTGTCACAACTGAGTGCCTGCAGTTGAGATACCAGAGCTAGGGACAGAAGACGAAACAAACGGCTGGGGTGAGCACATCGCAGGATCCTGGGACAGTTGAGTGTCTTTATTAAAAGTCAGCAGCTACAGTTTTTTTTTATTTAGCTGCTGACTTTTAATAAACAGAAAAGTGACTGGAGCTCCTATTAAAGTGAAAATAAGAGACTTGCATTCACTTTAAGAGGAGCTCCAGTCATTTTTCTGTTTATTAAAAGTCAGCAACTAAAAAAAAAAAAAAAAATGTTCTACTAACCTACTCTGTGCTGTTGGTTTTGCACAGAGCAGCCCGGATCCTCCACTTCGCGGGTCCCTCTTCAGCTCTCCTGCTCCCTGAAGAGTGCCCCCACAGCAAGCAGCTTGCTATGGGGGCACCCAAGAAGGGTCAGAGCTCCCTGTGTCCATTCAGACACGGAACTGTGACATGGTGGTCCCGCCCCCTTTCTCCTGTTGGCTGAATGATTTTGATTGACGGCAGCGGGAGCCAATCGTGCCGCGCTGCTGTCCCAGCCAATGAGGAGGGGAGTCCCAGGCAGCTTAGACAGTCCTGCAACATCCTGGATAAAGACATGCTCAGGTAAGTATTAGGAGGGCTGAAGGGGGCTTCTGCACACAGGAAAACCTTCTGCCTTTAAAGTAACTGTGCATTTTGGCCTTTGGGTTTGGTACTCTAGGGTGAGAATAATTAGTAAATAAGACTTGTCACCCTTTTCATTCAATTTAAGGAGCTTGTGAGACCACTTTGTTCTGGGTTTTAAACTGCATAAACTTTATTGCTGGCATGACACCTAATAGAGAGGAACTTTGGAGGGAACAGAGCGCCTCAGGGCCAAAGGCAGATGTAACAGCAGTGAAGGTCGATACAGTTTAGAAACTACATTCTTTCTTTCTTGCTTGCTTTGCCCTTTTAGTTCATTATCTGCTGCAACCATTTCCAGAAAGTATAAAAATCAGTATTAAAATCAAACTGTTTACTCAGATTTTGCACAGTTATGAATTTGGTCTCTTTTTTTGCATTCTTAGCAAAACCCATCTTACAATACAAATACCTGCAAAGCCTTCCAGTGTGATCTGACCAAGGACAATCTAACAGAGAATGTACCAGCAGAAAGCGTGGATGTCGCCACCTTAATATTTGTCCTATCTGCTATCCATCCAGATAAAATGCATCTTGCTATTAGTAATATTTACAAGGTACATTGCATTTTACAAAAAAATCCTAAAATGTTATGTACACTTTGTATAAACCCAAATGAAGGAACATTTTTCTTGCAGGTGCTGAAACCCGGTGGCTGTGTTTTGTTCAGAGACTATGGGTTGCATGATCATGCCATGATACGCTTCAAACCAGGAAGTAAGCTTGGGGAAAACTTCTACGTAAGACAAGATGGGACGCGATCTTACTTTTTCACAACAGGTGAACCATCTGTTTTAGTTGGATTTTTAATGCTATCCTATGAGCTAAAATGCAGTCATGGAAAACTTCTATTCGTGGAAAGACGGCTGTCTCTTCTGATGCATGGAAGTTTCTTTTAAGAGAACAGTATGCTTCAACTCTCGTGATCCAGACAGATACTTTAAGGATAGGTTCGCCAAAGCAGTGCCTTCCAGCCATTACCGCATAGTCCACTGGTGATCTGCAGACTGTCTCTGTCAGTTACCATTCACCCAGACACAGATCTGAATCCCTGCTGTGTCCCTGATTTAGCCATAAAGTAGAGAACCACTATATATTGAGATATATTATATGTGTAATATGCCAAGGCTGTGTTATCAGTTCAGAGATGCTTGTAAAGTTGAATGAACTGAACTTCAAGTAAGCATACTGATTAGATAGGCAAAATATAAGCAAGTTCCCACTTCTGTAATATAAGCATTTAAAGGAAAAAGGTGTAATAAAGAACAAACATTAGAACATAGAAACAGTTTTGCTATAAGCTGAATTTTGTGCAGTGCCTGTGACACCAGTAATATTCTTAATCAGCTTAAAGCTGGTCTCCAGGCAAATGGCTAATTTTATATGAGAGCTGCTTTACATGCTAACAGCCCTGAAGGGACCTGATCTTCCCCTGCTCTAGTTTTTTACTTTCACTTAGGCTGGGTTCACATAAATGCGAATTGGATGCGTTTTAAAATGCATCGAATTTGCATAACACGTGAATGTGACCGGCTCTCAATAGAGCCGGTTCGCACATGTTTGGGACGGCCGCGGTGTGGTTTTTAACCACTTCAATACAGGGCACTTTCACCCCCTTTCTGCCCAGGCCAATTTACAGCTTTTAGCGCTGTTGCATTTTGAATGACAATTGCGCGGTCATGCAACACTGCACCTACGCCAAATTTATGTAAACAAATAAAAAAAAAAAAAGACCGAAAAGTTTGAAAAAAAAATAGTTTTTTACTTGTTATACAATTAAGTAAATAAGTTTTTTTTTTTTTTTCCCTGCACTGATGAGGCTGCACTGACAGGCACTGATGAGGAGGCACTGATGAGGAGGCACTGATGAGGAGGCACTGATGAGGAGGCACTGACAGGCACTGATGAGGAGGCACTGATGGGGTGGCACTGATAGGCGGCATTGGTGGGCACTGTTAGGCGGCATTGGTGGGCACTGTTAGGCGGCATTGGTGGGCACTGATAGGCGCCACTGGTGGGCAATAATGGGCACTGGTGTGCGGCACTGATAGATGGCAATGATGGGCACTGTCGGGCAGCACTGATGGGGAGGGCACTGGCGGGTTCCCTGAGCCCTGATTGCCATCCCTGGTGGCCATAGTGGGCATCCCTGGGGTCATGGGTGGGCATACCTGGGGTCATGGGTGGGCATCCCGGGTGGTTCTAGTGGCACCCCCCCCCTCGAGGGTCTGCACTGGTAATCAAAGATCTGATTACCAGTGCAGACCCCTACCCTGTCAGGAGAGCCGCAGATCGGCTCTCCTTTACTCGTGCCTATCAGGCACATACTGCGGAAAGCTGATCAACGGCTCTTCCGGTGTACTATGTGACCAGCCGTGATTGGACACGGCTGGTCACACGGTAAAGAGCCTACGTCAGTAGAGATCGGAGATGCGGTGTGTCAGTGTGACACTACGTATCACCGGTCGCCGCTCTGCACGCACCCCGGGCGCATTATCCTGCCGCCGTCATATGACGTCCGGTCAGGATAATGCAACCACTTTCCCGCCGTCAATCGCCTATAGGGCGGGCGGGAAGTGGTTAAAAGGGAACTGTGCATTTTTGGGTTCAGTTCAGGTGCGAATTCAAGGAAAAATTTGCATCTTAACCGGTAAACGGACCGGACTGCAAACTGCAGCCGCATATATTTTAACCCAGCCTTACAGGTTTCTTTCCCACTCCAACCCTGTAACTGGACAGTGAAAGGAGAAGCAGTGGACTTCTGAACAAATCTCTGTACTCTGCTCTCTCCTCTTGTCAACATGCTGTTTGCACTGCAGAACACCCAACTGGTTACTTGAGCTGCTTTTCCCTTCATCTGCCTAAGCTGTGATGCACAATAGGCTGATAGAGGTTAATTCAAGAAAAAAAAAAAAACTGTTGCTTACACTGCTCAAACTAAAAAAGAAAAATAAATAATGACGCCCCTGCTAAAGATCTGATACTGTACTGTGTGTGTTTGGTTTGGTTTTTTTTTTTTGTTTTTTTTATCTGCCTGGATTTTAGCCCTAATTATTTATTTTCTTTCTTACAGAGTTTTTGCAATGTCTCTTTACAACAGCGGGGTATACAGAAATTTCCAATGAGTATGTTCTACGAGAGACTGTGAACAAGAAAGAGGGCCTATGTGTACCAAGAGTCTTTGTTCAGAGCAAATTTTATAAACCTCTGCAGATGCTTTAAGTTCCTTTTGCATGTGGCTTTTAAAACCTTTTTTACAAAATGTATTTTTTTTGTATAAATTTTTTTTTTATTTTCAAAAACTATTTAATTTGTTCATTCTTTTCTGAATCATGTCCTTAAGTATACTACTGTGTATGTTTTTATAATAAAATAAATATATTTTTTTTTTTTTTACCAGCGATTTAAAAAAAAAAAAAAGTTCATCAGTCCATACCTTGACTGGTTGTTGGATCTGGTTAAATTCCTATCTAATTTAGCCATTGACTTTTGCTAACACCGCAGGATGTTTGGTAGCAAATTGATGAAACGCCTCTTTATATGCAAATTTAAATCTAGCCATGTTTATCTCAATTAACCTCTTCCGCTTATAATTGTTTATCTGTGAGATAAATTAGATTGAATACCTACGTAGGATGTTTTCAAACAAGATTCACAAAACTCTTACCCATTTTTTTTTTTTTTCTACAGAATCTGATAAAGTGTGAATCTTGAGTGAAAACCTTTATATATAGACCCCCTTAATGTATACAAGCCATCATTTTAAATCTTGTCATACAATTAAAGATTAATTTTACTTTAAAAAAAAAAAAATCCTACAGCTCAAGTCACTTCATTACAGAGATTTATGTCCCATGTTGTGCAGGCAGCTGGATCCTGGAGAAATCTTCACTGCAGGGATGCCTAATCTCTTTCAGTCTCCTAAGTTCTGGTGTTACAGTGGTAATAGCTTTGGGTATTCAGACAGCGCAGCAGCACAGATGGCCAGACAGGGACATATCCCTTCTGTCCCTCTCCTTCAACAAGAAAAAGTATTTTACTGATTATATGCTGTTACTTAAGTTTATAAGGTTGAAAAAAGACACCGGTCCATCAAGTCCAACCTATGCGTGTGATATATATTTTTTTATTATTCCTTAACAATACCCATAGCCCTAAAGTAATGTATCCTAAAGAAAGACAGCTAAAATAGAAGTTTTTTTTTTTTTTTTTTGAACTTTCAGCTAGTACTACTTTCTGGGGGAGGGAGTTCCTAGTTTTTACTGCTCTACCAGTAAATAACCCTTTCCACGATCTGAGATTAAGCCTCCATCCTTCTAACCTCAAATCAAGGCTGTGTGTTCTCCTGAGGGACCTTAGAGGAAACAGTTACTGAAGTCCCCTTTAATGTACAGCATTTGTGAATTGTAATCATATCCCCTCTTCTTCAGAGTTATTGCACTGAATTCAGCAGTTCCTCCCTATTGCTTTCCCTGCACAGTCTGTGCATTTTAGTTAGTAGCCTTCGCAATATATAACTTTTAATCCTGACATTGTGCCATTTGCAATATATACAGGAATTTTATATATATTATATACAGTTCTATTCAAAATTATTCAACCCCCCAATGCTGTAAAGGGTTTTAGGGAATTTAGTGTACATTTGTAATTGTATTCAGAATGAAATCCTACAAGGACTTCTTAAAGAACCATATGCAACTAAAATTACATCAATTGGTTTTGTAATACAGTAGTAAATGTTTCTTTTGTGAATTCTTCATTGACACAATTATTCAACCCCTTAAAGACTACCACTCTGAAGAACAGAGGTTCATTGAAGTGTTTTCAATCAGGTATTGAAAACACCTGTGGATGTCAGGGAGCAGCAATAAAGCCTAATAAGCACCAATTAGGCAGCTTTAAAATGACTGTGATACTCAGCTCCTTCTAGCCATTTACTGGTGTGGTTACAAACTTGGTGAAGTCAAGATAATGGTCCAGGAAGACAAGAGAAGAGGTGATTACTCTTCACAGGAAGGGCAATGGCTATAAGAAGATTGCAAAGATGTTAAACATACCAAGAGACACCATAGGAAGCATCATTCGCAAATTCAAGGCAAAGGGCACTGTTGAAACACTAGAAGAGAGAAGACCGGGCGCCGATCTAAGTGTAGCAATAAAACATTTATTAACAATAAAAGGAGTACTACTTACAGGAGTACGGTAAAAACAGGCATCTCAATAGAGTGGTGGGTATGCAGAGTTCGTCCAGGGGGTCCTCCCGAGGTCCTGTCGGAGCTGGTGCTGCGGGGGATAAGCTGCGGTCTCCTGGTGCAGGCCTGAAGAAGGAGCGCATGCTCCGCAACGCGTCGCCGTTCGAGCACACAGAGTCGACCAGGAAGTGACATCACGGCCCTCCATCCTACGGACTCACGCTGCTGGACCACCATAGAGCAATCAGCGCGTCCCGCACCAGGAGACCGCAGCTTATCCCCCGCAGCACCAGCTCCGACAGGACCTCGGGAGGACCCCCTGGACGAACTCTGCATACCCACCACTCTATTGAGATGCCTGTTTTTACCGTACTCCTGTGAGTAGTACTCCTTTTATTGTTAATAAATGTTTTATTGCTACACTTAGATCGGCGCCCGGTCTTCTCTCTTCTTGTCTTGGATCATACAGGGTTACTTCACCCTTCACTGGAGGCAGCCATCGAAGTGTATAGCAAGCCACACCGGACTTTGTGTACCGAAGCCCACCTTGCCATATTTTGCTCTATGCATAGATACTGCACGCAGTTCTGACCATCTAATTGCGCCAATCTCTCCTCTCCTCACTGTTGAAACACTACCTGGTCGTGGCAGAAAGAAGATTCTGACTTCGACTGCTGTGCGCTACCTGAAGCGTAGAGTGGAGAAAAGTCCCTGTGTGACTGCTGAGGAACTGAGAAAAGATTTGTCAGATGTGGGTACTGAAATTTCTGCTCAGACAATACGGCGCACACTGCGTAATGAAGGCCTCCATGCCAGAACTCCCAGGCGCACCCCCTTGCTGTCTCCAAAGAATAAGAAGAGTCGACTGCAGTATGCGAAAAGTCATGTGGACAAACCACAGAAGTTTTGGGATAGTGTTCTGTGGACTGATGAAACAAAATTAGAACTGTTTGGGCCCATGGATCAACGCTATGTTTGGAGGAGGAAGAACAAGGCCTATGAAGAAAAGAACACCTTGCCTACTGTGAAGCATGGCGGGGGGTCAATCATGCTTTGGGGCTGTTTTGCTTCTGCAGGTACAGGGAAGCTTCAGCTTGTGCAAGGTACCATGAATTCTCTTCAGTACCAGGAGATATTGGATGACAATGTGATGCAATCCGTCACAAACCTTAGGCTTGGGAGACGTTGGACCTTTCAAAAGGACAATGATCCCAAGCATACCTCCAAGTCCACTAGAGCATGGTTGCAGATTAAAGGCTGGAACATTTTGAAGTGGCCATCACAGTCACCAGACTTAAATCCGATTGAGAACCTCTGGTGGGACTTAAAGAAAGCAGTTGCAGTGCACAAGCCTAAGAATGTGACTGAACTGGAGGCTTTCGCCCATGACGAATGGGCAAAGATACCCGTAGATCGCTGCAAGACACTTGTGTCAAGCTATGCTTCACATTTAAAAGCTGTCATAACTGTAAAAGGATGTTGTACTAAGTACTAAGATTGAATGTCACTTGGGGGTTGAATAAAACTGATAATGATGTGAGCACAGAAAAGACATTTGTGGTTATTTCATTATAAATGTTATGTTATATTTGTCTGACCTACACGTGCCTCTTTGATTTAATTGTAAGCAGGATGACTGAATGATCAAAATCAATGTCAAACTGGCCAAAACAATCAATTTCAGTGGGGGTTGAATAATTTTGAATACAACTGTATACTGTGTATTTCTTTGGGATTACACGGGGGTAGATGGGGGAGGTACATGGCAACATCTAATTTAAGGAAATTCAGTATTTGTTGTCTATGTCTGTATTTCAGTGTTAACAGCTCCTATTATATAAATATGTAACCCTAGCAATGAACTTCTCTAATTGTGCTCTCTTTTGGTCTGGTAAATATACCATTGAAAGCACTTTATTACATCTGTTCAATAAGTGCATTGTATATACAACTCGGGAGGTAAATAGCTAAGTATATAGAAAGATCTAATCCCAAATACAAAAAAAATTCCCAAGAGACCCACACAGAAAAAAGTGTGGGGGTGGGGAGAAGAGAAACAAAAGAAAAGGGAAAACCATTGTCTTCGAAATACATATAATGGAAACAACAATTTTTTAAAGAGCCTCACGTTGTCCCTCCAAAACAAAAAAAATAAAAAATTATTTTAACCAAATAAAAATCCAATCTAATACAAAATATATTTATTCAAATGATTGCACCCAAAAAATATACATTGAAAGCATTTTGTTACATCTGTTCAATAAGTGCATGAAAATACACGTTGATCGTGTCAGAAATATACTCAGTATTATGTAAGATAACACTCCAATCAGAAACTCTGCTAAGACTACAGAACACCCGCCTATTATAGTGAAGAGGAGAGGGGAAGGTGTCTTGACACGCCTTTCTGTCCTACAGCGACAACACTGCTTTTCTATAGATACAGTTTGATGGGGGAACACTGTCACCCTAGCACACAAAATACATTTTTCTTTTGGGGCTTAGATACACCTGTATTTTTATGTTTGGCCACTAGATGGCACCAGATGATGTTTATTCTTTCCCTCACATCTATTTTGGGCTCATGTAGAAATTCTGTTTGTACATGCTGTACTATTCAGTGGTTAGCAATGAAGGTTAGAGAAAGTTGTGTTTTTTTTTTCTTTTTAATGGTAATTTAGTGCAATTTCAACTGAGATACTTAAAGACCCTGTCACATTGTCCTTTGAGGGGAAAGTGGTCTATTTAAAAACTCATCCCATGAACCAGTTATAATAACCATAACCTTCACAATGTTCTCCTCCACACAAGTCCTGCAAAATACCTGGGATTTCTTGGCATGGTGAAGCATGTGACCTGTTCCAAATCACTAGGCCTTGAATGTTGTCTCAGGAAGAAAGGGTTCACATCATTACTCCTTGCAAGCTCTGAATCTGGTATTTTGTGGCCACTGTGATGGAGGAAGGAATGGCAGAGGACGCAGCGATAGCAAACATAACTTGGAGGGAGGAAGGAGGACTTTAAAGGATAGGTGCACTTTAAAACAAATGGCACTTATCCCTTTTTACCCCGCTCCCTTGACCTAACCTAACCCACCATACCTCTTCACAGAGGCATACTTACCTCGATCTGCTGGCCTCGGTTCCGCTATTTATTTAGATCCAGTAATGCAAGCTTGGCTTTATCGGTGCACTAGTGCCCCATATGCTTCTATGGGGCTCTGTCCCGAGACGGGAGACAATTTCAAAGAAGTCTATGGGGCCGTAGTTACACTGGATGTAAACAAACAGTGAAACTGCATCTGTTAGGTCAAGGTAAGTATGCATCTGTGGAGGGTGAGCCTGATATATTTCAGCTACAGCTTCTCAGGCCTCATTCACACTAATGCTCCTGTGTTTAACTTTTCTAAATGTAGGAGAAGTTCTCTGAGCATTAAACAACGTTTATGCTTCTCAGAGCACGTTTTTCTGCGTTTCCTGGGATATGTTGCATTTTCTCTAAATGAAGCTAAGCTGACTGAACTTAAATGCAGGTAAGCCCACAGTGTTAAGGGCACCATTGACAAACTATTACATATATATATATATATATATATATTGTCATAAACGTTTTAATACTGCCAGTGTAAATGAAGCCATAGATTTGTAGCAAGCTTACCTTTTTTAGGAGAAGGCCTTATGTGACACGAGATAAAATTGCCTTGGATGTAGGCTGAAGAATCCTGTCTCAGAACACGTGTCAAACACAAGGCCCTGGGCCAAATTTGTCCGTCCAGGCAATTTCATGTGGCCCTCGCAACTCTCCTGCAGGTGCGGAGACCCTCATCTCTGCCCCAGTCTCAGTGTTTGGCAGCAAAGAGGACAGAACTTCTACAGATTCCTTGACACTTTCTGCCACAGCACCACCTCCCCTGGTCTCAGCATTCAGCAGACCTGCTCTCCTCTGGTCCTTCTCCAGACTCACTTTTAGCTTCCCCGTCCCACCCCCAGCTTCTTCCTGGCAGGATCACATGGGAAGAGGGGATGGTACTGTGATATTTAAGGGAGGGTGGGGGACTCTTGACTTCTGACCGTGGAGACTTGCTATGGACATCTAGTCTTAAAGATACAACTGGTCCTTTGAGGGCAACCATAGTACTGATGCGGCCCTCAATTAAATTGAATTTGACACCCCTATCCTAGAATGCACACCGAATGCTGGAGTCTTAATAACCACAAGAGTCAGGATGCAATCTAATACCTCCAGTAGATAGGGCTCCAGTGGAGGCTGGTGCTCTATTTTTCTGGGGGGATGGGGGCGGCAATGAAACCCCCCCGCCAGGTCCGCACTTACCCCATCCAGGTTGCGGCTTCCCTGGCTTCTCCCGGCTAATCCGGTCTTAAGATCCGCCTGCTGTCATGATTGGCCAGGAGGAGAAGCCGGAAGAAAAGAGTGAATATTGATTCTCTAATGACACAAGTGGGTGGACTTGCGACCTGAGCTCAACCTTTTTGAAGCCAATTAGAGCCTCACGCTCTAATTGTGCTTAAAACAAAACCTATGAGTCTGGCACCCCACATGGAGAATATGGAGGCGGTTCCCCTGCATCCCTTATGGACCGGCCGCTGCTGTAGGGGTCATGCACATAGATGATTAGGGCTGTACACCATCTAAATCAGTGTATTTCTGTGAACGGTATGGCCAGGTGGTTCTGATCAGCCATGGCTAAGAAGTCTGTTCAATTCATGACAGGCTGAACCTGTCCGTGGCTGTCTGCATGTAATCTCACAAGAAGCGGTTACCCACTGTTAGCCTGGGTTCGCACTGCCACAAATTTAAATCCGACATCCCTGCTTGACTTTATCGCAGTTACAACTTCATTAATAGAAGTCAATGCAAGTTTTATTGAAGTCGCACCAAAAGTAGCGAAGGAACCCTTTTCCAAGTTGGAGTGACTTGAGTTGAACCGACTCGACTGGTTCCATTGCAGTTAATGGGGTGCAACTTGTCATGCGACTTTGAACTCTCAAGTCATATGACATGTCGCGGCAGTGTGAAATGTGGCTTAGGGCTGAATGTGTGCCTCTCGGTGCAGGCAGTTCACGTCCAGGGTTGCACATCAATCCCTAACTGTGGGTAATTGCTTCATGTGCAAATGCATGCAGACAGCCACAGCATAGTTGCCAACAGTCCAGATCTGCCCGGGACATTCACGAAAATCAGACCGATGTCCTGGTCTGGGCCTGTCCCGGGCAGATTCCCAACAAAATAGCTTTGGCAGGGGCAGACTTGGTTTGGGAGGGGGGGGCAGATCCCTCATAAAAAGGCCACACCACACTGCTCAATCGTCCCCCCGGTGTCCTCCTGGTCCGCCCTCATGGTAAGCTGGGTGAGCTGGGAGTCGGGAGTTTATAGATGATGTAAACAGGGAGGGATGGGATAGCAAACTGCAGCTATTGGCTGAGGAGGTAGCAGGAGGCAGGCTGTACTGCATCCCAGCTAATGGGTGCGCTGTCCAGCCATGGAGCTGCTCTGCAAAGAAGCTGCATGAGGTAGGAAGCTTAAACTGTATTGGCGGCTCAATGCTAATTTTTTTTAAATTGAGAAGCATGATGCGATCAGCCACAGAATATTAAAATTGCTTGAAAATCATAAATAATCATCCTGTTTCTGAGAGCTTAAAATCTTCCTTTTCCCTTTTCTTTCGCTCTCTCTGGCCCTTCTTTCTTTCCTTTCTTTCCCCCTCTCCATCCCTTCTCTACTTTCCTTTCTTTCTCTCTCCATCCATTCTTTCTTTCCTTTCTTTCTCCCTCAATCCCTTCTTTCTTTCCTTTCTTTCTCTCTCAATCCCTTCTTTCTCTCTCTCCATCCCTTCTTTCTTTCCTTTCTTTCTCTCTCTCTCCATCCCTTCTTTCTTTCTCCCTCTCCATCCCTTCTTTCTTTCCTTTTTTTCTTTCCTTCTCTTTCTGTCCCTTCATTCTTTCCTTCTCTCTCTCTGTCCCTTCTTTCTTTCCTTCACTCTCTTTATCCCTTCTTTCTTTCCTTCACTCTCTTTATCCCTTCTTTCTTTTCTTTCTCTCTCCCCATCCCTCTTTCTTTCTTGATCTCCCTGCATCCCTCCCTCTCTCTCTTTTTCTTTCTTTCTCTCTCCCCCCATCCCTTTCTCCCTTTATTAATTGCTTTCTCTCGCCCTCCACCCCTCTTTCTCTCTTTTCTTTCCATATACATTACTATATATCACTATGTAAGTCATCTCAGACTCTATTTAACCACTCCCTTTAAGCCACGCCCAATAGTTAGCATTATTTAAACGACACATATTTTTTGCCGTGGAGGGCTACATGCCCTGAATTTTTTCACTACTGCTAGACCACACCTACAAATAAATGCCCCTCCCCTAATTAAAATAAAACCCAGTCTACATAAACATTTTTACAGAATGTTGGCAACTATGCCACAGATGGTGCAAAAAGGTAAATCAGCGCAATTAAATATAAAGTGGTATAGTGTTAAGACCCAATAATTTGGGACACATAAAGAAAATACAGCAGCTATATAGAACCTCCTTCACTAACGGGAGAAATGAACTATAGACAAATATTTATACAGCGCTATATAAAATCAAATAAAGTGACAATGTGCATCATATAAAATCAATAAACTCGCTTACAGTGCAATATATATTCCTCTTAGGTGCAATATATAATGTCCATAAAGTGCATTCAAAGTAAAGTGCATAAAAGTCCACTAAAATATAAATATAACCGTGGTTTAAAATTCAATAAAGTGCTTGATTGATGTTTCCATATAAAAGTGCAAGTAACACCACCACCGTTTAGCCACCAGATGGCCTCTAATCTCACTGAAGCATTAAACCAGCATTGAATCCTCAAAAAATGCCACTTCCTGGATCGATCTCTCACCATCCCATGGACATGATATGTGAATAAAGATAATGAAGCATCTAAGTGTACGTTGCTATTATCCTTTAATTGATTCACATTCAAAGTAGAATTGCACTCACATGAATCGGCACAATGGGCTTGTGCGGACCGTACACGCCAAAAACAGTAGCTGTCGGGAGCCGTGCTGGTGGGTCGTCAGCCTGTCATTGATTTGTACAGGCTTCCTGTCTGGCTGTACCCAACACAGAAATATGCTGATCTGGGTGGTGTATGGTCCTAATTTCTCATGTGCATGAGCCCTGAAGAGAAGCAAAGAAAAGACTGTCACATGATCCTTTAATCACAATACATGCTTTTTACAGCTCAGCGACTCGCCTAGCTGGAGAGAAGAACGATGACAACGCCTCAATATACCTTTAAAAACATATCAGCAATAGCTGCTTCATATTTAGATTTGGTCTGTTCTAAAATACTTCTGATGGTTACATAGCTAGATGATTTCTCACTTTTCTCAAGTAGGAAAAACTGCTACTTAAGCATTTTCCTACTCATTTGATGGCACTGAACATATGTCGCTTTACAAATCTGCAGGTGATCCTCTGTTATCCACATAGTGGCAGATGTGTGGGGAACAATCATAAATGTGCCAGAGGATTGTTACCATATCCAGCAGAAACAATTTATTATTCCGCCAGATGGAGAGTGATAAAAGAAGAACATAGTAAATGTGTTATCGCATGAGGTTTAATGTGCAGTGGGAGAAATGAGACTATAGCGTCTGCAAAAACCTGAACAGGGACATTAGGCTTCACTATTAAAGCTCTATGACAATAGCTTACAGTGAGGGGGTAAAAAAAGTATTTGATCCCCTGCTGTTTTTGTATGTTTTCCCTCTGACACAGAAATAATCAGCCTATAATTCGAATGGTAGGTTTATTTTAATAGTGAGAGACAGAATAGCAACAAAAATATCCAGAAAAACGCATTTCAAAAAAGTTATAAATTGATTTGCATTTTAATGAGTTAAATAAGTATTTGACCCCTTCAAAAAACATGACTTAGTACTTGGTGGCAAAACCCTTGTTGGCAATCACAGAGGTCAGATGTTTTCTTGTAGCTGGCCACCAGGTTTGCACACATCTCAGGAGGGATTTTGTCCCACTCCTCTTTGCAGATCCTCTCTAAAGCCTCGTACACACGCAACGATTATCGGCCGACCGATCGGCCGACTTTTGTCCAGAGTTGTTGTGTTGGTTGAAATGTGCTCTAGACTGCACACGAATTTTCTCGGCCAACAAAAATCTACTTCAGAAGTGATGTCATGTTCTGGTTTACTTTCCGTGTGTTTTTTCTTCTCTGAGCATGCCCAGTCTTGCTCATCAGATTTTTATCTGCCGAAATCTGTACTGACTGACAGAAAATCGGTCGTTGTGTTGACGGCCAACAAAAATTTTATAGTCTGCACACCAGATTTTTTTCGGCTGAAAAGTCGGAGTCAGTTGTCGGAAGCATCATACTAACAATCCGAAAATCGGCCGATCAGACGTTGGCCGAAAATTCACGGCCAACTATCGACGGGTGTGTACAGAGCATAAGTCATTCAGATTTCAAGGCGGACGTTTGGTCACTCAAACCTTCAACTCATTACACATATTTTCTATGGGATTAAGGTCTGGAGACTGGCTAAGCCACTCCAGGACCCTAATGTGCTTCTTCTTGATCCACTCATTTGTCACCTTAGTCGTGTGCTTTGGGTCATTGTCATGCTGGAATACCCATCCACCACCCATTTTCAATGCCCTGGCTGAGGGAAGAAGGGTCTCACCCAAGATTTGATGATACATGGCCCTTTGATGTTACATAGTTACATAGTTACATAGTTAGTGAGGCTGAAAAAAGACACAAGTCCATCCAGTTCAACCTATGATGTGTGTGTGTGTTTGCTTTTAACCGTACATTGTATACCCCTGTATGTTGTGGTCTTTAAGGTGTCCATCCAATAGTTTTTTGAAACTATCAATGCTCGCCGCTGATACGAGTGCTTGCGGAAGAGAATTCCACATCCTTACCGCTCTTACAGTGAAGAACCCCCTGCGTATTTTAAGGTTAAACCGCCTTTCCTCAAGTTTTAGTGAGTGGCCACGTGTCTTATTGTATCTCCTTTCTCTGAATAGTTTGTTCCTTATGCTAGGGTCGCCAGTACAGTATTTGTACATTGATATCATATCCCCCCTCAATCGTCTCTTTTCCAGAGAGAATAGGTTCAGTGCTTGTAGTCTTTCCTCATAGCCGATGTCCTCCATTCCCCTAATTATTTTTGTTGCCCTTCTCTGGACTTTCTCCAGTTCCAGCACATCCTTCCTGAGGACCGGTGCCCAGAACTGGACAGCATACTCCAGATGTGGCCGGACCAGAGTCTTGTAGAGTGGGAGAATAATCTCTTTATTTCTGGAGTGAATCCCCTTTTTTATACAACCCAGTATTCTGTTGGCTTTGCTTGCGGCGGCTTGGCATTGCATGCCACTTCCAAGCCTGTTGTCTACCAGTACCCCCAGGTCCCTTTCCATCCTAGACTCACCCAGAGGTTCCCCCCCTAGTGAGTAGCTTGCTTTCTGGTTTCTGGCCCCCAAGTGCATTACTTTACATTTTTCTACATTAAATCTCATCTGCCTTTTAGTTGCCCACCCCGTTATTTTGTTCAGGTCTGCTTGCAAGATTTCCACATCCTGCATAGAAGATATTGGCATGCCTAATTTAGTATCATCTGCAAATACTGAGATTGTACTAGATATCCCCTCCTCTAGATCATTTATGAATAAATTAAACAGGATTGGTCCCAGGACAGAACCCTGGGGGACCCCACTTTCCACACCCGCCCAATCAGAGTACTCCCCATTAATCACCACCCTCTGGACTCTCCCCTGGAGCCAGTTCTCTATCCAGGTACTCACCTTATGGTCCATACCTATCTTCCTTAGTTTGTACAGTAAGCGTTTGTGGGGAACGGTGTCAAAGGCCTTTGCAAAGTCCAGATACACCACATCCACAGGCTTACCTTTATCTAAGTGGCAGCTCACTTCATCGTAGAAGGTTAATAGATTGGTTTGGCATGAACGATTTTTCATGAATCCATGCTGATTACTACTTATAATACCGTTTTCATTACTAAAGTCTTGTATGTGGTCCCTTATCATCCCCTCCAAAATTTTGCAGACTACTGATGTTAGGCTGACCGGCCTATAGTTACCCGGGATATATCTCGGCCCCTTTTTAAATATTGGTACCACGTTGGCTTTTTTCCAATCAGCTGGCACCATACCTGTCTGTAAACTATCCTTAAAGATCAAGAATAATGGTCTGGCAATCACCTGGCTGAGCTCATTAAGAACCCTTGGGTGCAAGCCATCCGGTCCCGGGGATTTATTTATGTTAAGTTTCTCTAGTTTAGCTCTAAGTCTATCCTCTGTTAGCCATGGCGGCACTTCCTGAGGTGTATTATTTAGTTCGGCCTTACAAGCGGGGTTCGTGTAGCCCCCCGATTCCTTTGTGAAGACTGAAGAAAAGAAATTATTTAACACTTCCGCCTTTCCTCTGTCCTCAGTGGCCATTTTTCATTTATCATCTTTTATGGGGCCAATGTGTTCTGGCCTCGCTTTCTTACTGTTTATATACTTAAAGAACTTCTTGGGGTTCTTTTTACTCTCCTCCGCTATATGTCTCTCGTGTTCTATTTTAGCCGCCCTGATTTCGTCTTTACATTTCTTATTACACTCTTTGTAATGCTTAAATGCTGCCAATGACCCCTCAGTCTTGTATTTTTTGAAGGCCTTTTCTTTAGCTCTAATATACATTTTTATGTTGGAGTTTAGCCACCCAGGGTTTAGTTTTGCTCTTTTAAATTTATTTCCCTGTGGAATGCACTGGCCCACCCCCTTGTTAAGTATGCTCTTGAAGCACTCCCATTTTTCCTCCGTGTTCTTTGTTCCCAGGGTTCTATCCCATTTGATATTTTCTAGCAGCGAGCGCAGTTTAGGGAAATTGGTTCTTTTGAAATTCAGTGTCCTTATATTACCCTTGTGTTTCATATTACTGTAATTAATACTGAAACCAATTGACCTATGGTCACTGTTCCCTAAGTTGTCCCGTATTTCTATATCCGTGAGCAGGTCTGTATTGTTGGTAATCAGTAGGTCAAGTACCGCATTGTTTCTTGTCGGTGCATTCACCATCTGACCCATGAAATTGTCCTGCAAAACATTTAGGAACTGCCGAGCCTTGGCTGAATGCGCGGTTCCTTCTGCCCAGTCTATATCAGGATAATTAACGTCCCCCATTATAATGACATTTCCCATCCTTGCTGCCAATCCTATCTGTAACATGAGGTCCACCTCACCCTCCTCCCTCTGGTTTGGGGGCCTATAGCATACGCCCAATATTACCTTCCCCACCGTGCCTTTCCTTTGAAGCTCTACCCATAGGGATTCTGCCTCGTCCATAGCTCCATTATTAATATCATCCCTCATATTTACCTGTATACTGTTCTTAATATACAAACATACCCCTCCCCCTTTTTTACCCTCTCTATCTCTGCGATAAAGGGAATACCCCTGAATGGTCGCCATCCAGTCATGAGAGCTGTCAAACCAAGTCTCAGTTATCCCCACAAAATCTAAGTCCTCCTCAAACATCAGCAGCTCCAGCTCTCCCATCTTGTTGGCCAGGCTTCTGGCATTGGTATATAAGCCTCGTAATTTTGATGTTTTTAGGCTGCTCTCTTGATTTTTCCCCGTACCCACCCTGGGTATAGGAGCTCCGAACACCCTACCGCTAATGCCCCCATTTCTGCCCTCTGAAACTTGCTTTTGTTGTGAAGTAGTCCTGTCCCCTTAACAGGAAAACACCCCCAAAGCAGAATGTTTCCACCTCCATGTTTGACGTTGGGGATGGTGTTCTTGGGGTCATAGGCAGCATTCCTCCTCCAAACATGGTGAGTTGAGTTGATGCCAAATAGCTTGATTTTGGTCTCCTTACCACAACACTTTCACCCAGTTCTCCTCTGAACCATTCAGATGTTCATTAGCAAACTTCAGGCGATCCTGTACATGTGCTTTCTTGAGCAGGGGGACCTTGCAGGTGCTACAGGATTTCAGTCCTTCATGGCGTAGTGTGTTACCTTTAGGGACTTTTGCAGCAAAGGAGTATAGTAAAGGTAAGAACGGGACGTTTTAAGCTTGGTTCACACTGGTGCGACTCCTGATGGGGCTAGAGTCTCACAGAAATGCATGACAAGGGAAATCCCTTTTTCAATGTTTTCAATGGAGCCCTTTCTTATCAATGCCACTCAGAACGATGTTCACTACTTTGGTGAGATTTACAGTGCGACTTGGCCCCAAAGAATATGCAAAGTCGCATCAGCTTCGCTGTAAAGGAAATTTGTACATCCTGTATATTATTGAATTTTATTTTGTATATATTGAAGACTGCACTTATTGTGCACACGGCACTAATAATGTTTTCATGACATGTTTGCATTTTTTCCAAGTCATGATTAGAATTAGCCTGCCTATGTTACGCCCCTTGTTACCATAAAAGTACAATTGTAATATTAATGTGATACCTACATAATTATGTGTATAAAAGCCTTCAACTGCATCAAATAAAACAGAACAGTTATTTTCGAAAGATGCGGAGTGTATCTTTTTGTATCTGTTCCCTACAGTTATTATTAATTTGGAACCACTAATCAATATGAGGATAGGAGTTGCCTATTTATAAAATGTCTAGAACAGGGCACAACATAACCACACTATAAATCCCATCAAAGTCGCACCGCAGTAGTGTTAAATGAGCCTAAGGCCCCTTTCGCACAGGCAGTTTTTTGGCGGATCTGAACGGTCACCCCATGAATCTCTATGGGGCATCGGATGTCAGCGGAGACATGTCCGCTGCCATCCGATCCGTCAAATCTGGACAGATGGAAACCCTATTTTCCATCCGTCCAGCGGATTGGATGGGATCGGATGAGAACGAACAGACGGTCCGTTCCCATCCGATTCCCCCATAGAGATGCAGTTGTGTCTCTGCACACAGCAAGAAGACCAGCTGTCATCCGCCTGCTCAGCGGGGGATCGGCGGATCGATCCCCCGTTGAGATAAAAGGAGTCCGCCGGCGGAGCGGACTGTGTGAAAGGGGCCTAAAAGTACTGTTTCTCCACCTCCAGGCCACAAGTAAATTCAGTCTGGTAATCCTATACGGGAATTTTTTTTGTTTTTAAAGTGGTACTAAAAACAGAACCAAAAATGCAGTCTTTGTTTTTCTAAGCCCCTCCCCCTTGAAACTTAGTTTTTTAACCTGTTGAACCTGATGTTTTTTTTTTATATTACCTTTATACTAATTACTTTATTTTATTTATTTACTTTATACTTATTACTAAGGTATAGGATAGGTTTACTTGCTCTTAAATTGTAGCTTGTGCTTCATCCCTCCTTCCCATAAATCACAACACATGGAAATGAGGTCATGCAAGGAGTAATAAGAAACAAAAAGCCAACTAAACCTAGTAATCATTTTATCTATACAATCAATTACAGCAATAACCACTCTTTACTCGGTTATTAAAAGACAACTATCATAAATAAAAAAAATAAAAAACATTAAGCAATTCACAGCAACATTTTTTTAGGACTACACAGGTACCGGTTTGCATCAGAACTGCTTTTCTCTCCATGTAAGTCAAATATACAAAGCAATGTAATGCATCTTGGAAGGAATCAGTAGCAGGTCAGCGATAAAGTTTACACAAGCCACACGTGGCCAGTAAAAATTGGTGGTTTAGCCACGGTTTTACCACCACCCCTTAACCCAACAAAGTACGAAAGGTTGTACACACCCCAGAACGTGATGCTTTGTTTCACAGCCGCAGTAAAAAATGATACCCCATGTTGCATTTGACTTGCAATACCACCACCAAACATGACTCATGTGAATGGGGCCGCATCACAACCATTCTGCAATCACGTGTCTTGCACACGGTTGAGGTGTGGCGGTGCAGCTTTTCAGGGTTAAAACAAGCGTACAAACGAGTGTAATTTCAGCTCCCTGCCCCCTTTTTTTCTGACAACTCAGACAAGCTTTAAAATTTCTCCACTTTAGTTTGAATAGATGCAGATAAACAGGTACAACTTATGTATGAGGATTTCTTTAATCTCTGTGTATCACCCAAGGCCAGTCATTTTACTGGTTATATGTAACAGTTTTCAACCACGAAAAAAAAAAAAAAAAAAAAAATTGTTGCTTACCTTTCTTTCCTGATTACTCCCACACTAAAAATCTTACTCAGTTCCCTTCCTTAACCCCTTCTGGACCAGAAGGTTTTACCCTCTTAATGACCAGGCCATTTTTTGCAATACGGCACTGCGTTACTTTAACTGACAATTGCAACGCTGTACCCAAATAAAATTGATGTCCGTTTTTTCCCTCAAATAGAACTTTCTTTTGGTGGTATTTGATCACCTCTGCAAATTTTATTTTTTACCCTATAAACAAAAAAAAGAGCGACAATTCTGAAAAAAAAAACAATATTTTTCACTTTGTGCTATAAAACATTCCCAATAAAAAAAAATGTAAAAATCAAATTTTTCCATCAATTTAGAATATTTGTATTCTTCTACATATTTTTGGTTTGCGCAAAAGTTATATCTACAAACCCTGGGAAAGACTAATGTCATTTTTATTCATTAATTAATTTTTTTTAGTAATGATGGCGATCAGTGATTTTCAGCGGTACTGTGACATTGCGGCGGACAGGTCAGACACCTGACACTTTTGGGGGGACCAGTGACATTACTACAGTAATCAGTGCTGAAAATATGCACCGTTACTGTAATAATGACACTGGCAGGGAAGGGGATGGGCTTGCTGCATGAACACAGAGACCTGTGTTCCTAAATAAGAGGAACACAGGATCCCTGTGTTCATTACTGACAGAACAGCGGTCTGCTGTGTTTACATTGGCAGACCGCTGTTCTGTCTCCAGGACGAGCGATCGCAGGTGCCCGGCGGCAATTGCGGCCACCGGACCCGCTGATCAGCTTCCCCTGTGGCGAATGGGCGTGTGCGCCCCTGCTAGCTGTCCCCCAACATGACATACAGGTACGTCGTTTTTGTGGGACAGATTCGACTTGCCACAGTATAAGTACGGCGGCTGGTCGGCAAGCGGTTATCAGGGGGTTGGAGATGTGATTGGGAACAAAGTCCCTCTTTCCTCCTCATTTGTCCCTCATTTTGGTCTGAGTTGTGTATATAATGCACTATTTATCTTTCAAAAAGTGTTTCCCAGTGCTAAACCTTTCATCCACTTTCTAAATTGCTGTATTTGTAAATGTCAAAAGCTTAGGTATGGGTACTTATTTATTTTTTTAGAATCATACTTGCCTGGATGGATGCAGCATCGGTCCCACGCTGGCTCTAAGACTGAGAAGCGAGCGATCAAACACCGCTGATCGCTCAGCTTCTAGGGCTCCCTGAGCAGAGAGCTGCTGACTGTCAGTGCCGGTTTTCATCGGTGAATCCACTGCTGGTTCCGGCAGCGCACCCGTCTCACAGGCAGTTCACACTGACATATGCAAACTGCTGGGAGTGTCAATACAAAGTTAATGACACCTCCAGATTAGTTCGTATATCGCAGTGCGAACTGTCAGTTTGGACAGGAATCGGATTGCATAGGCGTGAACACCCATGCAATCCAACTCTGGTGGGACCAAAAAAAGGGTCCTGAGCAACCTTGGTCCGAATGCGATGCAAATTCAGCCATACAATCTGTATGGCTGAATTTGCATCACCCAGACATCGCATATGATTTGCATAGCAGTGCGGTGCGAATCACATGTGATGTCTCACATCGCATATGTGTGAACCGGCACTCAGTCATCGTTCTCTGCTCTGCCCCCCTGTGCTCACTGGAGCGCTGAGCTGTGGAGGGGGTGGGAGTGGCTAACTCAGACTCTCAGCGTGATCTTTCCCGAGCTTGGACCGACTCTGTGACCCAAAAATGGGTCACAGGAGTGCAGAGTGGACTGCTGTGACGGTCCTCACCTTCACTGGGAGTGAAGGACAGATACTTGATGATTTGGGTTGCTTCAAGTGGGACAGTGATGTTTGTCAGACATGTATCTCAAGAGATATGTGAGGACTGTTCCTGTTTGATTCTGAACATGTTCATTAAAAGAGCTATTCACATTGGCTTCTGTTCCATGTCCTTCAATGTCAGAGACAGGCTTTCCCTATTGTTTGTGTATTGAGATAATGTGTATTCCATGTACTTCAATGTAGGAGATGAACAGACGGTCATTGGCAGTCTTGTCCTATTGTCTATCGATTGAGGTGGGACGTGTATTGTGTTAAGTCTGCCTGTCCCATTATTAAATGTTAATGACCCCACATTGTTCTGTCCAGATGGCTAGATAATTAGTTCAGGTTAATTCTGTTTCTGTATTCAATTTCATCTGCATATGATAATGTAATCAGGCAGCGGGGAGGGATTGTGTACACTGTATGGGAGTGACTGAGTGTAAAACTCTTTTTTTATTGGATTGTGAATTTCATGTCCTGTTCCCCACAAGGTCAACCTGGGCGGTAACCTTGTGGGGGAAAACTGTATAAAAGAGCAGCTGTACCATTAAACCTAGAGTTCTACTTCACCCTCAATCTAGAGTCCTGTCTCTTATTGGGGGAATCTGCTACAAGGGATTGCTATGCTCTTCATACTCCCTTGAATAATCACTTGTAAGAGCTTGTTCCTGTTCCTGCTTCACTCTCTGGGGAAAGAGAGGTTCACCCACTGGAACCTGGAGCCTTGCCATAGGTCCAGGGTGGGTAGGAGACGGCGAAACCCCAACCAAGCTGCTGCGATTCGTGGGGTCTGCGGTGGTTATGGTGTCTGGTAGAGTGCTTGGAGTCCTCGGGAAGCACTAGGAGCATCCGTCAACGGAGGTATCCAGTCGGGGTGCCAGTTGATCCGTTACAACTGCACTCCTGTGATCCAGAGGAGAAGTACAACCAAATGAGCTTTGGCGGTACCTCTTTTAACTAATCTTTTTTTTTTTTTTTTTTAATAATTCTCCTTTAGGGGGGCACGCCAGGGGTGTGTCTCCTATGCCTACATACTTTTTGCCTCTCAAAAAGTTGGGAGGTACGGGTTCGGTGGCACGGGCCGCAGGAAAGTTGGGTATTCTCAGTCATCTTTGCAGGTGCAAGGTTGTTTTGACTATTTATTTTAGTCATTAGAACATTATCATGGTGGTTAGATGGTAAATGGTGGTTCTGACCATGGCTAATGCTAGTAGCGGTCTTTTCACAGTTAATACGATAGAGAAAACTTTGGTAATTTAATTTAGGGAAGTATAAAAACAGAACAGGAAGTGTTATGTAGTACCATTTAGGTTTCTTTTAAAATTCTGCACTGAGAAACGAAACAGTCTGACAACCTGACCACTGGTCATCATTGTACCACAAATGTTTTACAATGTACACACAGATATAGACCTACACATGGCCTGACCAGTAAACATAATAAAAATCATACAGGACACTGAACCTCCTTAACCGCTTGCCGACCGCCGCAAGTACATATACTGCGGCGGTCAGCCCCGGCCAGGCAGAGTGACGTATATATACCTCACTAGACTGTCACCGGCGTGTGGGCCAATAGCGGGCGAGCGCGCGCCCGCTGAGGCACGCGCCCGCCCCGGCTCGTTCACTAAGGAGTCCGTGCGTGTGACCGGCGGACCCGATGTCCGCCGGTCACACTGCGATCGTCGGTAGAGAGGGAGAAAGGCAGGCGGCTAATGTAAACAAGCCGCCTGTCATTCTCCCCTGTGTAAAAATGGAGATCAGACGGTTCTACTATGTAGGACCGTTGATCTCTGTTTTTACAGTAGTAGCCATGTCCCATCACAGTTAGAAGCACGCCCCTAGGACACACTTAACCCCTCCTTTTCCAATACAGTTAACCCCTTCCCTGCCAGTGTCATTTTTACAGTAACAGTGCATATTTATAGCACTGATTACTGCAGTAATGTCACTGGTAACCCCAAAAGTGTCAAAAATGTCAGTCAAGGGTCCAATCTGTCCGCCGCAATGTCGCAGTCCCGCAAAAAAAAAAAAAAAACGCAGATCGCTGCCATTACTCGTTAAAAAAAAAAACACCAAAAATGACAGAAATCTTTCCCTTTGTTAGAAAACACGATAACTTTTGCGCAAACCAATCAAAATATGCTTTTTACGATTTTTTTTTACCAAACATACAAATTGGCCGAAAATGTTAAAAAATTTAGATTTTTACTTTTTTTTTTGGGGAATTTCATATAAAAAATGTGAAAAATATTGTTATTTTTGCAAAATTGACGCTCTTTTTTTGTTTATAGCGCATGATCAAAAAATCGCACAGGTGATCAAATACCACCAAAAGAAAGCTCTGTTTGTGGGAAAAAAAGGACGTCAAATTCGTTTAGGTACAGCGTCGCACGACCGTGCAATTGTCCTTTAAAGTCACGCAGTAAAAAAAAAAATCGCAAAAAAAACCCTGGTCAGGAAGGGGGTAAAATCTTCCGGGGGGGTTAAGTGGTTAACATGGTATAAGAAAATAACCTGGCCAATCCTGTCAACACCACATCCCAAAACGTAGAAACATGGAAAAATTTGGAAAACGAGACTACCCTTCAGTAAGACTCAAAATAGACAATTATATCATAAAAATTCTTGCTTTATTCAATCATAGAAAATACTTTTAAAAAATCCTGGTCACAGGCCACATGATATAAAATCAAATCTAACAATTGATGATATTGTACACCATAATGGATAATAACAACCCCCTCCTACTGAAGAATTTCCCCCCTTTTCCCAAATCTTCTGTATATTACAGTGTGACCAGAATGTGGAAAGGACAGAAAACTCCTACCTACGCGTTTCGCCTTATGGCTTCTTCAGGGGTGATTGTAAAGTGGGTTCAGGTGGGTTACTACAAAGACAAGAAGGAAAAAATAAATCCTAATATACAATACATTTCTTTTATACATGATATACACTGCACTTAACATTTAAGATTATTGTAAATGTACAAAATTGAATTTTAATCTCAGAGGGGGTTAAGGTACTCGCTTCAGTTCGGTCAGGTGGTCTCCCAATGACCAAGGGATCAGGGTGGGGTGAATCTGTGCCCAAAGAGAGGGGAGGCCCACCCAAACCGGGCATCTAACCAAGGCAGGAGGAGAGGAGGAGACAGGTAGCTCAGCCTTCCATAAGCAGCCTAGTTAAGTAGTGCTGTTCAAGAGAAAAGAGAAGAGCGGGGAGAGGGGAAAGAAACAATGGGGGGTCAGTGTACCCACTAATTCTAGAATATACAGTGCCAACAACAAAGCCATGCCCTTAGTAAACATACCCCATTTCCAAAGTATGGGGCCAGAGTTAAATTGCTTATGTTCTTAAAGGAAGCAATAATTGGTCCAATATATCTATTTAAACAAATAAAAAGTTCCCGTTCCTAGGGTGTAGTCATTCTGCGCACAATAGCAAAAGCCCCATCCATGTACAAATATCCAACGTATATTACTTTCAAACACTGCCAATAGCTCCACATACCACATTACAGGGCCCATCAGACGCCTCCCTCTGATATCTCACTTTGAACTCAATCCCTTTATAAAGGGTAATTGGCACCAAAACGTCTCCCTGCTCCACCCCCCGCCATCGCCGCCTCCAGCGTGTATATGCAGGAATTTTTCCATGTTCCTCAGCATGGTATGATCACAGCTATGATTGAACTTTTTATATATTTTCACAAACTAAAAGTCATTGTATTGCAGATGTCACTGTGACAGGAATTAAGTGGAAATCTCCCCAATGGGGACACAGCCATCATTACAAACATGACATGAAGCTTGAGACTTATTTAGGTCCACCTGAGTTACAGTTCAAATGTATATAAAGTGATTGTAAATGTTAATTTTTTTTTAATTAAAATAACAAACATGTCGTACCTACCTGCTCTGTGCAATGGTTCTGCACAGAACAGCCCCTGTCAAGTGTCCCATAGCAAGCCACGTGCAATGGAGGCACTTGTGTGTGCTCGCTCCTGAGCCCCGCTCTGTGTCCATTGACATATAAAGCATGATTTAGCCCTGCCCCCTCCTCACTGGCCATGATTGACAGCAGCAGGAGCCAATGGCTCTTGCTGCTGTCTCTGAGCCAATGAGGAGGGAGAGATCCTCCGCTCTCGTGCGCATTGCTGGATCAGAATCAGGCCCAGGTAAGAATAGGAGGGCTGGGCGGGGGGGGGGGGGGGTTGGGAGTTGTATGCCGTAGGGATTGTAAAGTCTCAAAGTTTTTCACCTTAACACATTCTATGCATTAAGGTGAAAAACCTTCTTTGCTGAAGCTCCCCCCCAGACCCCCCTTTTTCTTACCTGATCCCACTCATTCCAGTGCCACGCATGAGCCCAGCGGCTCCAGACGCCGGCTCTTATCTCTTTGGACAGATTGATAGCAGTAGGAGCCATTGGATCCCGCTGCTGTCAATCAAATCCAGTGACACAGGAGGCGGGGGCCATGTCCCGCTGTCTTTGTCAATGGACGCAGCAGCAGGACTCGGAAACGCACCCACACGAGTGCCCCCCTTAGGATCACCCAATTAAGAGGAGGAGCCAGGAGCGCCACCAGGACACCCCAGAAGAGGAGGATCGGGGCTGCTCTGTGCAAAATCCTTGTACAGAGCAGGTAAGTATAACATGTTTGTTATTTTTTATTTTTTTAAACTAACTTTTACAACCCCTTTAACAACTTGCTGACCAGCCGCCCTAGTTTTACTGTGGCAGGTTGGCTCCGTTACACAAAACAACGTACCTGTAAATTGCTTCATGTAACAGATAGTGGTGGTGCGCGATGTCCATCGGGCACCTGCAATCGCTCCCCATGGAGACAGAATGGCGGTCTGCCGTTGTAAACACAGCAGATCGCTGTTCTGTCAGTGACGAATACAGGGATCCTGTGTTCCTTTTATTTGGGAACACAGGTCTCTGTGTTCATCTACTGAGTCCATCCCCCACACATTTAGAAAGCATCCCCTAGGCACACATTTAACCCTTTGATTGCCCCTGGTGTTAACCCCTTCCCTGCCATTGTCATTAGTACAGTAACAGTACATAGTTTTAGCACTGATTACTGTAGTAATGTCACTGGTCCCCTCAAAAGTGTCAGTTAGGGATCTGTCCACCGCAATGTCATAATCCCACTAAAAATTGCTGATCGCTGTCATTACTATTAAAAATAAATAAATAAAAAACACATAAATCTTTCCCCTAGTTTGTAGACGCTATAACTTTTGTGCAAACCAATCAATATACACTTATTGGGATTTTTTTTTTACCAAAAATATGTAGCAGAATACATATTGGCTTAAATTAATGAAAAAGTTTGATTTTTACATTTTTTTTATTGGGAATGTTTTATAGCAGAAAGTAAAAAATATTGTTGTTTTTTTTCTTCAGAATTGTCGCAGGTTTTTTTTTTTACAGCGCAAAAAATAAAAGCCGCAGAGGTGATCAAATACCACCAAAAGCTGTATTTGTGGGGGGAAAAAGGACATTGTTTTTATTTGGGTACAACATCGCACGTCTGTGCAATTGTCAGTTAAAATAACACAGTGCCGTATAGCAAAAAATGGCCTGGTCATTAAGGGGGGGGGTACAACCTTCTGATCCTTAAGTGGTTAAAGGCAGCCCCCCCCCCCCAATGTTTACCTGAGCCCCATCTCGATCCAGCGATGTCCATGACTTTCTCAAACGTGCGGGACTCCCCTCATTGGCTAAGACACAGCCGCAAGCCATTGACTCCCGCTGCTGTCAATCAAAGTCAGTTAGCCCAGTGGTGTATTTAGGTTTTGTGCTGCCCTAGGCCTAACTGAACTTGGGCACCCCTAATTTAAATATGACCCACCCCTTCCTGTAAAGGCCACACCCTTTCCTGTTTATGACCCGCCTTTTCATCTGTAAACCACAGACCACAACCACAGTCTATCAGTGCCCATCAGTGCAGCCTCATCAGTTCCCATAAGTTCAGCTTCATCAGTGCCCATCAGTGCAGCCTTATCAGTGCTCATCAGTGCAGCCTCATTACTGCCCATCAGTGCAGCCTCATCAGTGCAGCCTCATCAGTGCAGCCTCATCAGTGCGGCATATCAGTGCGGCCTCATCAGTGGCCATCAATACAGCCCCATCACTGGCAACCAGTGCAGCCTCTCAGTGCCCATTAGTGCAGCCTATCAGTGCATCATATCAGTGCCCATCAGTGCAGCTTATCAGTCCTGCCTCATCAGTGACCATCAGTGCAGTCTATTAGTGCCCATCAGTGCAACATATCAGTAGCCATCAGGGCAGCATATCAGTGCAGCCCCATCAGCTTTTTTGCTGCCCCCCTGCAAAGTGCTGCCCTAGGCCTGGGCCTTGTTGGCCTGGGCCAAGATACAGCACTGAGTTAGCCAATGAGGAGAGAGAGGAGGCGGAGCCAAACTGCAGATCCACGTCTGAACAGACACAGGGAGCTGTGGCTCCTCTCAGCTCTAGGGTTGCCACCTCATCCCTTTAAACCAGGACGCACATTAATTACACAGGTTCTGTGGCTGATTAAAGTGGTAATTAAACTCACTTAGTGCCTTATGTGCATTTTATCAGCCTCAGAACCTGTGTAATTATTATGTGTCCTGGATTAAAGGGATGAGGTGGCAACCCTACTCTGCTCGGGTGCCCCCATAGCAAGCTGCTTGCTGTGAGGGCACTCAACAGGAGGGAGAGGCCAGGGAGCCGAGAAGGGACCTGAGAAGAGGAGGATTCTGGCTGTTCTGTGCAAAACCACTCCACAGAGCAGCAATGCCGGGACAAGGTCATCTGGTGCCCAGGGAGAAGATGGCAAACTTCGCCCCCCCCCCCCCCCCCACACCCCCCAGGTATAAAGAAAAAGTCAGTGTCATTTCAAAACCAATATTTTCCATAGACACCAATATTAAAAACCGGGAGCAGTGCTATATCAAGCTGACCAAGACTTCTTATAGGCACCAATGTTAGACAGGGAGCAGTGCCATGTAAAGCGGACCAGGATTTCTCATAGACGCCAATGTTAGACAGGGAGCAGTGCCATGTAAAGGGGACCAAGATTTCTTATAGTTGCCAATGTTAGACAGGGAGCAGTGCCATGTAAAGCGGACCAAGATTTCCCATAGACGCCAATGTTAGACAGGGAGCAGTGCCATGTAAAGCGGACCAAGATTTCCCATAGATGCCAATGTTAGACAGGGAGCAGTGCCATATCAAGCTGACTGAGATTTTCCATAGACTCCATTGTTAAAAACTGGCAGTAGTGCCATGCCAAGCAGACCAAGCTGTGTCCGTACTCGTGAGTGTACGTAAAATGGGGTATGCCTGTATTTTAAATATCATTGGTAATTATTTAACCTCACCTCTCCCCTCCCCTGAGTTAGCTGAATAATCAGTAGATGCCCCTCTGCTTACTTTTGAGATTCGTTGCCTGGTTCCTCCTCTTCGGTCACACTTCACTCGCTGCCCGGCTGCTCTCTATGATCCTCTCCCAGCCCGCCTCCTGGCCAGCCTCTTAGTGATGTCACGCAGTGCCAGGACTCAGAAGCACTTGTCAGGCGGTGATTACTCCGCAGCTCTGCCTGACCGGGAAGTGGAGGCCGGGTCCTAGGCTTGTGCTGGGTGCAGGAGCGCACTTGGCCCATCCTTACAGCATTGTAGAGCGGCCGCTGGAAGTCACAAACTTTTGCCCAGAAAACTTTAGGCAGCACACTGCCAGTACTTCACCTGCGCCCCCCCCCCCCCTTCCTACAATAAACTGTTCCGCCCAGGGCACCTACCCCTTCCGCCCACCCCTTGTACCGGCCCTGAAATAATTTATTTTGAAAAATAAATTATACTTTACAATCACTTTAATGCAGAGAATGCAAAAAGTACAAAAAAAAAAACCTTCTGCCTTTAGAACCACTTTAAACCCAAGTACAGATCATCAAGATATTTTAGCTTAACTGTCCTTAGGTGTGGTGGCTGCATAATTTTTCTTTTTTTTCCAGATAATTTTTCCTTTATTTTCCCCTAGTGATCCTGCCAATAACACACTTCCTGCCCTGGGGTGACCCTGCTCACCCACCATGCTGTGTCCATAGAGGAGCAGCGCTATCACCCTAGGACAGAGGTTGCAATTGTGATTTTAAAGCAGGAAGTTCCAAGCTCCCTGGATTTCTCTCAGCATTAACAGGTATTTTGCACCACGGGTTGCAGGAAAGAAATTTGCACAATTCCCCCATCAACGCTGTCAGTGCTGACAGGGGAATCCCTCCTGCTAAGCAATTGTCTTCTCCCGGGGGGGGGGGCGGCTTCCCCCGCCCGACCCCACCCTACCCCCGCTGGGAGAAGACAGTGATTATGGCTACTGGCTATAGCAACCGATATCGATAATCGCAAGTGAATCCAGCAGGCCGGTTGTACCCAAGTTGGATCGACCAACTTGGTACATTCAGTGTGCCTACACGCAGTTCAGCGGGAACCGTCCCGAAATTTGAACCATCCATAGCCTAAATCTGTTAGTCCATCTAACACTAACCCCCCCACCACCAGACTGACAATGCTGCTGTCCAAAGCTGCTCCTGTGCTCCTTCATCCAGAGTGGAGGCACTCTAATACAGGAGGTGTTACTGGTCAGATCACCGCTAAAATACTGAGGGGAAAAAAAGCCTAAAAAAAGAAAACGAATACAGACACCTCATCTAATGATTGGTAAGCTACAATATATACAATTTTTGGCTTTGGGTTTAACTGGTTCCTGTCCAGCCTATAACAAGATGACACTGACGGAACCTCTCGTTGATCTGGGGGGACATCATATGACGTCCTTCCGCATTGCGCCCAGGCGTGATCTGTCACTGGCTGCATCCACCAGGCACAGCTACGATAACTAATCACTGTACTGGCCCGCTGCCGGTACCGCAGGTCACATGACAGCTGTAAACAATGGATGGCTTCCTTTCAAGCAAATCATTGTATACAATTGTGTTACTAGCTGTGATTGGTCTGTGTGATCACATAGTACAGAATGGGCCAATCACAGCTAATCACAACAAAACAAACTGAATGAATTCATTAAATTCACAAAATTCCTTGCAAATAGCAATGAAAATTATTGCTATATGCAAATATAATGTGTAAAAAAAAATGTAAAATACCAATCACTTCAATGTTACTATAGTAACATTATATTGCTCTGGTCAAAGTGTGTTAGAAAATCATAAAAAAAAGAAATAAATAAATTAAAAAATAAATAAATTTTTTATATATATATATACATATATATATATATATATATATATATATATATATATATATATATATATATATAAAATAAAAAATTAAAAAAAATAAAATATATATATATATATATATATATATATATATATATATATATATATATATATATATATATACACAGTGGGTACGGAAAGTATTCAGACCCCCTGAATAAATTTTTCACTCTTTGTTATATTGCAGCCATTTGCTAAAATCATTTAAGTTCATTCTTCTTCCTCATGAATGTACACATAGCACCCCATACTGACAGAAAAACACAGAATTGTTGACATTGTTGCAGATTTATTAAAAAAGAAAAACTGAAATATCACATGGTCCTAAGTATTCAGACCCTTTGCTCAGTATTTAGTAGAAGCCCCCTTTTGATCTAATACAGCCAGGAGTCTTTTTGGGAAAGATGCAACAAGTCTTTCACACCTGGATTTGGGGATCCTCTGCCATTCCTCCTTGCAGATCCTCTCCAGTTCTGTCAGGTTGGATGGTAAACGTTGGTGGACAGACATTTTTAGGTCTCTCCAGAGATGCTCAATTGGGTTTAAGTCAGGGCTCTGGCTGGGCCATTCAAGAACAGTCACGGAGTTGTTGTGAAGCCACTCCTTCGTTATTTTAGCTGTGTGCTTAGGGTCATTGTCTTGTTGGAAGGTAAACCTTCGGCCCAGTCTGAGGTCCAGAGCACTCTGGAGAAGGTTTTTGTCCAGGATATCCCTGTACTTGGCCGCATTCATCTTTCCCTCGATTGCAACCAGTCGTCCTGTCCCTGCAGCTGAAGAACACCCCCACAGCATGATGCTGCCACCACCATGCTTCACTGTTGGGACTGTATTGGACAGGTGATGAGCAGTGCCTGGTTTTCTCCACACATACCGCTTAGAATTAAGGCCAAAAAGTTCTATTTTGGTCTCATCAGACCAGAGAATCTTATTTCTCACCATCTTGGAGTCCTTCAGGTGTTTTTTAGCAAACTCCATGCGGGCTTTCATGTGTCTTACACCGTCGGGCCACTCTGCCATAAAGCCCCGACTGGTGGAGGGCTGCAGTGATGGTTGACTTTCTACAACTTTCTTCCATCTCCTGACTGCATCTCTGGAGCTCAGTCACAGTGATCTTTTGGGTTCTTCTTTACCTCTCTCACCAAGGCTCTTCTCCCCCGATAGCTCAGTTTGGCCGGACGGCCAGCTCTAGGAAGGGTTCTGGTCGTCCCAAACGTCTTCCATTTGAGGATTATGGAGGCCACTGTACTCTTAGGAACCTTAAGTGCAGCAGAAATATTTTTGTAACCTTGGCCAGATCTGTGCCTTGCCACAATTCTGTCTCTGAGCTCTTCAGGCAGTTCCTTTGACCTCATGATTCTCATTTGCTCTGACATGCATTGTGATCTGGAAGGTCTTATATAGACAGGTGTGTGGCTTTCCTAATCAAGTCCAATCAGTATAATCAAACACAGCTGGACTCAAATGAAGGTGTAGAACCATCTCAAGGATGATCAGAAGAAATGGAAAGCACCTGAGTTAAATATATGAGTGTCACAGCAAAGGGTCTGAATATTTAGGACCATGTGATATTTCAGTTTTTCTTTTTTAATAAATCTGCAACAATGTCAACAATTCTGTGTTTTTCTGTCAGTATGGGGTGCTATGTGTACATTCATGAGGAAGAAGAATGAACCTAAATGATTTTAGCAAATGGCTGCAATATAACAAAGAGTGAAAAATTTAAGGGGGTCTGAATACTTTCCGTACCCACTGTATATATTTTCGAACTGTCACCAGTCAGTGTCCCTGATCACCGCCACGCCTATTATATGATGATGCTGCACTGTACTAATGATAGTATTTAAAATAAAAAAAATGAATTTCTTCATTTTCCAAAAGCTTTTAGCAAAAAAATGACAACTTCAAAGAACTCACCAATGCTCCTACACTGTACTAATGACACTGGCTGGGAAGGAGTTAAACATCAGGGGCGTACAAAGGATTAATTGTGTGCCTAGCCAGTGTTTAAGTGTTCTGTGGGGAGGTTCTTTAACTAGGGGAAGGCATGGATGCATGTCCCAGCTTTGCAGAGACACAGGATCCATGCCTTACCTCCTGTGAGAACGGCAATCTGTCTTGTTTACATAGGCAGATCACTGTTCTGGCTTCCTGCCTAATGATTGGCGGTTGCCGTCAGAGATCGAGGCCACGGTACCCGCAGATCAGCTCCTGCTGTGTATAATTACAGTCGCCAGCGCTCATGCTCGTCCTCTACCCAGAAGTGTACGATCACCATAGGCGTGCGCACAGGGTGTGCCGGGTGTGCCTGGGCACACCCTAATCACCTAGGGCACATTAGCATTATCGCTCTGTTTGCCAGTGAGTAGATGGGATAGATCTCCCTCTGACTTGCTGTGCCAGCAAGGAGAGTAATGTACCGGGGCCATATACATGTAGGCACACACATGCATGTGTATTGAAACTTTGGGGTGCACACCCTCATGCAATAGGCTGGGCACACCTATGCCAATCACGTACTACACCTTGCTGCCATGTATGCAAGTTATATGGACGGCAAGTGTTTTTGGTTTGTGGTGCTCAGATACAGCATAGTTCTACTTTAATATCATCCTCGGTTACATTATGATACGGACCTTTGTAGAATATCAGATGATTGTTTGTCTAATTAAGGCTGGGTTCACACAGGTTCACACATATGTGATGCGAGAATCAGTGCGATTCCTGTGCGAGTTCCGGCATCGCATCTAACTCACAGGCAGTTCACACAGCTCTCTGCGAACCGCTGCGGGTATCAAAAGAAACGCAATGACACCCCCAAAATGGGTTCGCAGATCGCGGTGCAAACTGTGAAATCGGACAGGAATTGGATCACATGGGTGTGAACATCTATGCGATCAGAATCCGGTGCGGACCAAAAAAAAGGGACCTGCACCATTTTGGCCCGAATGTGATACAAATTCAGCCATATAAACAGTAAGGCTGAATTTGCATCGCACAGACATTGCATATGATCTGCACAGCAATGCAGTGCGAATCACTTGCAATGTCTGTCACTGCAATAGTGTGAACCCAGCCTGTATGACTGAATTCCCATCACACTCTTATCAAAATGGTGCAGGACCCTTTTTTTGGTCCACACTGGAATCAGATCGCATGGGTGTTGACACCCATGTGATCCAATTCCTGTCCAATTTTACAGTTTGCACTGCGATCTGCGAACTGATTTGGGGGTGTTATTACCTTTCTATTGACACCCGCAGCGGTTTGCAGTGTGAACTGCCTGTGAGTTAGATGCAGTGCAGGAACCTGCACAGGATTTGCCCTGGTTCCTGCATCGCATTTGTTTGAACCCAGCCACAAACTGTATGGCTGAAGTCACATCGCACAGACATCGCATGTGATCTGCACAGCAATGCGGTGCAAATCACATGCAATATCTGTCATCGCAATAGTGGGAACCAAGCCTTAAGCCTCATACACACAATCAGATTATCGGATGAACATTTGTCTGTTTTTTGCTGCATGCTAGTCTGATCTGGAAAGTGACGAGGTTACTCAACATACGAAAATTCTCGTACAACAGAATTAAACTTCAGAAGTGATGTCATGTGTTGAATTTTTTTGTATGTATTCTTTCGTTTCCGAGCATGCCTAGTCTTGCTCTTACGATTTTTTTTTTTTTTTTCAGATGAAAACTGTACTAACTAAACAAAAATCGAACGTTGTGTTCACTTACGGGCCTCATGCACACTGGATGTTATCAAAATGTTAGTAGAAAGTTGTGGCTGTAGAAGGAGATTTTCCGCTTTTTTCAGCTGTACCGTTTTTTAGCAAAACTATATTCCCACAATATCTTATGACTCAAAAATGTAGATAAATGCAGAATAGCTGTGTTTTTTTGCGTTTTTCAGCTTTTATCAGAGTTAGAGTAATTTAACAACTGAAAAACGCCTCTTAAAGTGGAGTTCCAGTCATTTTTAAGAATTACCCACATTGTAGTGTAAATCGCTAGTGGATTAAGGTTTGGATATTGATGTGTTGAAATTTCTGCAGAAAGTACCTTTTTTTTAGCAGTGTACCCCGCCACTTCCGGTCCGCAGCTGCCTAGGCGATTACGTCATCAACCAGGCCCATTGACTCCTGGGATATCTATATCATGAATCCCAGAAGTCTTCAGGTGTCTAATGCAATTACACAAAGCGCGCCGCAGTGTTGTTACTGCGTAGGCGCAAGATCCGGAGGTGCATGCTGGCTAGCCAGCTGCACGAAATCCAGAAAATGAAGCCAGGCCAGATTCAGCTGCCCAAATCCTGCATATCCACAGCCAGAATCGAGGGGGAAAAATAAATATAAGCAGTTTGTAAGTAGATGCAATATGTACATGGGCAACATTTTCCATTATGCTTATCAGGAATTACAACGATCTCTGCAATGCTATTAATGCAATGTTGGCTAGGAGACTGGAACTCCGCTTTAAGACCTCATGCACACTGGATGCTCTAAAAACGCCAGTAGCTTTGTAGTGAGTTTTTCAGTTGTTTTAGGCTTTTTTGGCGTTTATAGCTAAAAATCACCTCTCTGCTATTTTAGTAACTCCGACTTTCCCACAATGTAATGCTTGCCAGAATTGCATCGCCTGGGTGTTCACACTCATGCGATAAGATGTAGGTGCAGGGAAAAAAGGATCCTACAACATTTTGGTGCAAATGTGGACCCTTTTTCCCCCCACATCAAAATCACATCACATAGGGTGTGAACACCCATGTGATGCGATTCTGTCAAGCTCACTGCATTTTGCATTCTGTTTTGAGGTGTCGTTCCTGGAACATTAAGCCCCCGTTCACATTGGGGAGATGTGACATGTCAAATCGCATGCCAAATCAGAGCCTATTGCTGGCAACGTCACTGTCCGAATTGGTGCAACCCTGACTTTGCGGCACCGCACCGATTCCTAAAAATTGTTTCTGCACTACTTTTGGTGACTTCAGGGCGATTTCAATAGACATCTGTGCATTAACCCGTACAGATGTCTGTCAAATCGCCCCTGAAGTCGCACTGACATGCAATGTTGAAATTGTGCACATTTAGCTGAATGATTGCAAACCTGCCCTCAGTGTGAACCGGTGCGGTTGCCGGCAATAGGCTCCAATTTGACATGCGATTCCAACAGTGGCGGCCAGTGCGTTGGGGGCGCAGGGGCGCCGGACGCATGGAGCTCAATTGTTTTTTTCTTTTTTTTAAATCACCTTATTAGAGCCAGAGGCTCTAATAGGGTGATGCAAAGGGTGGTCCCGGGCGCAAATCAGTGCGCCCCGAGCCCACCCATTGTGTGACAATAGCGAATGAAAATTCACAATTGTCACACAGATCCTCCTCCTGGCCAATCAGGGAGCGGGTCTAAAACCTGATTCCTGATTGGTCGCAAGGCAAACCTCATGCCATTGGCCGAGGAGGAGGTGGGAGCGGGAGGACTCGAGGCGACGCGCCGGGGGACTGAGAGAAGCTGCCGCTGCTGCTCCAGGTGAGTGCACTGCACGCTGGTCACTGCATTGAAGGGGGCATGCACGCTGGTCTCTGCATTGAAGGGGGCACGCACGCTGGTCTCTGCATTGAAGGGGGCACGCACGCTGGTCTCTGCATTGAAGGGGGCACGCACGCTGGTCTCTGCATTGAAGGGGGCACGCACGCTGGTCTCTGCATTGAAGGGGGCATGTACGCTGGTCACTGCATTGAAGGG